>NC_134710.1:454467137-454779946 GCF_043290135.1 Rhipicephalus microplus
GTGGTCGAAATTTCCGGAGCCCTCTATTACGGCGTCTCTTATAATCATATGGTGGTTTTGGGACGTTCAACTCCACATATCAATAGAGTAGATGCGATGGAAGCAATAGATGGCAACAGTACCCACATCCTATACTGAATCGCCACCCAACATCATCGTCCCACCACTCGTTCAAGGAACGTTATCCCACTCTCACCGTCTTCAGCGTCAACAACAGCAACCGACAACAATGCTCCGAAACGACTAGCATACGACGCTGAACGCAAGCGTTCGAAGCGAGCTGTGGATCCTTCACTCGGGGAACGAGGAGCAGCGACGAAACGGCAACGCCGAGCTGCAGATTCCGAACTACGTGCAAGAGAAGCCGCGGCAAAAAGCGAGGAGCGAACTTTAAGACCAGAGCTACGTGAGCGAGAAGCGGTGTGCAGACGTCGTCAATGAGAGGCGGCTCTGAAAGCTGCTCTTGAACGCGAGCGCGCTGTGAAAGGGGTGGGGTGAGCCAAGTAGTTTCCGCAGCCGGCCACTCGTTTCAAACGCGATTTCGAAAACCACAGCTGCAAAACAGCTGTAAGGTGTACGACCGACTGTGGTTCGACAACGACCTTACACTGGTGGGAGCATCAAGAACAAAGTGAAGCAGACCAACGCACAACGGGTTCTTAGGAGCACGTTTGGCAACGTCGACTTGAAAGGTGGCGGCGTCAGCTACAACGTTAACAGCGACAACGATGACGACGAGAGGCTGCTGGTGCCGTTCAAGTAGTACTTGGTATGCGCGCCGTGTAAAAACTCGTTGGTACAGTCGCATCGTTGGTACAGTCGCCATGCATATGTTTCGCGTACTGTGTCGCGAGGGTGCTCTAGAGTTAATAGAAAAAGTTTTTGTTTCATTGTAAACCAAGTGCTATATGTCGCTCTTCTTTTTTTGTTGCTTTTTGGTGACATAGAGCTCAACCCTGGTACTTTTGATGAAGGTGAAATGGATTATTGGAAGACTTTGCAAGGTACAATTATGATTATGTTAGAAGATATAGGGGCTAGAATAACTAACAGTGCTACTACCCAGGGCCACATAGACAGCGTTATGAAATTCGTGCTAGAACAAGACACTGTAATTAGGGATGTAACTCGCCAAGTCATAGTTTTGCAAAAGAAAACAATAATCTTGAAAAAAAAAGAGTCCACGGATTGAATCTTCTGTTTAATGGCATAGATGATAAGGACCGAGATGAAACTTGGGAACAGTCTGACGCACTGGTTAAAGGCATCTGTACTGCATAACTGGGATATGACCTACGACAATTCAAAGGGCACATCGTATAGGCCGTTTTAGTGAACGGAGAAAACGACCAATTATTGTGAACATTTCATTCGAGAAAGAAAAGAGGCCGTTCTCAAAATAACTAAGACCTTCAAAGGTACACCGTACGGCGTTGAGCTCGATTTTTCTTTTGGAACGCCTAAATTGCTAAAAACTTTGGCAATGCAGTAAAGTGAAAAGATGGATAAAAAAACCAGTTAAAACTAAAAGCTAATAAACTGATTATAAATTGCAAAGTATTTACATGGGGCGATGAAAATAATGAAGTCGTGGCCTTCTCTAAATGATAAAAAAATATGTTACCTACGCCTATCGTGGTCTAGTTATTGTAGTAGCAAATTGCCGAAGTGTATTAAAACAAAATTGATGAGCTCGCTGGCTTGGTTTAGTCACTAAAGGTGGTTATCGTGTTCGGTACATAATCCTGGTTCAACGCAGCTATCACTGATAACGAGGCGTTCCCGCAAAACTATACTGCCTATCGCAAAGATCGGCTGCGTCTTGACGGCGGTGTTTTCTTCTTGGTTCATTTATTCCTTTTATCCTGTATGCTTGAAATCCGGAATGACGCTGGGGCGACCATTGCGCACAGACCTACGCAGCCTCCGTCTCGTGACTGATTAGCCCAGCGTGACACAGCCACCTGCTGCAACACGCTTCCGAAAAAAGACCACGCCACGCAGTTTCACCGGAGGCTTACGTCACCACTGCTGGCTATATAACCCAAGATACCAAGCTTGGTTTCATGTTTGTTTCTCTAACCATTCAAAGCGCAGCATCGGCATGCTTGCCCTGCGGTTGCTACTACGTTAATAAACATCGTTACGTTTTCTTGTTCGAATCCGTGCTTCACCGACTGCGTATCCCACATGTGGTGAACCAGAAATCGAACTAACTGCACCACTATGGCCGACACAGACGCCTTCGGCACTCTGCGCCAGCAAGTGCAACAGTTCCGATAGGAACTGCAATTCCAGCAACCGCAGCATTCTCGCAATGCCTTCAAAACCGAAGCCGCACCTGCCGGTTCCGCTGAGGATGTCAGTGTTCCTACAGAAGGCATCACGCAGACTTCCTCCTGGCATGTTGCTGTTGAACTTCCGCCGTTCTGGGTTGAGTCACCTAAGCTCTGGTTCACGAAAGTTGAGGCCCAGTTCTCCTTGGCAAATACGACCGGACCAGCTACAATTCCGTCGTCGCAAACCTGGGCGCCCACTACGCCAACGAGGCTCGCAATATTCTTATCAATCCACCAGAGACCAACCTTTACGAACGCCTCAATACCGAACTCATACGTCGTCTGTTACCATCGAATGAACTGAACGTGTGACAACTTCTCACCACCGAGCTGGCCGAGCGCAAACCGCAACAACTCCTCCCTCATATGCGCGCTCTTACGCGCAGCATGTCCTGCGATTCTTTCCTGCGAGCACTCTGGCTTCAATGCCTTCCGCCACACGTCCAAGCAATCATGCAGGCTCAACTTAGGCTACTCCTCCATGAACTTGCCGAGATCTCTGATCGCATCATCGAAGTCCTTCTGCCACAGTCGTCACCCACCATCAAGGCTATCGCCGTTCCACGGAACAGCACGGAGCTTTCGCACCGTATCAACGATATCGATCAACAACTCTGCTGCATTCAGCAACGCATTAGTGAGTGACCTTCAGTGCGTCAACGATACTAATCGCAAAGCAGTGACCATAACACCGGCTCGTCACAGCATCTTGCTGAACACGGCTGGTGCTACTACCATCGTCGCTTTGGTGGCAGAGCCCGGCAATGCCGACCAGCCTGCTCCGCCAACAAGAAACACCAACGGCAGCTGGTGGAAACGACCGCAAGCTGCCGACCCGGAGGCCGTCGTATTTCCGTCACCGACCAGATCACGAAGCAGCGTTGCCTGGTCGACAGCAGTTCCGACATTTGCTGGTACCCGCGATCTCACCTTCAAGGCCCTCACCCGCCGACATCTTTCGAACTCAGCGCGGCAAACCGGTCCACAATCAAGACATACAATACAGCTCGCTGCGCCTGCACAGCCAGATCAAGAACTCACGGCGTGATCTTTACTGGAACTTTGTCATCGCCGACGTCGCCGAGCCAATCATCGGCTCAGACTTCCTGGCTCACTACAACCTCCTCTCGGACTGCCGCAATGACCGGCTCATCGACGCGACAACTGGACACTCCACACCAGGCCAGCGAACGACCACCCAACAGCCAAGCTTCAAGAAAAACTGCGATTCGGCCTAGTTGGAACACATCCATCATGAAATTTTTGCGCAAGCACACAGGGACACAGAAAGGAAGACAAACGGGCGCAGTGGCAATTGGCAGTGCATTGCAATGAGTGCACGTGTTCTCCAAGTTTTCACGACACTACCTTGGTATATCGGAATCCAAACAAGACATCAAGAGAGATAATAGAGGCTTATCTTATAGACAAGCAGAAAGACAGGTGTGTTAGCCACCTTTCGGTAGCCTTACTAGAGAAAGAAATTTTGCTCATGTCTGTTAATCAATGAACCTGTTATCATTATGTGTGATATGTGCGCAGTGTTGTTGTTGTTGTTTTTTGGTGACCAGAGAGCGCAGATTTGAGAGGTATGAAGTGAATGTTTTTCTTTAAAAGAAACCATTTGTTAGAATTGTTTGAATGCCACGCAAAGTACAGCACACCACCGTGCACTACATCCGGACCTCTCCAGGCCCCCCGATTTTTCGCCGTACCCATCGCCTTGCCCCAGACCGCATACACATAGCCAAGGCAGAGTTCGAAGCCATGCTCCGAGAAGGCATCGCCGGTCGCTCGGGCGGCCCATGGGCCTCGCCACATCACCTTGTCCTGAAGAAGACCACTGGCTGGCGATCGTGTGGGGGCTACCGCGCCCTCAACACACGCACCATCCCGGACAGGTACCCAGTCCACCACATACAAGAATTCGCCCATCGCATTCATGGCCGCCACGTCTTCTCCGCGCTAGACTTGGTGAAGGCTTACACGCAGATACCCGTCAATCCGGACGTCATGAAAACTGCAATAATCACCCTGTTTGGCTTGTTCGAGTTTCCCTTCATGAGTTTTGGCCTTAGGAACGCTGGGCAAACCTTTCAGCGCTTCGACGACGAAGTCGTCCATGGCCTTGTCTTCTGCTTCGTCTATCTTGGCGACGTATTGGTCTTTTCACGTGACGCTGAAGAACACCACGGGAACCTTCGTCTGTTGCTCCAACGCCTCGACGACCATGGCCTGCTTGTCAACGTCTATAATTGCACGCTCGGCGCTTCCAACATTCATTTTCTTGGCCACAAAGACTTAATAAAGTGTCATAAGGCATACATGCCCCGTCGCGGCGGTATAGTGGCTAAAGTACTCGGCTGCTGACCTGCAGGTCGCGGGATTGAATCCCGGCTGTGGCGGCTGCATTTTCGATGGAGGCGGAAATGTTGTAGGCCCATGTGCTCGGCTTTGGATGCACATTAAAGGGTCCCTGAAGCAGTTTTTCACAATCCGCTTTTGATTAGACCACAACTGGAGCAAATCATTTCCACCATAATTCAATCGAAACACCCATTATTAACGGAGCTACGAGTACTGAATAGGTACCCTCCTCCTCTGCTCCGCCTTTCACCCTCAACTTTGCCTTCGAGCGCTCGGCGCTAAGCTACGCCTTAGCGGGGCCTGCGTCACGACGTGACGTGGGATAATGCATCCATGACGTTTGTCGTCTACTTCCGATAAGTCAAAGCCAGATCAAAGCCACCGGCAGTCGGGCAATTGACCGCGGCTGGGCTGATTGTCTGTTTGTGTGCTCAACGCAATAGGCCTGTGTTTTGTTTCACGGCGCTTTGAACCAGTGCTCACAATGGACCCCGGACTAGAAGAGCGTATACGCCAAATGAGCGATTAAATGGTGTTTGAAACATACAGCGACACACCGTTTCGCGATTCTGCGCTTCGTGCCGAAGATGACAGCAGTAATCCGCCGCCACCTGACTCACAAGACTTCCAAGACGATGTCAACGATCACGGGTAAGTGTAAATGATTTAGGCAGCCCTTTTTGTTCAATACGTGTTCGTCCTCGCGTCCACGTTTGCTGTGTCGCGCGTGTAACTTATACGTTGTGCTGCATAATCACACGGGTAGAAACAATTTTTGTCATTGTCTTTCATTTCGCGGTGTTTGTGCGGTGTCCACGATAGCGATCACTTAGGCTGAATTTCGCGAATGCAGGTGTGAGTGCCGTCTTTGCGGAGCAATGCCAACGGCCCTTGAACAAGTGTGCTGTCGCGTCATACTGCAAGTTGTTCGGGAAAGTCCGGACTGCTGCATAACTCAGCACGAAGAGTTACGAAGCATGTGCGTGAACTCCGCGATGCTGCCTGCTGGAGAACGGCGTCGCAGTAGAAGTAGAAGTGCACAGGTAATAGTGTATCAAACAGACAAAAAAAACATTTTGAAGTTGCAGTTTCAGCAACGCCATCTTATGCCTTTTTCAGGAAATACCTTTTTCTCGTGAACCGCTTCTTGACGCGATGGATTTGGCAGAGGCTTAGGTGACGCAACACAGTTGTATTACCTGTGTGTGTAGTCACCTCCATCCGGAAGCAGTTCCTGTCAGCCGACTACATGGGCTTCTGATATACTTCTTTGGGCATATACTTCTTTGGACACATATGTTAACTTGAAATTAAACTGCAAGCTGCCCGTGTTTTTAACTACCCATCAATTATATCCGCGCATAAATGATTTCCGCATTCATATCCTTTAGGTTGACCTGTTTTGCAGAGGCTGTTTTTTTTTTTCAATGGATCTGTTACGCAATCTTCCGCTCCAAAACAGTTGTGCTTCGTGCATGATTTTTAAGAAAATAACATGTAGATCTCGCTTATCGCATCGCTTATGATGATAATTGCAGACTATTTCATTAGTTAACAGTTAAAAAGTAGGTGCACAATTGCCATTCAGAAGACCCACCCAAACAAGATACGAAGGGCATTTCTCAAATACTCTCATCTAGTCATTCTGTCAAACTTGGGATGCCATTTCAAGTAAATCTAGCTCTGTTTGCGCTGCCTCCTATAGCACACAGACGCGAAAATAAGATGTAGCACTCTCGCTCGATTCACAAAGTGTCTCTTTGTGTTCTGCTAGCCGTAGCACACAAGTAAAAACATTTCACGGCACTTCACAAAAAGCAATCATGGCTGCATCGTTGCCCGACTGCCAGGAAAGCAGTTTCTTCAGTCAAATGTGGCTCTCTCGCTCGATTCACCAAGTGGCTCTCTGTGTGCTGCCAGACGTATAGCACACACAATAAAATAACAATTGACAGCACTTTCCCCAAATTAATCATGGTTGCCCAACTGCCAAGAAGGTTTGTTCCATCGCACTTGTGTCAGAAGACTTTAGCTGCGTCATCACTATGGTTGCATTCTCTCTGCTTAACCGTCCTTTTGATGTTGCCCCATTTACCAGAGTGAGAAGCCTTCTGCTGTGTCGTCTCTACGGTTGCATTCTCTCTGTTTCGCTGAGCTTTTGACGTTGCTTCAATCCAGTGTAGCCCTCTCGTCGTTTGATTCACGCAATGGCTGTCTGGTGTGCTGCCAGCCAGAGCACACACATGTGAAAATAGATTTCATGCCAGTTTGTGGTAAGCTTTTGATGCTCTTCTAAGTATTGGTGACTACTCGCCACGGTGGTCTTGTTGTCGTGGTACTGAGCTGATAACCCGAAGGACGCTGTACCGAATCTCGGCCATGGCGGCTGCATTTTCAGTGAAGGCGAAAATGGTTGAGGCCTTCTACTTAGATTTAGGTGCACGTTGAAGAACATCATGTGACCGAAATTCTCGGCACCCTTTACTATAGGTACCTCATTATTATTGCGTCACGGTTTTGGGGCATTGAACCCAAACCAACATCATCAGAATAAATGCATGTCACTGATTCGAGGTCGATTGTGTTGGAAAGCGGGTGCGCCTCTGAGCAATGAGCTCCTCCTTAGATATTCATTCATAGGTGAGGAATATATGCCATGGCTTTGCTGCCGCATTGCTTGTGAAGCTGCCCTTATATGATGAGAGTTCATAGAGTTAATCGGCATGTTCCAACAGCTCTTAACATATCCTTCATGGTGAGGAGAGACAATGTCACCATCATGCTAGTACACATTACAAGATAAAAGTAATTACCGTATTTACTTGATGGTAGGACAACCTACCTTATGAATGATATAGCTCAACATTTTTTTTGGTTTGGGGGGGGAGGGGTTGTGTGACAATAAAAAAAATTTTCTGGTGCAGCTGGTGACGATCACTAATATGAGATGAACACATGCTGTGGCATCGTTACAACCTTATATTTCCCTTCAGGCTCTGCTTTTAGCAAATATATTTTGCACGTTTGTTCAGAAGAATTTTTTTCTTTTAACTATTACCTTGCCATTGCTTGTCATCTGAAGTGCGAAAGTTTGTTAGAAGCACATCTGTTCAATTAACAGCCAACACTACTTACCATGCACACATCTTTTTTGAACTGTTATTACTAGCTGCACCAGCAGAAAGCTCCTCTGCAGTGGTGACATTATGGAAAGTAGAGGGTCACCTTCAAGCCTCCTTTTATTAAAATATTAAAAACTAGCTGATGCAGAAACCAAGGAATGTAAAGAGTATGTTAATTGGGCTCTTTTATTGGTACTGTAGTAGTACTTGTGACATAAGTGTGGAAAACAAATACAAAAAAAAACAACTTTGTACCTGCAGTAACCAAACGTACAACACTCAGATTACATGCCCGATCATTTACCTTATTTTAACTACACTGCCAAGTATCAAATTTTTATGAACAGTACAAGAATTTGCTTTTTATTTAATAGCATTACAGAGCTCAGATGACAGAAATTTTGGTGTCAGCTTCGTTTCTCATAGTAAACTGTATAAGAGAAAAGTTTTTTCTGAGAGCAATGTCTCTACGTAATATATTTGGGAATGCACTTACTTGTAATGTCAAAACATGTTTGAGCAGCAAAAGTAGTGATAGGCTAGTTGTTTTAAGTCACTTGTGTTCATATTCGTAGAAAAGAAAAGCAGAGGCGGACATATGGGACACATACGACGGACCAGTGGTCGTACTGTGTATGAGTTTCTCAATTTTGTCGGCGCCTGGTTTTTTTTCGCTACAAATATGAACAATTAAACACAAATGTTTCAGCAATTGTTTGGTACAATTTTCTCCAAAGTTATACTAGTCCTAGGATACCGGTGTGGCATGTTTGGCTTGTGCTTGCGGCAGTATAGCTTGACACTAGAATGTCGATCTGGGGAAAATTGTGCCTAATAAGTAGTTTGAACCTGCTGCCATGGGCCGACACAGTGCTTTTTACAAGAGTGATAAAACTCCCATACCTCCCTTGCATCCAACATTCTTTTTCGAAAGAGTAAATTAGCAATTTCACATAAAGATATACTTTTATCAACTTGATGTTTCTTAGATTCACTTGCAAATTTCACACAAAGATATGGTACTTGTTGTCGACGTGCGTACGTGGATGCCTAGATTCTCCCCATAAGTCAGGTACTTAGCAAGTTTTGGCTTTTCCATGGAGACATTGTAGGGGACATTTGGTGACTGTGAACAAAAGTATAGCAAGAGGTCTCTTGTTAGCACTTGAAAAGTATACTAGTAGCGCTGCAAGTTTACCTCTCCGATTTGCACCAGATCAGTGGGTAAAATGCAGCCATTCTGCATGGCAAGCACACTGTACTTGAGATACTTGGCGCTGTAGCCAGGAGAGTCACATCGCCCATCACCTGCCAGGTCAATTAGCAAGTCACCAAGTGCATCCACCATGGCTGCTTGTTTTTTTTTTTTGAGAAAGAGCTAGAAAAACAGATGGCACAATGCAAAGGTTCTTTTATTATTTTAGCGTATAATCAGGGGGCGGAAACTCCCTGTACCTCCCATGTATTTTCTCTCGGCAGCGGAAGCGCCGCTTTTACCACTGGCAGTTGCCGGGCATCCTACCAGGAATAAATCACGAATAGAAAATATTTCATGACGTCACTGGTGATATACCCCAATTTAGGGTAAGTAGAAAAATTTAGTGGAGGAGGCTTGCCGCCGAAGCCCTCCTTTCCCACTTCACATGCAAGCGGAATGCGCTCATGCCTTCTTGCAGGTCCACTGGCCACTTGGGCGATGCGGCCATAAAATTTGGTAATCTTTTTTTTTATTTTGTCATGTTTCTGAAGAGGCAAAAGTTAAGCTGACTGATTTCATAGTAAGACGAAACTCGATCTATACTAATAATATGCTTTTTATTGCATGTCTTGAATAAAAAAACAGGTACGTACACGTAGTGTGAAACTGTCACTCTATAAATTCAACTTCAATTTACAACTGACATATGGACACAATGAGCAAACTTTGAACCCAATATCTGAACCAATGTTAAAATAGTCAACAATTGCGGATAAAACACGTATTTGATTCAATCACGCTTGTTGACGACGGGCATAGAAATTGGGTACCTAACGAGACTGAAGTTCAGAGGCACAAAGAGCCTTAAAGCGATCAGAAGTTCTTCGAGATAGGACGTCGCTGGAAGCAGTGTTTCGGCAAGTTCACTTGTCCTCGGGAGAGCTACACCGTTGCCCTGACGAAGAAAAGTTCACTTGTCGAAATGTTGCCTCTATCGACATTCCCTGTTATGATATTTAGAAGCATTTAGTCCATCACGTGTATTCGAGCGACACTATTAGAAGTACTAAGGACTCACAAAACTTGAAACCATGGCTACAACAATTTCATAAGCAGGAAGTGGCCTATAATTATTTGACATTATTTGAATTAGTGGCCAAAAGTAAAAGTAGCTAAAACTTTGTAGCTGAGCCAACTCGAACTCAAACCTTTTAATAAACCCTTTTTCTCGACAGGAGCTTGGCTGCTGACTTCACCAAGTAGTCAAGCGACAGTGCACTTCTCTCAGTCCAGCCAGGCTTGCGGAGAACGGGGTTTACTCATATACACTCATGCAAAATCAATACCTGCTCCAATAATTGGTCCAAGCTCTTGTGCTCACCTTTTGCTTTTTGGAAACGCTGAAAAACCTCCGCGAAACTAGAAATCCCTGGGTTAGCCCACCGCAAAGCCGCAAAAAACTTGTGTTGCCCCATTAAGCCATCTTCGACGATTGCACGGTTTACTTGTTCAGCGTAGCTCACTGTGGTCCATTCTCTACCCGCCACAACTTGCCATCTTTACCTTTCTTGTAGGGGACACGGCAACCAACCGAGATAACTGAGCGAGATCCAGCTTCTAATATCGATGAGCGATTGGCAAGAAGGAGCGGAGGCAAGCGCTACGAACGGAAGTCAATCACTCTCCTTGCTTCACTTGATTCAAATTTCACGAAATAAGAAATAAGACAAAAACATATAAACAAAAGAGAAGTTCTTTACGGGGCGTAGCTTTTTGTATAAACTTGTGATGGCCAGTATTTCACAATAACATCAAGCTCACTTCGTTCAACCGGATCTTAGGATGGTCAGCAACCACTACGAGCGTTCATGTTCTTTAAAACTGACACTAGCGCCGAGTTTTCAGGGCCTAATATGTTAGCAATCATGTTTCATGCCGCCATGTCCATGAGTATTCCGCCACTGCTACATTTTTTCCACTGTACAACTTCATCAACTCAAACTGAGTTCTATCATGAGTATTCATATTACACAGTAAGATAAATAAGGCAGCATGCTAAAACTGTTTGTAAAACCATGATTTTTCCAGATGACTGGTTTTTACATTTAAATATTAGCATGCAAAAATATTAGGCTTCTCTTTTGCATTGCAGCCATAAAATCCAATGGGTTAGTTTTGTACAAGTTTTATACAAAGTGATTTCATGTTCTGAATTTACATAACATTGACAAAAATATACCGAAGCAAGCAAATGCTTTGAAATGTGTAAATCTATCGCAAAATAAGATAAAAAATGAGATTCACTTGTAATGCAAGAGAACTATAAGCATTTGTGTTCACGCTGCCTAATATGTCTACAAGTCATGCTGCAGTTATATTTAGATGTTAATAAGTGCACCTGTTTTACTGCAGGGAACAAGTAGGCCCTGTGGTAGTTGTAGCAGGCGCACTCCATGATGACTTGAGCACTAAGGCATCGGATGGTTGCAGCCATAACGCAGCTCTAGTAAGCATGCCAGCAGCCAGGAGGAAGTTGCCGGCTCCAGCCTCACTACCTCGAACAAGCGGCTGGCTTCTCCACCGGAGCTTTTGCAGTTGCTCGCACATCCCCTCTACAACGACCAGAGTTCCCATGAAGCTGAAGTTCAGGTTGCCAAATGCTTGGCCACATATGGAGCAGTTAGTGAGCAGTTCATAAAGAAAGCTCTCAAACATAATGAACTTTCGTTCCCTGGGAAGAGGCTCTTCCATTGTTAGAACTTCAGTACTGTTGTCTTGACACCCGGGGTACTGCAGATGAATGACCCCACAAAACATGTTAGTGCTTGTGTGTTACTCAGTATTGCACAATAGACAAGTCACGTGGCTTGGTTGAAAGAAAGAAGTGAAAATTTTAAGGCTTCATTTTTTTTGCTAGACATAATATTAATAAGAACTAACCTACCATAATGTCATAAAAAAGTATAGGGGACACTAAATATAGTAAAAGTAATATATATGAGAAGAAATCAATGTGGGCGAAAAAATTGTTTGCCAGGAGCTGAAACTGAACCTGCGACCATAACATAACACGTCCGATGCTCTACCAAATGAGCTAACAAGGCGGCCATTCCCTCGTCCTCTTTATCCAGTATATATGTGCTTTTACAAGTGGCAGCGTGAGTCACCGCTACTAGCAACCATGATGGCGAGTGTGAAACACTTTTTCTGCCTGTCGGTGTCACGTAGCACGTGGTGGCGCTAATTGACGCACTCGCGTTTAAGTGCACATATGTCCCCCATAAAGTGGACGAGGCAATGGCCGCTGCGATAGCTCCGTAAGTAGAGCATCGGATGTGTTATTAGAAGTTTGCAAGTTGAGTCCCAGCTCCCGAAAAGCAATCTTTTCATAAACCTTGATTTTTTCACATTTACTTTACATATACAACTAATAAGGCCCCTATACTTTTTTGGTACTATTGTTCGTTAGTTCTCATTAACACAGCTTGATTAGGTTAGTGGTAACTGACTGACAATTATGCCAAAAATTATTGGAGATAGTGGTAAAATAGTTGTAATGTAACTGTGAAGAAAAGTGGACGAAAAGATAACTTGCCGTGGGCGGGGGTCAAACCTGTGACCTGCAAATAACGTATCTAACAATCTACCAACGGAGCTACCATGCTGGTCATTCTCCAATTCACTTTATGGGATATGCTTGTGCATTTAAATGAAGCAGTGTCTGTCAGCGCTGCCTGTTGCCATTGCAGCGAGTGACTCAATTTTTGCCTATAGGCATCATACAATAGGTGATGTTCTTACGGCCGGCAGCTGACTAATATTCCTTGGCATACAACCCGATGGCATTAAGTCTGCCAGAACAAGACCCACGCTATGAATTAAAAAATAAGGGTAAATTTAAATGCTCATTTTCTTTGTTAGAAAATATTAATGAGAACTGACTGACAATTATGCTAAAAAAAGTATAGGGGATGTTATTAAACTAATTGTAATGTAACTGTGAAGAGGCTTTAGCCGCAATCATTATGTTGCCTGTAGCATGTCTTGTGCTGCTTAGCATGTGGGTGTTTAGCATGTGGGAGTATTTCACAATGCGAAAGAAAGTATATGAAGAAAGCCAAACCCATCAATGCAAGGCTTCTTTTGACCCGTCTTTCCTCAATACAAGATAACCTCCTTTTTTAGACTGACACAAATTAAGTAAGGCTTTTCAGTGTCCCTGAACCAGGTGGACTGCCTTTCTTCTTTCTTGCATTTCACCTTGCAACAAATCTAGTGATCAGTGCTAATGCCAGGCAACCTTCGAGAGGAGTTGTCGAGGTCGATCAGTGGAGTGAGCACTGGGACATAAAATAGGTGTCAGCATCCACTCAGCTGAAGCCATTACTTCAGCTCCAAAGATACTACTACATTTTTTTATTGCTTATGGTCTCGATTAACTTAATTTCTCTAAATACTTAGTATTTACTGATTATAAGTGCTCTGTAGAAAATTCAAGTGGCCGATATAGGTAGTGTCTTTGTAGTAAAAGATTCAAGTATATTGTTGACAAATAGCTACAGCTCAATTGTGCACTAGTGACTGTTACATTCTCGATGGGATCAGGAGGAAAAGCACTGCTAGACAGCTTGTTGCTTTTAGCAGTCATGACGCAAAGTGAATACGGGAATTTACGGTGCTTATTATCACATTGTGCTGTAGCATAAATGCTAAGGAGACAGACAGTGCCGCTGTCTGTCTCCTTCTTTTCTCTTGTCCCTTGTTATTGGCGCTGTTTTTTCAGTGAATCATAAATGCTAACCCAGCTTCAGTTAACTATTGCAGGGACCCTTTAGGTGCATATCTTCGCCACCAACTAAGAAAACGTAATTGGCGCACTTCATTTAATTAATAGCCGGAAAGGCAGCGCAAGCATGTCATCACAAAACAGTCACTCCGTGAACGAAGTCTAGCATTGTTTGGAAGTCTTATATAAAGTAACTGGCAATGTTTTATACAAAAGAAGTTAATGTATTAGCACACAAATAATGTGTAAATAGTGTTCCATGAAATCATTTTACGGTTTCTTTGTGTCCACTGTGAAACTGCTTTGGTGGGTGGCAGCCCGTTGCAGATGCTGCGCAGAATGTACTTGTACACATGTGTCATTGTGCCTCTTCTTATTTGGTCAACATCTGAAAACACGTGCTTGTAATAAAAGAAAGTGTTCGTGAACCACCCTGTGCTTTCGTGTGACATAAATCTTACTGCTTTCGGCAGGGCTGCGTTCTAGTCAAACATAAGTTTCAGCATAATTGCTGTACTAGTCTTACCGCTGGGCCTAAGCATACTCATTGCAAGAGAATGTGGTCTCCTATGGTCTTCGTTATCTCGTTAGAGGTTGTGGCAACATCTAAAAACACTGCTGTACTATAGGGCATCATGAATCGCAAATGAGTACCAGCATTCTTCGTTGCTGCTGTCATATCAATCTTCTTGTCTAGCTAATGTCAGTAAAGAGGCTTTATACATGCTGCTTATATAGTCAAACTCCTATATAGGATAGATCTATATAAGAGACAAAGTGGCATAAGAGAAACCTGTTTTCTTACTTTAAAATAAGGGGGATAAGAAAATTCGCATGATTCTTCGATTGCTCCCCAGTGCGTGGCTCTTATACAGGTGCCGAAAGAGGGCCATGGCCAGAATTATAGGTGCTTTAGGGGCCTGCCCCGCCGTCCTTGAAATTTGGATGGAGGGGTGTGTTCTACCGAACATGAATAATGAAAAAGCGAGTTTTTAAAGGCCCTCAACAGGTGGACCACCCCTGAAAATTTTCTGGCAACGAGCCTGCATTCAATTGTACAATCGTACAAGCTCTTATGTACATCAATATAAAGTCTGCAGGTTGCCCCGTAATGCATGAAAGTTTCTCGGCAGGCTTTTCACAGAAATGGAACTGCCTCTTCACATTCGTATAATTTTGAAACACACAGGTGGGGAAAATGAGCATGCAGTGCAGAATGGACCATTTGTGTTCTGGCGAAGATATGTGAACTGTCATGAACTACTCTAGAGCGCACTAGCTCAGGCTGGCCTCTCTGCCTTCTTATAAATTCTCAATACTACTCTTAGGTGAAATCTTTCAGAAAACTAAGGGGCTTAACTTCATTTGTTGCAAACATGAAAGGGCAGACACAACCCTGGAGAATAACTGCCTCAAGCGGTGGTTTCAGTATGCGAACTAGTTTGTGACTACATGCCCATCACATGTTAAAAACTACTGAATTACTAAGCATCTGATATTGTTAAAAAGTTAAATATTATTGTTAGTACACCGAAGACTAATGATTGTAATACCTGAAGAAACTCTCGCGGAATGAGGGCCAGTATGTGACATCAACTTCAACAGCTGGCTTTTCTTCCTCAGCAGGGAAAGACCTGTCTGTTTGGACAGATGTTTCAGCAGCTGGCTTTTCTTTAGCGGGGGAATATTAATCCATTCGGACAGGTATTGAGCCACCGAGAGGCCTGAAACCTACTGGGAGCTGTGGCACTCAAGCAACATCTGCTGAAGCTGATACTGCTGCTCATGTGATGAAGCACCACACTTTGTCTGCACAGCAGATTCTGTGGTGAAGGCAGCTGCTGTCTGTCTTTTGGCAGAAACGAGCACCATCAGGGTCATGTTCACCTGTGTAGCTGAAATGGTTATGAAATACTCAAATAAACAAAACTTCAATTGGTGTCATGTCTAATTGTTCATTATAATGCATTATTTACTGCTAGTTCTCTTTGTTTAGGAGCTTACGTGTGAATCCTGTAAGTGAACAGCTACTGTACATTTTATGCCTCATACGTGCATTTTTCAACCATTAGGTCAACTTACCAACGCACCGGCGTTCCACTGTCTTCCGAGTTGCCACTGTACTCGTGGTTGCCTTGTGCGCAGTTTTTTGTGTGGTTGCCAGGATATGAGGTGGGGATAATAAACATGTTTTGTTACACCTGCACTTTTAATAAACTATACTCTATACATCACACTGTCTTTGTGGCCATGTGGTATTCAATCACTTTATATAAATTAGCTTGTGTCTGTTTTAAACAACATCAACACGCTTAGGAATAATAAAATGCTTCTGGTTTTTACAATAACTTCCTTGGTGCCAAGTTATGTTTCAAAGAACAGAAAATATTTTGTCATCTTGGAAATGAGAGCTGTGGAAATCGAGCTGCCTTATCCGCCATCAGCTAGTTGCAGAGTGTGTGGCTGCATAACAAAGGTGTTACTTAGTTTTTTTTCATAATATGCAGCAATGCTATGCAACACATTTACATTTCACTCTAACTTTTGTGCAGTGCTAATGTGCACAAACAGAGCAGAAATAACCTGGCTAGTAGAAGGTACCGATGACTGTGCCAAACTATCCGACACTTTCCTGCGGCAGTGTGTGATGCTCAAAAAAGCAGCCATTTCTTTTACCACAAACAGAATAGATGACAATGGTTTTAAGTGTTGTCTTTGCATTTCTGTTCACACATTTTATGTGCAATATTTCCATATAGATAGCATGAATCGTTTTATGTGTGTGTACAAACGTGCTGCCAAGAAATCTTGTATAATACTCAAAGAGGCTGAATAGTTTATTGTATTGCTATAAAAACTACTTCTGCATTCTTTTTCACTTCTCGGATAGAATAAGCACATTAACTCTGCATGCAGTTCTACTAATTAGCAGTTCTTTTTTTATAAGCTGCCAAGTTCTTGTTAGATGTGAAGCCAACATTTCAATGCACAGCCGTCATTTGGTGATCATGCATTATGACACAAAGAAATGGAGTATTGCAGTTATACAAATATTTTATTAATTAAGAGACCCTGCGGTGCAAATATTTCTTGGCTTCTTCGTTTTCCCGCATGACATGCCACAACGTAAAGCTGAATGCTTATAATCAGCCCCGTAAGCAGCCATAATCCTTTTGAACAAATTTCCCCAAGCACAATCGATGAATTATACCACCCACAAATTGGCACGCTTTCTTTTGTAGGGCTGCCTTTACATATACATAAAAGTGCATTCACACCGGTCAATAATTGAACAAATAAAGCATATGCGCCACAGTTGAAACATGAGCTTCAACGCACTTTGGACGCTGGCACTGCAAGACGATTTCTAGCACGCCGTGCTATTGCTATTCGACATCAATACAACACGAGCAATCGGTCAGTAGCCTATCAACGCCGTCGAACACGTGTTGCACTATTGCGGGGCTTTCTATGAGCTCATCATGTATAAGATGCATGCGGTACATATGAACCTGCACTTTACAGCTGACCCTACGACGTATACACTTGTGCAAAAAGGCAGCCTGTCATTTTATAATTGGTTTTGGAAATCACTAACCGGTGAAAGTTTTTCAGTGTGTATATAATTATTGCAAAGTGGCCCACATTGCATTGAAGATACGCAGTCATTATAGTTATAATTAACGAGGTTACATCGAATTTTCTGAATGCACACGTGCGAACGGCGTTTTCAGTGCGTGTCGCACGATATGGATCGACCGTGAACTTACCTTTTCACCAGGAAGGAACAAAGACGGCAGTGTGTCGAAATTGAGGCGATGCCTCTTCTCATCGCCGCACAAGCACGGAATTGCGTTCGTAGTCTACCAGCTTAAAGTGGCGACCGCATACGCGTGAATCCCGCCGCTGATCTGATACGAGCAATTCGATGCGCTGCAGCCACTTGGTGCCCCTGCTGACCTTTCCAGGTGCACAGTGCCGTACCTTCACTTGTCGCCAATCAACAGACTTGCAGCCCACAACGAGGCAAAGGTGATTCTTGGTGTCACAGTGTATAGGTGTTCTGTGGTGTCACAACGACCGCGTGATGCCCACTCGTTGCGCAGTTCAAGTGAACATGGAGCATGTGGGATCCAAGCAAACAACGTTCGCCATGTGCCGGAAGTCGCAAAACTTAGTTGTAAACAACGATCGTCTTCTCTTTGTAAAAAAATTTAAGCAAAATAAATAATAAGGTGTTTCACAAATTAAGAGCAACATTTATTCCCTGTTTATCAGAAAAGAAATACCTGTGCTGCGTGTTTCACAGCCAATCAGATCAGCTGAAAACAATGACGTCAACAGGGCAGATCGTGTCGCTTAGTGTGCGGGCGGTTGAAAACGCGTTTGGCCGAGTCGCAGCGATCTTCAGCGATCTCAAGTGATTCGCAGCTTTAGAGCTTTGTAATAAATTTTAGAGTTTACGCAGGGAGCTCAAATTGGTCTCTAAATTACCCCTGAGACCTGGTCTACCGTCCCAATGTGTTAGCAAAAAATCACCAAAACTATTTCAGGGTCCCTTCAAACAACCTCAGGTGGTCGAAATTTCCGGAACCCTCCTCTACGGCGTCTCTCATAATCATATGGTGGTTTTGGGACGTGCAACTCGCCATATTAATCAATCAATTAATCAAGAAGGCGTACAGGATTAATAGTTGATGCATTCTAACATGTGTGGTTGTTTTGCGAAATGGTTACACGCACCAATCATATTTTAGAAATGCGCCTTGTGGACATATCTCACATGCGAACTATATCGTTGAGAGAATGAGCTAGCGTCTTAATAGACCAGCATGCCCCCATACGTGAATACTTCGAGGAAAGCTCCAGTGGCGTAAATAAACCTTCACATAAAATGGCAAAAAAACTATTGCGCGAATCGGCACGTATGTGTGAGGTTTCTAAACGATGCACGCCCCTATGACTCGAAGGCATGCACGCTTTGCATAGGTGCCCTCGCATCGCTTGTCCCCCGGCTGGTCAGTCAAAGTAAAACAGCCGCAGAGAGCGATTTGCTCTGAAGTATACGAGCACGCAACAAAAACCTACGGAGAGTATCATTCCTAATGCGAGTCGCTCACAACAGCATCGATGATTCTCCGAGGTTTCTCAAGCACAATTTCGAGCTTCTTTCCGCGTACATGCTAAGCGCTCAGAAAACCAGTACCGCGAAATCAAACCAGTTGGCGCATAACGACAAGCAGAACACGTAAGCGTGTATTGTTTATAAAAACAGCCCTACAGAAGCTTTAATGAAACTTGAGTCAGAGATCGCGACGTCCTGCATAATTACTTGTGACCCAATTCTCTACGGCGTTAAAGCAGGCATTTAATTGAGTAGACATCGAACCATGCTCATGGTGAGACACACGCGACTTGCTTCGCATAGTGGATTCTAAAATGTAAGCCAGAGGTTCTCACTTACGATTGTATGCATCCATGTCTTTTGTCGCAACTCCTCGCGCTTAACGGGTGGTATCCCAAGAAAAAGCTTTCGGTTGTCTCTAGACTTGTTCTCGCATCAGAAGGTCCAACAATCACTCCCGGCCATGAACAGGGACGTCATTCTTGGATGAAAAGTGTTTTACAGCGCAGCGTGCTCGGAAGGGCAAGTTCGTCTCTGTCAAAACAGATGTCCTGTGCCCCAATGATTTCGCGCCTCGGCAGCTAATTTGGCTGTCGCGAGGGACTCTAAACAAACGAACAGTACGAGCGGCCCCAAGTGATGGCATCTGGCCGATACGGTGTCGGAGGAGGGAGAATAGAGAGGAGGCGCGTGAATAATCACTATAGGGCGAAATTTCAGGCACCAAAAAAGTGTGTTTTAGCCACCAAAGAAAGTCAGGTAAAACAGCGTATTAGGCCTTCAAAATCATAAATATTTAGGCACAGTACCTTTCTACAAAAATTGAAATGATTTGAAACAAAAACGTTGGTGACTTGTATCTAGGACAAGATGCAAAAAATTATATTGTTTAAGATAGCACAAGGGCTTCAATGGTTGAACACGTGCATGTATTTCCCGTGCGATTTGCAGACTACAGTGTTTCGTTTTATTGTCTAGCATTGTGAATCAAGTGTCCACCGCGGAATCAACACTCTCCTGGGTCTATTTGTTTTAATGCTGCTGGCAAAGGCAGTGCATAAGCAAACAACCTGACAACTGACACCCCAGAGGGAATTAAGGGATGCCAGGTCTAATCGTGTTGGACCAATTGCTCAAGTGTCGGTGAACACCTTAGAGGGCCTCTTACTAGGTTTGGACACCTCGAGTTGACCAAAATAGTGGATGCACTGCGCACTCAGGATCATGCCTGTTGAGATTTTCAGCGCTACATGTCGCGTAAAAATGCTAAATTTTTACTGTATGCCACTTGCTCTTCTACCGGGCATGCACCCCAAGATGGGCGGGGGGGGGGGGGAGCACGGAGGAAAGAAAGGTCGGAGAGGGCATGCCCAGCCAGCGCGTGGCGTGAAAAGTGTGGCAGAAATGACATCATGGCGGCCATATTTACTGAGCACAATGGCTGCGTTGCTATGGTTACGTGTTGCGCAGTGCAGCTGGTCTAGCAGTGAGCGGCCGCGGCTGGCGGCGGTATGTGGGCTTCCCAAGGTCTCGTTCTGAGCAGTGGCGGACAATATCCGTGCTCTGCGCCGCGTTATTGGTTACGCAGTGTTCTCCTGGCAGTAACTGTACTCTTAGCAACGTTTACGAATCCCTTTGTCCATCACGGGGTTCCAACAGTGCGTAGAACGAGTGCATATCAATGTGTCGTGCGGCGGATGACGCGGATGAAGCAGTTAGTGTTCAGCTAAATTGGGTTGGGCACCATGACGAAGCTGAACGACGACGAACGCCTTGCAGGTCCGTTACGGTTGAGAAGTGCTCCTGCTTGTGACAACGGACGACGCTGTTGAGCCCAGCAAGATGCCATGAGGACCATGTGCACATACGTATTTTCGTGCTGTGTGTGTACAGTAACAACTTGCATGTGCGTATTAAAACACCTTTTCTGTTCCACTTCGTACACTCTCCATTAGCATTACATGTAACCTCAACGTAACAGTAACCGCGTTCAAGTGTC
This sequence comes from Rhipicephalus microplus, assembly GCF_043290135.1. Classification (NCBI taxonomy): domain Eukaryota; kingdom Metazoa; phylum Arthropoda; class Arachnida; order Ixodida; family Ixodidae; genus Rhipicephalus; species Rhipicephalus microplus. Next base: position 454,488,074 of record NC_134710.1, read on the forward strand.
CCTTGCACCGTGCTCAAAGTTACCACGGTTGCAGAATGCTGATGCCGGTGAGTTTCACGCGGAACACGGACACAGTGGCCGGACGCTGCGTCGGCCGCGTGGCGGAATGCGACCGTAGAAGGCGCACGGCCTATCGCGTTGTCTGTACAGTTGCTGAAATAATGACGTGAAAACACTCGCCGTTGTCAGTGCATCTAGCGCGCGTTCTCTAGTAGTTGCTTCGTTGTCGGCGAGCCGTTACTCCCTGTTATTACTCGGACGAAATTATTTCGCCGAAGGTGTCCCACTGGCTCAGAGTGATGAGCCCCGTTCCATTGGTTTCGGATCATCATGACACACACGCTGCGCAGCCCACGTGCTTTTCGAGCCGGAGAGAGAGTCCCACCTTCTTCTTTACATTGGATGTAAACAAGAGAGGAAAATTTGCCCAGTCAATATGGCTGACTTCCGGCTACATAGCGGCTTCACAACGAGTAACGTCAGGGCCTCTCCTACTTTCCCTTCCCCCGTGGGCGGGAGTGACGTACAGCAAGGAAGGGTCCTGCTTTTACGTCACTCCTTTACGTTGACATTGGTGCTCTGACGTTGCTCAGCGTACACTCTTCATCAGAACTTGGTTAAATGCTAGCTATATCTATAAAAACAAACGAAAAATGTCCCATCTCCTGATTATATTCTGCATTTTAAACAGCACATGCTGTATAAAAATACAGCTCTATAAAAAGATCGAGTAAAACGGGTGTCTTTTTGTCCCACAACAATAATCGTCCTAAGGCTTGTGGGCGCTTCCTTTCTTAAAAACTCGGTGCTGGCCACTTTGCTATCGAGAATGCAATGTAACCCTGATAGTGGGCATGTCGATCGTGACCGGAATGTACCAGGCGTGGGGCGATAGCGCAAGGATGGAATGCAATATAGATGACGATTATTGCTGTGGGACAAAAAGACGCCCTTTTTACTCGCTCTTTTTTTAGAGTGTAGTTGGCATGTGTAATTTGTGTTTTTTTTTTGTGTAGCATGAATGAGAATTACTTTGGTTTCAGTTGGCGGCTTCATATTGTTACGAGTAACTTCTTTAAAAACTTATTCACGATGAGAGTGAGATGGTGCCAGGTAAGCAACAACCAAAGCTGATCTCGTCCCGCTTTTCTTTCGTGCAGCTGCGTTGTGGCGGCTACTATGTATCAATATTATTCTGAAAGGAAAGCGCAAACACAAAGGGACAAGAAAGACTCTTTGTCTCTGTCTTTATTTTTGCTGTGTCTTTGCACTGCTCTTTGAAAATGAGTTTAATGAATGAAAGCTGAGAATAATAATAAAACACGCAAATGTAATTTCAGCTTGCTATTATCTTTATTTTGTGTTCAATGGCCGCAAGATCGTGTACACTAATTGGCCCTCGTTTCGCGTCCCCCTCAGTTGACCAGTGGCTAGAGTGATCCGCGGCTGACCCGAATGCCGAGGGTTCGTTTCCGGTCGCGGGGGTCGCATCTAGATGGAGGTGAAAATTCACATGCCCACGTACTGCGCAGTGTCAGCGCAGGTTAAAGAACACCAGATGGCCAAAATTTCCGGAGACCTCCACTACGGCAACTCTCATAATCATATCGTGGTTTTTTCACGCGAAACCACAGATACTACCTCCACTAATACTACTATTACTACTACTTTTCGCCTGCGTTCACCTACTCATCGTTCCTGCATCGTGCCTTCGCCAACCCTGACAACACTTAGTGTGTTTTCGGTTCATTGTTTCAGACCGCAGTTTCAGCGGAGCGACGCCGTGTATCGTAGTCAGGATACATTGATTGATTTGTGGAGTTTAACGTCCCAAAACCACCATATGATTATGAGAGACGCCGTAGTGGAGGGCTCCGGAAATTTTGACCACCTGGGGTTCTTTAACGTGCATTCAAATCTGAGCATATGGGCCAACAACATTTCCGCCTCCATCGGAAATGCAGCCGCCGAAGCCGGCATTCCAACCCACGTCCTGCAAGTCAGCAGCCGAGTACCTTAGCCACTAGACCACCGCGGTGGGGCGTAGTCAAGATACATGCTCCCTGCCAGCCTTCCTAAATGTACGCGCACTGACTGATCACTCCCCCGCAACAGATAGTACACAACAGAGAACGCCGAAGCGACACAATGATAGCTTGTGTGCACCAGTAGGCCGGGCACGTCATACGTGCGGGACCCTGCTTGTGCGTGATGTTCTTGGTGCGTTCGCACCATGTCATCCTCCAGCCCTTATATCGAAGAGAGCAGGAAAGGAATCAGACAAGGGATTCAAGCATGCCTCTTCGCATCGTGTTTCTGTGGCTCGTGGTGAACCAATTTGAAAAATCGCTGGGGTAGAACACTTTTCATTGGGAACGCAAGAACTTCTGTTGTCTTACTACAACTTCCTATGTCACCAAGATAGGGGTGCTCAAAGAAGTAAATTTCAAGCTAAAAAAAGCCGAGTGCACATCACATTTTTAACTCAAAGAGGCTGCATCATATGGACTACAATGTCAAAAAACACGCCTTCATTGACACAGCAGACTTGTTCTCTTGATAAGCCATTTCATTCAGTCATGAAACTAACAAAAACAAATTATATAAAGATTAGATTCGATACGACATTTGAAATTCTTAAAACAATTACTATTGCGCGAAGAGGACTGTTCTAGTACAACCGTTTTCGAATGAGAGTTTTGCCATGAAATGCTTCAAAAGGAGTTATAACTGCAGTTTAATTCGACGCAATGACAGTAATTTCCATCCTAGTCTATTTTTTATATTGGTACAGCTTTCATTTTTTGATTAATGGCTTAGGACAATTTTTGCAGCCCTTTTCTGTATTTTTTTCATAGTTGTCACTTAAAAACATATGCCAAGAGATCTCGCACAGCACAAGCGTATTCAGGCATAGGGTGAATGTATGCTAATTACATTGTTGATTGTAAACATGGCGGCACCTGTATCAGGCTTCACTGAATAAGGTATAACTTGGCGGACTTCGCCACCATTGAATCAACATGATTGATTTATATGTGGCGCTTAACGTTCCAGAACCACCATATGATAAGAGACCCCGTAGTGGAGGGCTCCGTAAATTTTGACCACCTGGGGTTCTCTAACGTGCACCCAAACTTGAGCCATGGGTGTACAGCATTTCCGCCTCCATAAAAAATGCAGACGCCACAGCCGGGATTCGATCCCACGACCTGCGGGTCAGCAGCCGCGTACCTTAGCCACTAGATCACCGCGGCGGGGCTACCACTGAATCAACATGAGCATTCCATGAGTGGCCTTCCACGGTTTTTCATTCGTTCTCCACCTACCCACGGCCTGCACAGAAAAATCTGCTGTTTCTTTCCCAACGGGACACTCATTTTTCAGGGTGGCTCTTCAGTTCCTCCAAGACACTGGCCAGCTGCCTGTAGAAGACGGTCGCTATGTCCTCGGCCATATACGCCACTCTTATTTCCTTATCCCATCTTTATTTCTCCCTCCTCGTTCCCCTCCTGATACTGAGACATGCTTCCACTTAGGGCTGCATAAGTGGCGTCTTTTGCACTATTCATGCTTCTACTTCAACAGCTCACAGCATGTCAGCTCTGTGGGGTATGGTGGCCAACGAGCGCCATTTCACTGCGGTTAGCGATTGTTTTGCGGAAGTTTCTAAAAAAAGGACTTTGCTGAACCACATAGTGTTTGTAATTATCAACGTTGCTTTTATTTCGTGAAAAAAAATGTTTGAAACCACGCTCAAAAAACAAAACTCAGACTTAAAAGGCGCTCATACATGTGGTAATTTTTAGAGACACCTATAGGCATTTAAGCACGAACATCAAAAATAGGTATTTATATTGTTACGGGGGTTTATTGAGGTTCACAGCGACCGGGAAGATAGCAGCAGCAGCAGGCAAAGCGTAGCAAGGGAACGAACAGCCGAGCGAGCCCGGCGATGGCAATGTGCTTTCGCATGTGTCCATCTTCTCCCTCACAATAACCCCCGGTATCAGGAGGTAGCCATCCTGGCAACCTAGAGAGAGGTCAGAGGGTCATAATACGGCTTGAGACGGTTAATGTGGACTGTTTCTCTACCCCCGACGACGAAGGTCGGAAGATGGCGTAACAGGTTCTACCACATAATCAACAGGAGAGGTCTGCGCAACCACGCGGTAGGTTCCGTGATACTTCGAAAGAAGCTTAGACCAAAGGCCGGGAGATGGAACTGGCGGGACCCAAAGACACACAGAGAGTTGACGGTGAAAGGGTCAGGAGGGATGTTGGAGTCGTGATGCTGTTTTTGGCAACGTTGTTGGTCGTAAGTGAAAGAACTGGCCAGTTGTCGGCAATTTTTGGCGTGGTGAGCCACCGCAGACACAGGCTGGTAGTCGTCAACGTCTGGATGATATGGCAGAATCGCATCAATGGTGCTAGTGCGTTCACGGCCGTATAGCGAGAAGAATGGGGAAAATCTGGTGGTGGCTTGGGAGGCGGTGTTGTAGGCGAATGCGACAAACGGAAGAACAAGATCCTAATTGTAGTGGTCTGACGCAACTTACATGGACAACATGTCACCCAGAGTTCGGTTAAATCGTTCCGTTAATCCGTTTGTCTGCGGGTGATATGCGGTAGTGGTGCGGTGAATAATTCTGCATTCGGACAGGAGTGATTGCAACACGTCTGAGAGAAATACATGGCCGCGATCACTGAGCAGTTCATGAGGGGCGCCATGGCGGAGAACAAAGCTGCGTATAGAATAAACGAGGAAACGTCTTTGGCTGTTGCGGCGGGTAATGCAGCAGTTTCGGCGTATCTTGTAAAGTGATCCTCAGAGACGACAATCCAGTGGTTGCCAGCGCCAGTGCATGGGAGAGGCCCGTACAAGTCAATGCCGACGCGATCAATTGAGTGGGCTGGGCAGGAAAGCGGCTGGAGAGGTGCTGTGGAGAGGTGCGGGACTGGTTTGCGTCGTTGTCAGGCGAGGCATGAGCGGACGTATTTGCAGACGAAGCTGTAGATTCCGCGCCAATAATAGTGTAGGCGAAGGCGCGTGTACGTCTTTAACACGCCACCGTGGCCACACTGAGGGTCATTGTGGAAAGCGGAGCAGAGATCGCGAGGAAGATGGCGGGGCACGACCAATAACCATGTGCGGCCATCGTTGTGGTAGTTATGGCGGAATAAAAGACCATCGCGGATAGCGTAATGCTGCACTTGGCGGCGTAGTGCTCGGGGAGCCGAGTGGTCAGGGGGCTTGACAAAAAGTTTAGAATTCTGGCGATCCAAGAGTCATTTCGTTGTTCAGAGGCCATGTTCAAGATGTCGAGTGGCGAAATATCGTGATTGTGACTAGATGCGCAGGCATCTAGTCACAAATGAGTGGGAAGTGTGACAGGGCGTCAGCATTAGTGTTGTTGGCCAGAACGATATACGAACTAGATGTCGTATTCCTGGAATCGGAGGGCCCACCGAGCAAGGCGACCTGATGGGTTCTTGAGGTTTGACAACCAACACAGAACGTGGTGGTCTGTTACGACGTCAAAAGGACGACCGTAAAGGTAGGGGCGAAACTTCTGTAGAGCCCATATAATGGCCAGGCACGCTTTTTCGGTTACCGTGTAATTGATCTCAGGTTTTGTGAGTGCACGACTCACATAGGCAACCACGTATTCGGCGTTGGCATCGTCACGTTGTGCGAGCACAGCACCAAGGCCGACACCACTAGCATCAGTATGAATTTTTGTGCGTGCGCTGCAAGCGAAGTGACGCAAAATTTGTGGAGACGTAAGCAGGCGTCGAAGTGTCGTAAAGGCATCGTCACAAGCTTCTAACCAGGTAGATAGTTCGTTGTCGCCTTGGAGGAGTGGATTGAGAGGTGCGATGACAGTAGCAAAGTTACGAACAAAGCGCCGAAAATATGAGCATAGGCCAATAAAGGTTCGCAGTGCTTTCAGGCTAGTAGGCTTCGGGAACTCGAATACGGCTCGAAGTTTAGCAGGATCGGGAAGAATGCCTTCTTTTGAGACGACGTGGCCTAGTATAGTTAGTTTTTTAGCGGCAAATAAGCACTTTTTCAAGTTAGGCGGGAGACCGGCAGTTCAGACACAGGTCAAAACTTGATGCAATCGTTGTAGATGGGTCGGGAAATCTTGCGCAAAGACGACAATATCATCCAAATAGCAGAGGCAAGTGTGCCACTTCAAGCCGCGTACGATGCCATCCATCATGCGTTCAAAGGTGGCGGGCGCGTTACAGACACCGAATGGCATTACAGTGAATTCGTATAATCCATCTGGTGTTACAAACGCGGTTTTCGAGCGGTCAGTCTCAGCCATGGGCACTTGCCAGTAGCCAGAGCGGAGCTCCAAGGAAGAAAAGAACTTCGCTCCTTGCAAGCAGTCGAGTGCGTCATCAATTCGTGGCAACGGGTACACATCCTTGCAGGTAATCTTGTTAAGCCAGCGATAATCGACGCAAAATCGTATTGTGCCATCTTTCTTCCGAACAAGGACGACAGGTGATGCCCAAGGATTGTTGGAAGGTTGAATGACACCGTGTTTAAGCATGCCATTCACCTGGTCATAGATAAGGCGCCTCTCACTTGCCGATACTCGGTAAGGACGCTGACAAGTGGGCGCGTGGCTTCCGGTGTCGATAGTATGCGAAACAGTCGTTGTGCGGCCGAGTGCTCTTGCTTGACTGTCAAAACACGAAGATAAATCGTCGAGCAAGTGAAGAAGTTGGTCTCGTTGTGTCGTCGTAAGGTCGCTGGCTATAGCTGGTGTGAAAGATCGCGGCCGAGGAGTTGATGTCTCGAGGGTGGCCATATCAGTGGGGTCGTCCATGGTCTCGAATATCGAAGATGACGTCAGCGGCTCGGCTTTGCCGAGGGTTTTCCGGCGTCGCAAAGTGATTGGCTCGAGCGATGGATTGGTGATGTACATCACAGAGGCGCCTGAATTGAACTCGAGAACGGCAAATCGCAATGGCAGTGATTGGCGGTGAACCAGAAGTGCCGACGGTGCGAAAAGCACTGAGCCGCCGTCTTCAGAGTAGCAAAAGATGGGACAAGAACAGTACACTGAGCAGGCCTAATGGTGTCGTCACAAACTGGGATTTCGCGACATGTCCTTGTCATCGATGAGATCTGTCGAAAATGGGAACAACTCGAGTTCAGCGCGGGCGCAATTGATGATCGCACGATGTGTAGAGAGGAAATCCCACCCCAATATGACGTCGTTAGAACAAGTAGCAGCACAATGGATTCGATCACATAAAGAACATCCTGGATGACCACACGGGCTGTGAAGGCACCGGATGGTTCGACGTGGTGCGCGTTGGCTGTACGAAGGAATAGTGCACAAACAGGTGTCGTGACTTTTCTGATATGGCGGCAAATGCGGGCATCAATGACTGAAAGGGCAGTGCCGGTGTCGACAAGGGCTAGCGTCCATGTTCCTTCTATAACGACTTGAATAACGTTTCGGGGAGAAATTTAAGACCGGAACCGCAGTTCTCGCCTCCTGAACTGCACCACTTAGTTTTCCTGGCGCACTGGGCTCCGCCGTCGGTGCATGGGGGAAAGGGAACGGCGGCGAGAAGAAGGCTAGCGGTAAGAGGAGGGTGGGGTCCGGGAGGTAGCATCAGATTCGTAGTCGTCTGAATAACTGGGGCGGGGTTGACGTGGCGCATACGTGGTCCATGGAAGACGCACACTGTTAGAGTTAGGTGGTGCTCGAAAGCGACAGTAACGGGCCACATGTCCGACTAGGCCACAATGAAAACAAATGGGACGGTTGTCTGGCGTGCGGCAAGGGTCGTCGGCTCGTGCGTACTGTACGACTGGGCGGGTGAGAGGCGATACTGGCGGGCGAATAGGTGGACTACGATGGTTGTAACCTTGCATCACAGGCCTGGAAGCGACTGCGGCGTACGTCAGGGGAGTGGCAGTTGGAGCCTGATGGAGTGAAGGCAAGACCTCTTCGGCGACCAGGTCCCTTATGATGTTTTGGAGAGGGGGCGCCAATGGGGAATACGACTGGTCGTGAACAAGCGCCATCAGCGAAAGCTGGCGAGCGACCTCTTCACGAACGAAATCCTTAATCTGTAGCAGAAGCGATTAGTTTTCAGGAGCAACAGCCAATCCCGACATTGAAGTCGCCTGTTGATGACAGCGGCGCGTGGCTGTGCGTTGTTTGCGCAGTGCATCAAAACTTTGGCAAAGACTGACAAGTTCAGACACTGTGGACGGGTTCTTTGTCAGCAGCATCTGAAAGGCGTCGTCTTCAATTCCTTTCAAAATATGCCTGATTTTATCGGCATCGGCCATTGCGACATCAACGTGGTTACACAGGTCGACAACGTGTTCAATAAAGCTGGTAAATGCTTCACCACTCTGCTGCGCGCGGCCAGGCAACCGTTGCTCGGCTCGAAGCTTGCGAACAGCGGGGCGCTCGAATACTTCCGTCACGTGCGTTTTGAAAGCAGCCCACGTAGGGAAGTCACGGTGGTGGTTTCGATGCCGCACGCTGGCGACGCCACTCAAATAAACTGACACGTAGCTGAGCTTCGCAGCGTCATCCCAGCGGTTGATCACGCTTACCCGTTCGTATTCGGTGAGCCAGTCTTCAACATCCTCCTCTTCTGTACCGCTGAAGATTGGTGGGTCGCGTTGACGCGATGGGCCAGGGCAGACCAATGTGGGCACCAGGACAGCAGGTTGTTGCTGCGGTAGATTTGGTGCTTCATCCGGCATTGCAGAGGCTGGTTTGAGTTTCCCGCTGCGAAGTTCCAAGTTGGCACGACCTAGCAGCTGGACCACTTGTTACGGGGGTTTATTGAGGTTCACAGTGACCGGGAAAATAGGAGCAGCAGCAGGCAAAGCGTGGCCAGGGAACGAATAGCCGAGCAAGCCCGGCGATGGCAATGTTTGCTTACTTGCATGTTCCTTTCTTTTGTGGCTCTCACCCACTAAGGGGGATTGGCCAAGAAGCCGGTGGCTATTGCAAGTCAATACCTTTAGGTCTTCTAGACTAGAGGAATATGATTACTGTGTTTTGACTGTAAAATTAATTTGGTGCAATGTAAAAAAGGAAAGAAGGGGGGGAGAGAAATAATAGAATTTGTTGAATATCTGAGGTGGAATCGTTATATGAAATTCTCCTGAAAGTTGAATCATTGCAGTGTATCAGCTAAATAATAACTGGTAGTGTGTCTAGTAAAATTCGAGAGCTGATTGCTGACTCGATCAGCAAGGTAATTTTCCTGTGTTATATATGAATTTGCACAGAGCCCCGCAAATGTTCCTGTCGCTGTGTCCCAATGAAGTGGCCCCAAAAGACAAAGTATTGGGAGTATTAAATGCTATTCATAGCTTTCTCAATAAAATTTCGAAGCAGTTTTTTCTTTGATTTTTGAAACGGTGACATGTGATAAGAAAATGGTCGATATGTTCAGGTTCGTTACAGCTTGAGCACAGAGGGGATGGCACCAGACCAGACCTGTTTAAGTAGAAATCAGGAGGTGGTACACGGCAACGTAATTTTGTTATCAAGACTTCCAATTTACACGTGGGACACCATTTATTATTCCATGTGAAGTGCAGGTGCGAGAAATCTGGATTCAGTATCATGATTTTTTATGAGTCTTCAAGAAAGGAAAGTTTTCTAAACCTCGCTGCTGTTACATAAGCTGTAGGAAGCATGATTGGCACGATCGGAGGATGAAGAGATGTTCGCGCAAGTGTGTCAGTCATCTCGTTTGTAAATATACTACGATGGCCTGGCACCCATATCATTCGCACTAGACGAATGTTTGCTGTAATTAATAATTTTAAAGTTTCTAGTACTGCTGATGTCGACGACGATGATAAAAAATGATCACACGGAATACGAGTCAGACACTATCACAGCTGTCGAATGAGTCGCAGGAAGTTTACGAATAGCTAGTGTAACGGCCATTAATTCCGCTTGCTTTCGCATGTGTCCATCTTCTTCCTCACAATAGGCACAATCAAAACACTAAAACAGCCCTTCTTAACTTCTAATTCATGCTCAAATATCAAAATGGCACGATAGGAAAGCAAGGAACAAAATAGGCATTTGCCTATATTCCGCTCTCTAATCACATACGTCACTACTTTGGGAAGTTTTAGAGGCTTTAGGTCAAAGTTTGCTACCTTATAGCGCCACTGTTAATTCGAACATCGCGGTAAAAAAAACCACCGTAGGCATGTTGTAAGAGGTCACAGACAGCGAATTCGCAATTAATTCACGAATGCTAAAACGCTTCACTGTCCGTTTAAAGCCCGTCAATGCCAGCATCATCTAAGAGCTTAAAATTGTCTCTCCGAGCCAGCGAAGCGACACCAAAAGGCAGGTTCAGGAGTTAGACTTTGGGTGGTGCTGCTTAGACCCAGATCCACAAAAGAGAGAAGCGGAGGCGAAACAACAGTGCTGGCAGTTGCTTGCACCACGCTCGGAGCAGAAAACAGGTAATAAAAAGTGCAGAAGAGACCGTAAATTATAAAATTTATAATCACAACAGAACAGAACATGATAATGAATATCCACATAATTGCACGAAAACAGAAAAAAAGGAGCAAAAAATGCAGATAACGCAAGAATGTAACGCCAAAGAGCAGGATGAAACCGAAAAGCACATTGTAAATACAAGCGAATGAATACTGCACAGTTTCCAAATCTTTGATTTGAGGTGAAACTTGCTTAGATTATTTTTTTCTGTTCATTGCTGTACTTCCATGTTCAAGACCGATACCTTTTTAATAAACTCCAAATACGTATACGTCCCATTCATGGTTACGCCAGTTCGATGCTTCACTAGTGCACAATCACCTCAGGTAGCCTGCTCCACCCCTGCTATGTTAGCGCTAGCACCTTGGAGGAAGTTTTCCGACGATTTAACAAGTGTGGAAGGATCATATTTGGTCACTATACTGAAATGAAAGCAGTGCTTACTCTTTATTATATAACAGCACAATTTATTTCCACTCTCGTTCCTTAAATTGAGAATCGTGCAGTTTAATTTGACAGAAGGGTCCCATGCTGAAAACTACAGAAACACACTACGTTAGCAGCCAAAACATTTTTCTAGGTGGTCGAAATTTCAGAAGCCCTCCAATACGGCGTCTTTCATAATCATAAGGGGGTTTTAGGATGTTAAACCACACAAATCAATCAATCAAAATATGTTTCACTTTTCCCCCTTTCTCTGCTGTCCACACACCAAGGTGGTATATTGTGGTTACGGCACTCGACTGCTCGCCCAAGAGTCGTGGGTTCGAATCCCGGCCGTCGCAGCCGCATTTACAATAGAGGCAAAAATCTTTGGGAAACGCGTACCCCGAGTGGTCCCAACCGCAAGTGATCACAATTCCCGGTGGTCTCCGCTAATGTATTGCCTCATAATTGTACAGTGGTTCCGGACGTAAAATTCCAGATATTCATCACAATTATCCTTTTGAGTAAAATCTTCCGGCGGGCTAGTTAGTTGGTTCACTGCTGCTCAACGTTCTTGAAAGGACACTAAAGAGCAAACAGATCACGATTTCGCAATCCCCCCAAAAAAACTACTTTTACCGTGGCATGACGTTTGGTCAGCGAGAAAACTGGCGTAAAGAAAATACGGATGGAGACGGCACCTTAACGGGTCCCAGAAACGGATTTTTCGCATACCGTTTTTGATTAGACCACTACTGGAGCGAATCATTGGCACCAGAGTTCAGTCGGAACACCCATTATTAACGGAGCTACGAGTACTGAAAAAGTACCCTCCTCCTCCGCTCCGCATTTTACCCTCGAATGCTCTCAACGTTTCTTTTGAGGACTCGGGGCTAAGCTCCGCCTTCACGGCGCCTGCATCACAATGTGGCGTGAGACCGCATACGCGGTAATCCCGCCGCCGATCCAATACCTGCAGTCTGTGCTGTGCGTTCCACAGCCAATCAGATCAGCTGGAAACGATGACGTCAGTGGGGCAAAGCGTGTCGCTTGGTGTATGGGCTGCTGAAAACACGTTTGGCCGAGTAACAGAGATCTGCAGTGATCTGGGGCGATTCGCAGCTTTAAAGCGTTGTAATAAATTACGCAGCTTACGCATAGAGCTCATATTGGTATCCAAGTTACCGTAGTGACTTGGTATGCCAGGTCAATGTGTTTGTAAACACTCGTCAAAACCATTTCAGTGTGTCTTTAAGAATCCTGCACCAAACACCGGAACGTCACAAATTTCGAAGGCGTCTGCTCGCTCCTACATGGCCTCTAACCAATAAAAAAATAAGCTCGTTGTCATGTCTGGTTAGATATACACAACATACGAAGTTTCAGGAAATGTAACAAAAATACGAAAATGCATTCTGGAATGCCTCACGTTAAGCGTGGAGCTTTCGGCGTGAAATTTAGAAATGACACTTCAGTCTTGATTTTCTCTGCTATCAATGAACTTATGACAGTAAAACATGTGGCATTAAAGTTCTCACAGAGCAGTTTCTCAATGTAAAGCTAGCCATTGTTCCTCTTTAGGCTCTCTTTGAACTGCGCGAAGTGACCAGGATATAATTAAGAAAACAGAGAAGATCAGTGTGCTCGGTGTTCTCCTTATTTTGTCCTGGTGATTTCGCGCAGTTGAAGAAGGTCTATAACTTCTGCTCAATAAACAAAAAGGAGTCCTCAGGGCACTTTTGTGTCACACAACAATTATTGTCATTTACGGACTCCTTTCTCAAGATGTGTGCGCTGGTTACTTTCCTCTAAAGAATACTCTGACATGCTGATAGAGTAGACCCGTGTACTCAGATTTGGGTGCACGTTTAAGAACCCTAGGTGGTCAAAATTTCCGGAGCCCTCCACTACGGCGTCTCTCATAATCAAATGGTGGTTTTGGGACGTTAAACACCCCAAATCAACATGCTGATAGAGTGCACGCCGTTGGTGAACTGGACGTACCAGATGCGCGACGATGACTTACGCCAGGAGAGACGAGCAGGTTAGATGACGATAACTGTTGTGCGGAACAAAAGTGGCCCCCAATAAGTCCTCCCTTTTAAAGACGATAGTCTTTCATGGGGACCTTCGACGCAAAAAATTTTGGTCTGTCTGTCTGTCTGTCTGTCTGTCTGTCTGTCTGTCTGTCTGTCTGTCTGTCTGTCTGTCCGCCCTTAACGATACTCTAAACAGCACCAAATGGTCCTCCAAACGGCTGACCCCATCCGCAGCGCCCACAAATATTGCTCAAGACTTAGCGTTCATACTTCTGCGATTGTCAATTAAAAAGCAATTATTGCGCATGTCTGACGCACCATAACAACACGTCAATATTCTGTATGTGTGTCGTTTTACTAGAAAAGGCATACATATAAATAATTATAAGGACCGTAGCGTTTATCACGCTGCACTGACGATGCAACGCTTGCATGAAAAGGCAAGTGTTTCCAACGCTTTGCTGAGACGACACGGTGGTGGCACCTACGCGTCGCCTTGCGTTCTACATCTCATTGCTTCGGAGACGGGCATGCACGCCACGCGCTTTCTTTTCCAAGATCACTGCGAAATAGCGCTCATGTCTCAGGCGTGGTGTGACTTGATGCGTTCGTTTGCCTCCGCTGCCCACTCGGGGCACTTTAACGCAGCGCCTCCCGAATGCCACTCACCATTTTTCTTGCACAAAACATCTGATAAACATTTTCTTCACTTTCTTAAGACGCACGACTATTGTTTTTCGACGACATTTGCCGTGTAACATGCAGGTACGGGGCCAATTTTTGTAGAGTGCATGCTTTTATTGATTTAGAAAAAAAAAGGTGCATGCCGAATGGTTTACCGGCCAGACCTTTACTGAACTCCCTGGCATAACAGCTTTGGCTTTGTACAGCATCTTTCACCACAGAAGACATGTTGCCATTTTTTGTATATTCAAGCTGCATAATCAGTGGTGATTTACGATTGCACACAGTGTACAATTCACCACTAGTGTGCTCTCACCCTGTTTATCTTCTCGTCCAGGACCCTAAAAAACTCGATCTGGCTCGATGACCTCTCCCTAGAAAGAGAAATATACATTGCAATTAGGACGACTGCACTCGTGATAGCTCGGTGTACATAGGTCTATGCTGTCTTTATTTGATATTTCCATGACCCGTGTATTCACTTTCTTTTTCGTCCTGCACTGAAAAATGTTTGCATGTGTATTATATAGCCATTTACAGCGTAGAGCAAGGCATGCTATGAGGTAGAGTCTCTGTATATTTGTATATTCTCATGTTCGTTTAGAATAGCTGACTGCTTTGGTCTGTTAAGTTCTTCAGAATGTACAGCAATCAGCAGACGAACATTCTTGCGCGCTTACTTATTTCAGCTGTGCCTTCCGCGGTTTTGAATCGAAGGTGGCAAATCGCACAGAGTAGGCAGATACGCAAACGAAAGAGGTGGTGATATTGCGGTACTTGGACCAATATCTAGCGTTTATGATGCATATTAGTCAGTTCAACCTGGTATAAAACCCTTTCACTGAAGACCCGGTGACATAGTCTGCTAGGCCCTGGGTATAGCAGCTGCATCTGCATTAAAGTTTGCGTGCTTGGCATGGTGCTCCTTAATTACTGGCTGCATTTTGTTCGAGTGTTAGTTCTACAAATGGTTGTAAGCATTACAGGAGGTCAAGAAACGCTCACATTTAATGTGAGCCCCCGAGAATCGTGCCCCCAAGTTGGTAGTGTGATTCACTGGAGGTGGTGCTAAAATAACTGAAAGTGCAAACGCTACCCAGCGAGCTAACGAGCATCTACACTGCTTTGTAGGCAAAGTGCGACAAATTTTACAGCTCATAATTTAAAACGTGTGACAGTGATTACCCTTGTTTGATTTTTAGGCAGCTGCCAGTGGTGTAGGAGAGGTCGCCTCACCCGAGCGAAGGGGTGACATAAAGGTGCTCTTCATCCTTCATTTGCCTCACCCTTTTCCCTCCTCATTTCTAATGGTAGTGAAAAGTAATTCTTTGCTTTTATAAAGGTCACGTTCATACATTAATTTATTCCTCATTCCAGTAACATTGTATGACGACCTTACAATGCTAGATTATTCTATGTCAAGTGTATAAATGCCGATGCGCTTCGCCACTGGTCAGTTTTCGATCGACGGCTGACGCTCTGCTCGCCGCTCTCAGTGCCTGGCTATAATCTGACTTTCGTTTTACGCGGCCACAAGTGCGGCTAAATAAAAAAGTTTAATCTGAACGTCCAGTTTGCTTCCTTCCTCCGCGTCAAGGCTGTTTCACATGACACAAAAAGTAGCGATTATCAGGCTGCGAATTTGCTCGCCGCGAAAAAAAGGGCACTTCGCTCCCGCCGCCGCAGTCCGCGGCGAGCTTTCAACATCTTGTAAATTTTCCCTCTGATCGCAGCGGCGGGAGCAATTTCTGGTCGGGACCCTTCGAAATAGGGCTGGTCCGGCCAAGCCGTCGAAATAGACTCGACGTGCTTGTTTTTGTAATGGCCGATGCTGTGCATTTTAAAATGAATTCAGTATGGAAAGTGTTCTTAAATGACAAAACAACCAAGCCCTTCGTTACCGTTCATGGTAACTTCATGTTATCATAATGCACATTACATTCGTGTCTGTCACAATGAGCGGTGGCAAGAACTTACCGCTCCAGTCGCACAGCGAAAATCATGGACCGTTCGCGGTCCATGTGAAATGAAACTGTCATTAGCTACGGTTGCGAACAGAGCCATTGGAGCGAACGGAACAATTTTTTTTTTCGCTACAATCGCGGCATGTGAAACACCCTTCACGCGGTGTCTGCGGCGGGTGATGTTTCCGGCACCGATGAAAATATAGAACACCTGTTGTGCCACTGTCCTCAGTTTGCCTCAATGAGACAATACTTGCCAACACGTTGCGGCGACTGGATGATCGGCCTCTTTCTGTGCCGGTGCACCGTCCACATCCCTCGACAGCCCACAAGGCAGTGAAGGCTCTCTTGTGTTTCATGAGGACGATGGGTTTGTGTGAACGCGCCGGACTTGCTGTGGAGTTCTACACGCTGCAGTGAATTTACTGTCTGTATTTCACTTTTTCGTTTCCTTCTCTTCCCTATTTCTCACCTTTCTAATACCCTCCCTTAATCCACTTGTGTAGGGTAGCCAACCGGATGTCTTTCTGGTTAACCTCCCTGCCTTCTCCCCTTTTGTGGCTTCCTTCCTTCCTCCTTATTGCAACTCTGATCGATTTCGCGGAACACTTACTTCAACATACAGTGAAAACTGCTTTATGAACTTGCGCATGGTTGTTTCAATTACTCGAGCAGCACAGACCTGCCGGCAGCGCAGAGCAGCTTTCCATTAGCGAGCACACGCGTGCGGAGCCGCATCCGAGTGCCCACGATGACGTCAAACTCGAGTGGCCACCACCCGAAGATATCGGAGTGAACAGTGAGAAGAGCAGTATACTGCAGATAATACTTTTTACAGTGAAAGCCGTTATGAGATCACAATTTCAGTCACAAGTGGCGCCATAGTTGTCCGCTGCCACCACCGGTGTCCGTAGCCGCTATGTCGCGAAATAAAAAAAAACCTAGTACCAAGGACACAGTGAGGCTTGCAAGAAAGAAGCTGTGAAAGCCTTGAAACACATGCGGAGGCAAGGACCACTAATTTGAGGCTCAGGCGTTTATTAATCTTGGCAAAGGTAAAAGTGATAACCTGAGCAAGCCCCCAGGTCAAACTCGAATGTCTGAGCGGCGAGACAAAAAAGAGAGACCGCAGTGCTTCCTTTGTAATAAAAAGGGTCACAGAGCTCCAGATTGCTGGACCAACACAAAGAGCCCATTACAAAGCCACCCTTTTGTGGAAAGTGTGGCCGCACCTGACATAAAACAGGTTACGGCCCGAAAAGGGCCAACAGCGTTGAGAAGGCCTCATGCTCTTTACAACAAAAAAAAATGGAGCCAAGGTAATTCAGAGTCGCAGGCTTCTCTTTGTGTTCTTTATAGTCCGGAGGGCGCGCAAACGCACCCAGCCAAACTGAAAGAAAAACCGATATCCACGGGCGAAGGTGTACTCGAAGGACATCCTGCAAAAGTACTGCGAGTTACCAGATGCAATTAAATCATTGTCAAAAGGTCTCTCGTGGCGGAAAGCAAGCTAACAGAAAAGATTTCCTCGATTTACTTCTTTGGCGGATGATTGATGAAGCTGCCTGAAGCACACGTGGCAATTATTTCACCTTTCTTCACTGGCAAGACTCGAGCCCTTTGCATGGATAATATTTTATGTGATGTTTTTTTTTTGTAAATGTGGAAGGCGTTCGTGATGCTCACAATCATGATAACGATTGGAATAGCCGTCCTTACACCCGTAATGCTGCAGAAGAGTATTCTGGCACAGAAAATTTGGCTTCTGCACACGGAATGTTCTATGCAAAGACTTCGACATCGGCTGCAAGGAAAACACGTTTCAAGACAAAAGTTGCAGCAGTAAACCAACAGGCCAGAAATCCACATCTACTCCCGGCTACAGTTATTAACCCCTTGGACGTCAGCCCACAGGAATTCAGAACCAAACAAAAGGAAGACAGCAGCCTGCGGAAATGCTTCGAAGCCAAGAGGTCAAGACAAGGTTTGCTAAAATAGTGTTCTTCATAAAGGACGGAATACTCTATCACAAGTACACCCTTCACTCTGACAAACAGGTAGATCGGCTTGTGATACCAAGGTTCCTCCGACTATTTGTGATGAAAATAGCCTACAAAGGCATCCTTTTGGGCAATCAGGGAATTAAACGAACCACAGACTGGGTACTCGAAGAGTTTTACAAGCCGGGGGTTCAGTCCGACATCACACGATTTGTTAAATCGTGTGACATATGTCAAAAAAGTATTCCCAAGCGCTTGGTGGGTCGTGTACCACTTGGCAACACTCCTATAATTGACACCTCTTTCAATAGGGTAGCCATTGATATCATGGGTTCATTATCACCGATTTCAGAGGGCGGAAATAAGTATGTACTCACAATGGTGGACATGGCAACGCGTTATCACAATACTGTAGCACTGTCGAGCATTGAGACGGAGTAAGTCACTGAGGCACTCCTGGAGATGTTTTCTCGTGTACGGGTCCCCCGAGAGATAATCAGTGACAGAGGTACGTTGTTCTCGTAACGTCTAAGGAAGGAGCTAAGCCCACTTCTCTCCTTCAAACAACTTCCAACAACCCCATATCATTCCAAGGCTAATGGCCTTGTAGAGAGGTGGAACGACACACTGAAACATATAATAAGAAGAATGTGTCAGGAAAGTCAGATGAAATGGGAACGGTACTTGGCGCCCTTACTTTTCGCTTATTGCGAAGTTCCCCAGTCAAGCTTAGGCTTCTCCCCGTTCGACTTGCTCTACGGCCGTTACGTCAGAGGTCCCAAGGCGATATTTAAAGAATTATGGGCCGCTGATCATCTTGATGTTGATGTAAAAACATACTACGGGTATGCAGTCTAACTGCGGAATCGTCTTCAAGACACTTGCCGTTTAGCCAAGGAGGAGCTTCAGAGAGCGAAGATAGTGCAGAAGGAGCATTATGAGCAGAAAGCCAGACCACGTCAATTATCTCTTGGAGACAAGGTTTTGTTACTGCTTCCATCAGATACCAACAAACTGATTATGACGTGGAAAATACCCTTTAATACCCCTGAGAGGGCAAATGATGCCGAATATTTAATTTACCTCGATACCAGAAGCACGCTTTTCTACAGAAAACCTACTGATAAAGTATGAGGAACGGCTGCCTGCACCGCCGCATGAAGCATCAGCTGTTTGCCAGGCGGTTGACACTGAAAACAACGAGCTACCTTGCGTACCATTCCAGCGAAAGAAATCGTCTGCAGACGTGAGAATATCGCAGTCACTTTCTCCTACCCAGCACGTGTGACTCACCAACTTATTGAACAAGTACGACAACTCATTTATGGATGTTCCTGGCAAAACGCACCTCGTACAGTGCAAGCTAAGATTGACCACGGATAAACCCGTGAGCGTGCGGCATACCCTATGTCAATTTCTACCCAAGAAGTGGTACAGAAAGAAATAGCAGACATGCTATGACAAGGCATCATAAAACCATCAGAGTCTGCTTACTTTTCACCTATAGTGGTTGTGAAGAAAAATGACCGAACGATGTTTTTGTGCATAAATTTTAGGCAACTTCACAAGAATATAGTCAATAATAACGAGCCTATACCGCGTGTAGACATCATCTTTAGCCAACTTGGGCAAGCAAAATACTTCTCAAAGTTTTACTTCACTAAGGGCTACTGGCAGGTTCCCATAGATCAAGACTCTAAACCAATCACAGCTTTTTCTACAGCATCAGGACTATATCAATTTATGTTAATGCCGTTTGGTATTAAAACCGCCCCAGCTGTGTTTAACCGCCTCATGAGGAAAGTGGTTGCAGACATACCACACATTTTTAACTACTTGGACGATGTGCTCATTGCCATTGAAACCTTGGCTGAACATGTAGCTTTACTTGAGTCGTTTCTCAAGCGAATTAGCGAGGCTGGTTTCACCATTCAGCCAACACAGAGTGAGATTGGCCAAGAGTCAGTCAGATTTCTCGGTCATCTCGTTGTGCAATGCGTTATTTGGTCACAGGTCAAAACACTCGACAAAATACAGGCTGTGAAGCGTCCACAAAATAAAAAAGAAGTGTTATTTATTTATTTATTTATTTATTTATAAATACTGCAATCCCTGATAGAGATTTTAGCAGGTGAGTTACAGTGCATAAAAAGGATACAGAGTTTACAACAACTGTACAATTCAACACAGATGAAATGGCTCTTCTTCTCGCGTACAAAAAGTTGTTACAAATAATACAACAACAACAGAGGATTGTTATACAATGCTAATTAAGGTGGTACTCAAACAAACTTAGAGAAGGCTGTAGAACTTGTGAATTCTGAAGTTTATTCCAATCGGAAATGGTTCTGGGAAAAAAGGAATACTTATAACAGCTAGTACGTGTGCGATGGGGGGTGACTGTTAGTTGGTGTCTTTGTCTGGTTGCGTACCCTGCTGAAAATGAAATCACATCTGAAAAATCTAGTTTATTATGCCCCTTGATTATTTGATAGAAACACTTCAGTCGCGTTAAAAGATTCCTGTGTGCTTTTTTCTTGGGCCTTACAGGTTATTACATTGATTTCGAGAACTACTTTGAAGTTTCTCATACACTAACCTAATTGACCAAGAAGAGGGCCCCTAAAAAACTCCTCTGGGGAAAACGAGAAGTCCTTTGATGAACTCAAGATTTTGCTATCTACACCACCCATTCTAAAAGCAAGTGATTTTTCAAAGCCAATTCTACTCCGCACTGATGCATCATTGAGAAGTGTAGGTGCCATACTCATGCAGTGTCATGAATGAATACTGCATCCAGTATCATACGCAAGCCGTAGATTACCACCACGCAAGGCTGCTTATGCTACAGTAGAGTGAGAAGTCCTGGCCCTTACGGGGGCAGTCCGGAAATTTCATATCTTCTTATTCACACGCACATTCATTTTACAGAGTCACCACAAACCACTTGTGTACACCAAGTAGGCCAAGCATGTGAACAGCCGCGTGTTACGGTGGAGCCTCATACTTATGGAGTACGACTTTGCGGTAGAGTATATAAAAGGCAGCGATAATATAGGCGCAGGTTACATGACCCGTTTGCCTACTCCGTGAACAACGTCTGCATAAAGACTCGATGCCCAGTGGTATTAATATCTTGTTATGCCAACCTTCCAGCGCGATACGATACAAGTATCATGACGCTTTAGTTCTGTGACTTCTTTGTACTTTTTTTCTGGTGTATACCTTAGTGATCGAATGTGCCGAGAGAGAGAAATAGACTTTAGTGGGCAATCCTGCGTGGGGAGGGTGGGAGCACCACGCAAGATTCCGCACCCTCCAGTCTATCTAGACCTCAATGACGGCAGGCTCACCGCGAGCTACTAGGAGTTCGCTCCGTTCGCTTTTGCCGAGCCAGGGCCGCGTCAAGCCGCTGGATGGCGTTCAGCTGCGCCTCGTGATCGGGCAAGCCTATGTGGTTCACAATGTCCGGTGGTTGTGCGACGGTGATCGCTCCCCCCGCACACGCGTCACACCCCCACAGCACATGTGTCAGCGTTGCCAGTTCTCACGCACAGATACTGCACTTCGCACTTTTGTAGAGTCGAGTGTGCGGGGCTCGGAACTGTTATAGTGTGCAGTGGTGCTTACGTGCATGTTTCCGTCTGCGAACCAACGTGTCCAACGTGCCTTCAAGTTTTTCTACCGGAAGAACTTTTCAAGTGGGGGGTGATGCGATGTAGTAGCTTGGGGAATGCAAGCATAGCAGACGACAGCGCCACATCACCTCGAACATGACAAGAATGAAAGATAATTGAAGCTCGCCCATTGAAGAAAGAATAGAACTTGCTCGCGCAGAACGGAGCTGTTGGGACGCCGACAAGACGATGCAAGAGAGCCTAGGATGAACCCGTCACTACGCGCGAGGTTCGGAAGGCCGGGTTCCCATCCTCGAGCCGTTGACGTCCTCGGGCCGCGGCGTGTCGGCGTGTCTAGGCACGAGTTCAGGGTGAGAAATCCTGCGGACATCTCTGGTACGGCGAGCGTCTTCGGAACACCAGAGCTACCGACCACGTCTAGCGAGGCAACGTCGCTCACCGTGTGCGGCTACGCCTAAGCCTGGCGATGCCTTTTGCAGCGGGACGCTGATCCATGCACCCAAGCGACGACTACATCTGAGCAAGCCACGGGTTCTGCTTCAAGGAACTGGCCTACGGTACACACTGTGAGACTAGTTACTCGTTTCTTATGTGTGTTAACCGCGTGCGTGTACAGCGACTGTATTTTCGCAATGGTTTTTTTTCTCGTCCAATATAACTTCATTTTGCTTTTGGCACTGTCTTCATCTTCCTCGTGTCACACGCCTTGCTACGTGACGAGCCTAACCACCACAATCACCTATCACCTGCGGCGAATTCCCACTTCAGCCATAATTCCTCATAGTCCTCAGCCACTGCATGAATAATTGGCACGAAATTCCTTGCAAGTGTTTTGTGAATACCACGCTTCTCAAAATAACTAAGGATAGTCTAGCGAATGGCGGCCTACCACCCAGAAATTATTAAGAGTGCTGTTTCTTGGGCGAGTTGTAAATTCATAGCTTAATATATTTGTGCGCAACTCCTACAAGGAAAGAAAATGAGGAGACATGGTAGGGCACCAGACTGGCGCCGTATGTGGCACGCTTCAAAAATTTGTTATATGAGATCATTTTGAAAAATCTCGCCTGGCAACATCCGACTTTTCCCATCTTAAGTACTCCAGGAAAACTCAATGGTGCTCCTATAGAATGGTGGAGATATCAATTACGAGATATGATGCCGAGACCCCCCCCCCCCCCCCCTGAACGTTTATCTACACAGGTCTGGTCTGGCACAGTCTCCCCTGTGCCTCCACTGCAACGAGAGTGAATCCCTTCATCATTTCCTCTTAACGTGCAGGTTGTATACAAACCGAAGGAAGAGACTGTTAGAAGAACCTCTCCGTAGGTTGGCTCTAAATTTATCCCTTCCGGTGGTCATTTCCTTTGAAGCAACTGAAAAGAAATTTAGCCACAGGAACGGTTGCGAGGCCGTATGCGTTTTTTCAAAAGCAACAAAACGAATAGAATGTTAAGCTAAGACATAATTCACTTTGTTTCAAACCATATTACTTTGTTCATTTTTTGTATTAACTTTATTTAATTTATTTCTAAACTATCGTTTACCAATTGGTTCTTTACTTAAACGGCCTTATCAAATAATCCGGTTGGTAAAACAGTTCCATCTCACAAAAGAGGCACCATCTGTTTTATAGCCGATCTCTCGTGGTGGGTTGCGCCAGGACCTGGAGGAAGAACCAACTAACTATCCTGTCTCCTTTTCCTTCATTTTCGGAATGGCGCCACGAATACTATATTAAGCCAGAAACGATTAATAATGACGTAGGGGGTACCGAGCAAGTGCGCTTGTTGCAGCTATCCAATCAGTATTTAGAGAAGGCTCTGAGGCCACTCTTCGAGCTTTCACTGGGACTGTGCTGCGCCTTCCGCGCAGGCCTAGAGTTTTTTTTTTTTATTTAAATACGATAGTCTTTTTCGGTATTTTTCAACGCAAAAATTTCGTCGGTCTGTCTGTTGGTGTCTGTCCACCGATTCAGCCACCCGGCGAAAGCTTAAGCCCGGTTACGAAGCCCACTCATTTCGATCTGTGGCTGCGTTCTAGCTTGTGAACACTGTCAATCAAAAAGCACATATTACACATATTTGAGGTACAACGTCAATACTTAATGAGTGTTAGGCAGGGTGTCGTTTTATTTAGAAAACACATAGAGACGTAATTCTCAAGACTGAATTGCTTATGCTGCGCTGACAATACGACGCTATAAACGAAAAAGTGGGTGTTTCCTACTCTTCACTGAAAAATTCAGCAAGGAGGAGGAGGAATCAACTTTATTTTTCAGAAAGAGGAGGGGAAATGAGGGAAACCGAATTCAGGGACTTTAAGTAAAACGACCCAGTGCTGCCATCTACCACTCGCTCTCCATTAAAAAAAATTGTTTCTTCACATTACAGCCAGACGGCGCCACACCTCACGCAGCACTTCCAGACGATGACTCTCGACTTTCGACGTTCCTTGCAGCGAAGCATGTACATGCGGGGCAGATTTTTTTCTAAGTCTATACTATTTTTTAAACAAAAATGTTATGGCAATCAGGCTCCTGTCGTTTTGGCGAACTTACTCGGCAAGAAGACGGAGAAACATTACTGCAACTGAAGTTACATTTGTACGAGTAATTAAAAAACTCGTTTATTGACTTTTGAAGTATTAACTTGAGAGTTGTTCCTTTTCTGGGAGAATTGTAGGACATCAAAATTTATTCCAAGTCACCTTTTAAAAAATTCCGTGCGTGTTTCCAAGAAACACGCACGGAATTCCGCGTGATACTCACAGAAATTGAAGGCCTAGATTTCAGCGATACTGAAACTAACTACACAGAAAATCTGGAAGCTGCGCTATGTCAGAACGGAAGCTCAAGTGACAGACTTGGAAAAAAAAATAAGGGGTAGTAGAGCGCTTCGTAGCATAATGGTGAGGAAGAAACGGTGATCCGCCAAAAGTACCAAGCTAGGCCACTTATTCTTTGCGTTTCGTGTGTGCTGTAAAGAACTCGTTCGCTCGTCTGCGAAAAATTGTGCAGCAGTGGCTGTTACCTAGTTTGAAGCTGAACAACAGAACATTGCAACAACTAGTGAACAATTTAGTTTTCTTTCGTAAATCTCGTAATATAGCTGAATGATTCCCCTTCATAACATTCTTGTATGATGGTACAACTAAAACATTTTCTAGTTCATGCTTTCTCGTGTGTTTGAAATCTAAAAATAGCGCAAAAAGTACAGAGTAGGACTGAAGAAGAGATGACAGGGCACTGAACAAAGCTGAATTGCTCATTCTCTCCATTTTTGCGTTGTTTTTACATCCCAAGCATGAACCACGAATGAGCCCAACTTTTGCTTGTAGCTCTCGTATACACTGCACGATGCATGACACGTGCCAGTGGAGTCATAGTGCTTCTTGGTGTTCGCACGAAAAGAGTATATGTAATTATAGCTTAATGGCTGTCACAATATACAAAACTAATCTGAAGGCTTCGCAAGCTGTCGCTGCCATGCTGACAGTACACCTGCAGTTCAGCGCTCATATGTGCTGCGTCCCACACGAAAAGCCGATATCTCTTGAATGCCGCTTCGGTAGCGAAAATTCTATTCTGGAAGCTCATATATATATATATATATATATATATATATATATATATATATATATATATATATATATATATATATATATATATATATATATATTGATACATAACAGCCGCTAAACACGGCTATATATATATATATATATATATATATATATATATATATATATATATATATATATATATATATATATATATATATATATATATATATATATATATATTGATACATAACAGCCGCTAAACACGGCTGCAGGAAGAGAAGGACGAAGTGAGTTTTGTTTGCTGCTGGACTGGCGCCATTTTGCTCGTCGAGTTCTGTGCGTTCTAAATAGATTATTAAAGAAGTTACTCGTAACATTAATTGTGGAGGAGGACGACCCCCGTACCTCGATGGAGACGCGCAGCGGTCGCACCATCGGCGACCTTTCGACTGCTTCGACTGCTGGTACTTCCTCTACGCCGCCCTCATCAGTCCAAGCCAACACCTACGTCACACTTCCACACATCCGGGATCCCGGCACTTTTTCCGGTGACGGTACGATCAATCTTGACACTTGGCTGAACCGGTACGAGCACCTCAGTGCTACTCACCGCTGGGATCCCACGCTCAGGCTCGCCAACGTGCTTTTCTACCTGGACGGCACTCCCCGATAATGGTTTGAAAGCCACGAAGTCGACATTACGAGCTGGGATCTCTTCAAAGAAAAGATACGCGACCTGTTTGGTGATTTATCCGGTCGTCAGCTCGCTGCGAAGAAGACTCTTGCCACACGGCCCCAGTCTTCTACCGAATCCTACGTCTCCTACACTCTTGACGTCTTGGCCCTTTGTTCCAAGGCCGACCAGTGCATGTCGGAAGACGAAAAGGTTAACCACGTCTTGAAAGCCATTGCCGACGATGCTTTCAACCTGCTGGTTTTTAACAACGTCTCGAGCATCGACACCATCCTTAAAGAATGCCGACGTCTCGAACAAGCAAAAGCCCGCCGCGTAGCCCAAAGCATACTGCTCCTACCGAACACAGCGGCCACTTCTTCGTGTGACGACGCCTTCCATCAGGCCCCTCGATGTGACAACCTCACACGCATTATTCGTCGAGAGGTCGAGGAAGCACAATCGGTAGCCACGCCATTACCGACGCCTACGCCTTCCCCGACCACGATCTCTTTGATACAAGCCGTCGTTTGTCAAAAGCTATCGAATGTCGGCCTACATCCTGTTCCTGCCCAATAGTCTGCTGGGCCGTCTTATCATCCCCCTTCTGCTCCTCGCATACAACGCAATCCGTTCGAATGGCGTACCCTTGATGACAGGCCCATATGTTTTAACTGTCGACGCGTTGGTCACATCGCACGTCACTGCTGCAGCCGCTGGGCTCCACCGTCCCGTTATGCACCTCAGTATCAGGTCACTTCTGTCTACCAGTCGTCCCCATCACTTTTTCCATCAACGTCGACCACATTTTCCGCTCCTGCAGCACCTCTGAACAGACCTCGCTACGACCGGTCACCGTCCCCTGCTCGTCGTCAGTCCCGGTCGCCCCTACAACTCCGTGCTGCCTCCCCGACCTATTCGCAGCACCTCCGACCGGAAAACTAGGCCGTGCAGCTTCTGGAGGTGGAGCTGCGTTGGCGACCTTCGTAAGAAATTCTCGATTAACGTTAATGACGAACCGGACCCTTTTGGACGTTACTGTCGACAATGTTCGTATCAATGCATTGATAGATACTGGCGCGCATGTGTTCATTATGAGTGCTAACCTTCGCCGCCGACTTAAAAAACGTTGTCACGCCCGCCCTCAACCAAGCTGTACGAGTCACCAATGGAGAAACTGCCACAATTCTTGGCATGTGCTCTGCGCGAGTGTCTATTGGGGAGAGGAGCACTGTCGTTCTTTTCGCCGTTATTGAACATTGCCCTCATGAACTCATTCTTGGTATGTATTTTCTAGCCACGCACTCTGCCCTCATAGACTGTCCAGCTGGCTATCTCCATCTCGATTTACCTCTGTTTTTCGAACCGACCAGCCCACCGCAAACCAGCCTCAGCTGCATTGATTTCACACGCCTCCCGCCTAACTTTGTCACACATGTCGACTTATCCTCCACGCCACCAGTATACCTGCTGGTGATTACATGGTGGCCCCGGTTCCTGCCGTGATGCTTACGCATGGGGTTGCAGTGCCGCATATGATTCTGATGATTACGAGAAACCGCACCTTCCTTCCACTGTTGAACTTCTCACTCACCACCCAAGTTCTACCACAGGGTATCTCCCTGGCCAAAATTACCGCTTACCGCTCTCCAAGATGACCATGTCGAGCCCTTCAGAGTTGACAAATGCTGCAGCTCAGTCAGTGGCTCCACCTCATCACGTTGTTGGGGCGCCGACATCGAGCGAATGGTGTCATCGGACCTCACGTCTGAGCAAGCTGCAGTGCTTTGCCACGTTCTTGAGGGCTACGTAGCATTTTCGACTTCGCCAGCAACTCCTTGGGCCAAACGACCATTGTCACTCATCGCATAAATACTGGCCATGCAACTCCCATTCACCAGCGCCCCTACCGTGTCTCTGCGTCGGATCGTGCAATATCACAACATGAAGTCGGCAAAATGCTTGCGAAAAACATTATCGGGCCTTCATGCAGCCTTTGAGCTTCTCCAGTTGTCCTTGTTAAAAAGAAGGATGGAACATGGCGCTTTTGTGTTGATTATTGTCACCTCAATAAAATTACAAAAAAGACGTTTATCCCTTACCTCGCATTGACGACGCCCTCGACTGCCTGTGCGGTGCTACTTATTTTTCAACTATTGACCTTCGGTCAGGATACTGGCAGATAGCCGTCCACGAGATGGAACGTGAGAAGACCGCATTCATCATTCCTGATGGCCTTCATCAGTTCAAGGGTATGCCCTTTGGTCTCTGCAATGCACCAGCCATGTTTGAAAGAATGATAGACTCATTGCTCTAAGGGTTGAAATGGTCCACCTGCTTGTGCTACCTTGAAGATGTTATTGTCTTTTCGCCCACATTCGACTCGCATCTCGATCATTTGTCAGCTATTCTGGACGTTTTTCGTCGAGCCGGACTCCAGCTTAACGCCTCCAAGTGCCACTTCGCTCGTCGTCAAATTTTCGTGCTCGGTCACCTTGTCGATGGCCAAGGCGTGCGTCCAAACCCAGAGAAAATTCGCGCAGTCACGAACTTTCTCGTTCCGATGACCACAAAGAATGTCCGCAGATTTGTGGGGTTGTGCTCATACTTCAGGCGCCTTGTTAAGGACTTTGCGACCATTGCACGCCGCCTCACAGACCTCTCAAAGAGAGACGCCTCGTTTATCTGGGGCCATGACCAAGCGTCATCGTTTTCCCAACTTACGACACTGCTTACAACGCCACCAATCTTAGCTTACTTTGATCCATTAGTCCCAACCAAGGTTCACACGGACGTTAGTGGACACGGCATAGGAGCTGTGCTATTGCAGCAACAACGGGGACACGACTGCGTTATAGCCTACGCAAGTCGACTGCTATCTGCAGCCGAGCGCAACTGTTCTATCACGGAGTGCGAGTGCCTCGCCCTTGTATGGGCAGTCGCCAAGTTTCGTTCATACCTGTACGGGCGCTCATTCCGTGTATTCACGGACCATCACGCGCTCTTCTGGCTAGCCTACCTGAAGGACCCCACAGGACGTCTCACTCGTTGGGCCCTACGCCTTCAAGAATACACGTTCTCTGTAACGTATAAAACAGGGCGTATACATCAAGATGTGCATTGTTTATCCAGCTACACTGTTGACGAAGCCACCGATACTGACGCTATCACGGACGTTTTTTTCCGTGTCACAGCTGTTGAACATTGGTGAAGAGCAACGTCTGGATGCTTCTTTATGAGCAAAGATTGATAAACCGGAGTCAACGCCTGGCGACCCGTCCCTACGATTGTTTTTGGTGAAAGATGGGATCATATATCACCGTAACCTTGATTCCTTCAGATCAGACTAACTTCCTATCATCCCAGCACACCTGCGTTCCACTGTCCATTTGGGCGTTTCTCGCACATACGATCGGGTACGACGTCGGTTTTTCCGGCCGAGACTTGCCCGCTCTGTTCGACGCTATGTCGCCGCTTGTGAGCCCTGTCAGCGTCGCAAAACGCCGTCTGCCCTCCCGGTCGGCTACCTTCAGCCGATCGACGTTCCCACTGAAACTTTCTTTCGAGTTGGTCTCGACCTGTTGGGCCCTTTTCCACTCTCCACAGCCGGAAAGAAATGGATTGATGTTGCCACAGACTACGCGACGCGATACGCAATCACACGAGCACTCCCGACCAGTTACGCTACCGACGTTGCGGACTTTCTGCTGTACGACATAATATTAGTGCACGGTGCTCCCCGCCAACTTCGTACTGACCGTGGCCGCACGTTCTTATCAACTGTCGTTCATGAAATTCTCAGGTTTTGCCATAGCAAACATAAATTTACTACTTCGTACCATTCCCAGTGAAATGGTCTCACGGAGCGCTTCAAACATGACCCTAACCGATATGCTTGCCAAATACGTCGCGCCAGACCACCAGAATTGGGACATTCATTTGCTGTATGTGACGTTCGCCTACAATTCATCTCGTCACAACACTGCCGGCTATTCGCCCTTCTATCTCCTATATGGCCAGGACCCAATTCTACCCTTAGACACTTTGCTACCTGCGGCCACTGAATATACCGGGGAAGCCATTTCCCGCACCGACCACGCGCGCCAAGTCGCCCGTAACCATCTACAGACTTCGCAGGCGCACCAACAACAGCTCTACAATTCTCACCATAGGGACGTGCACTTTTCCCCGGGTTCTCTCGTGCTCCTTTGGTCACCTACTCGGCGTGTGGGACTGTCTGAATAACTGTTGTCGTCCTACACTGAACCATTCCGTATCGTTCGCCAACTGACATACGTCACGTACGAGATTGTTCCAACCGATCCAACAAAGTCATCGTATGCTCTAAGCGACACCGTTCACGTGGCTCGGCTAAAGCCCTAATACCCCTTTTCGACATCATATGCGTAGATTTAGCAACGGTACGCTGCTTCTACCGTCGGGGGTTATGATACATAACAGCCGCTAAACACAGCTGCATGAAAGAGAAGGACGAGGTGAGTTTCGTTTGATGCTGGAGTGGCACCATCTTGCTCGTCGAGTTCTGTGCGTTCTAAATAGATTATTAAAGAAGTTACTCGTAACATTATTGGTGGAGGAGGACGACCCCCGTACCTCGATGGAGACGCGCAGCGGTCGCACCATCGGCGACCTTTCGACTGCTTCGACTGCTTCGACTGCTGGTACTTCCTCTATGCCGCCCTCATCAGTCCAAGCCACCACCTACGTCACACTTCCACACATCCGGGATCCCGGCACTTTCTCCGGTGATGGTACGATCAATCTTGACACTTGGCTGAACCGGTACGAGCACCTCAGTGCTACTCACCGCTGGGATCCCACGCTCAGGCTCGCCAACGTGCTTTTCTACCTGGACGGCACTCCCCGATAATGGTTTGAAAGCCACGAAGTCGACATTACGATACGGCAGCTGGTACAACCACTGGTGACGCCCCCACCCGGAGCTCTTCTTCTCACGTACGCAGAAGCCGTACGCACTCCCGCGCCTACGGTCAGTTATTCCTCCCGACCTTTTACTTTGCCAGCGAAGCAGCACTTCGCGGTCCCGTCACGTTACGAGACCCCGCGAGTTAACATGCGAAAGTCTATTGTGTCTGGCTGTGGACCCCATTCGCCAACGGGGCCATTCAGAAAAGCTATCGCACCACTACTTCGATCCCTATAGAGTTGACCCCGAAAATAGAGCTCGTCGATCCCGTCGTTCACCACAGCCAAACATCGTCTACGCTTCCAGGATGAAACCATTCCACCAGCGTTCACTATTCGTTAAACCTATGCGTGACCTTGTGTAAACTCTGTCACTGTCAGTGCGTTTTCACTTGTAATCATGCACCCACATCGCGATGATGCCCTCGGGGGGGTAATGTTACAAGCATGTGTTAAGTTCACTGGTATCATTTCTGGCGAAATCGATTCTGCCACTATAGTAAAGACAATAAAGCATAGCGCGCGAGAGAGGATGATGCCTTCTCTTTGCCAGTGAGCGGACCAGCCTGACATTTCGGCCGATTTCAAGTTACGAGTTTCCACTCATTATAACATGACATATATATATATATATATATATATATATATATATATATATCGTAATTTATGAATTAAAAATAATTGTTATATATTTGTGTTCTTATCACTTTCATGTGGCAGCGTCTCGACCTCATGGATGCAGTGCTGACAGCTTGACAACAAGCTTCACTGCCGCAAATATTGCTAGTAGACTGCAGTCACTCCGTTTTCTCCCGCAATTGTCGGGACAGGTAAAGCGGAAGCGGTGAAAGGGGAGAACATCTCTGATAATTTACCCATATGAAAGAGGGTCTTCCTATTCCTAATATTTGGATTATTTCTGGAGGAGATTAGACGTACGTTACGTATCGAAAAACATATTGACACTAATCTGCAGAGTGACTGAAATATGGCCGCCAGTTTTGAAAAATAGCCATTTTGTTCGCCAGCTAAGTTTTACACACGGTGACCAGATGGTGTGCCTCACAAAAAAAAATGCTGAGACCAATCACGCCTGTGCAGCCTATGAACATATTTTTTAACTAGAAAATGAGCGGCTAATTCATTGTCATTGTCATTGTCTTAAGAATTCGTACAACATAAAACTGAAACGTGTTTTCATAATAATACTTGGTTGTTTAAGGTGTATTTTCATATATGAGAGAGAGAGTACAATACCTATATGTGTTTGGTATATATAGTACTGCTTAATGTGGGCCCATCCACGTTAACTCCTAATGACGTATCTCTGTCCGATGACTCATGCCCATGATCATAATTTAACCTTTGCGGTAGCTGAATTTGTGAACATATACATGGACACCCCCCATGGTGAATTCCGTACAAAGATAGCAGCAACAGGTACATAATAAACAACAGAACTCGGAATGCACGCCTTCAAAGTGTTTTGAAACATGAAGATAAATGCAACGAGCGTTGTGTGTTCCCATCTGGCCCAACTATGATTTCTCATAAGAAGAGTGCGGCACGCCATGATGTCATGCCAGGTGAGCATCGGACAGCTATTGGCCTCGAGGACATACCGTGGCACCACCTACGTGATGACGTCACTCATGGGATGCCTGGTTGACTTTCTGCTAAAACACCGCATTTCTGGCGCTTTTGCTGTGTAAACCATGCGCGCTTCCCTTTGTTTTGAATCTCAGTGCTTAAAGAAGTGGTAAGACCTGATCATTCCGCAAGCAAACTATGAATCGGTGCCCCTGGTGGCACTCTCGTGTCTAATTCGCATCGTAATATCGTGGCTAAGAACTGATGCCGCCGTTGGGAACGATGCAAGTGGTGTCGTGAAAGCAAAGCTGCCGTATTCTTCAACTAAGCATCTTATCTGTGACGTCAAAACATTGCATCGCTGGCCTCTCTAGTGGAGGCCCTCGCGGCCAATAGTTCACCATGAACGAATGCTATGAGCGAGGCTCATGTCCAAGGCACCTCCTCACGGTGTGTCAAAACATTGACGAAATTACGCTTCTATCAGAAACGGGCCGAATGGAATGGTAACATATACCTTGCAAGTACATCACACCGCAGAACTCTGGGGTATGCGATCTCAGCATATGCACCACAATCACCGAGTACATGGCCAGAGACGACACCGAGTCAAGCTGTGCAGCTCTCGTATTTCCCGTCAAGGCGATTATTTGTGCGATATTTGACACCACATTAGAAGTATGAATGACAAAAAAAAAGGAAAACAAGCGGGGTCGTACTGTTTGCCAAAGGAGATGACAAAGCCGTGCGACCACATGCAAAAGCTGTCCGAGAAACAGCACATGGCTTATGTGTGCGTGAACAGGAATGACCTCGACACTGAAAAACACACGCTTGTGCACGCGTCACTTATAACACGCCAGTTATGTTTCCGAATTTTCTGCGAAGTTAATTGTTTTCACTCATTACGTGCAACACCATAGACTCGTACACTGCAAACAAGGAGGATCTGAGTTCCCCAGTCAACACTGTTTCGCTGCTGGCTGCATTTTCAATGGAGGCCAAAATGATGTAGGCCCGTGTGCTCATATTTGTGTGCACGTTAAGCAACCCCAGGTTGTCGAAATTTCTAGATCGCACCACTACGGCGTCTCTCATTTCATATGGTGGTTTTGGGGCGTTAAACCCACGTATCAAATCAAATAGCTTCTGGCTGCATAATGTCCTGAGAGATTCTCTTTCGCCGTGCGTGCGAATCATACGATCAAAACAGGCGCACTACGCTAAACAATCCACCGCACGAACATAAACACGGCAGGGTCACTGAGATGCGTATTCTCAGTGTGCTCGCTAATGGCGGACGGAAGTCAGGAACTAACATCTCTTGCAAGTTATGTACAGAACGAGCGCATTGCCTGAACTAATCACCACAGGCCCGTATAATTGAAGTTTTCAGACAAAGTCACCACCGCGCGGACAAGAGCATTGTCAGAGAGACAAAAGGGGCGTTTGTTTAGCCTTCATCGTGGTTTTTGCAGTGGCGTAGTGTCACAAACGAGTTCTCAAGAAAGCGCGTGCCTCCGATTCCTAATAGCCCCGCCATGAAGGTCTAGTGGCTAAGGTACTCGGCTGCTGACCCGCAGGTCGCAGGCTCGAATCCCGGCTGCGGCGGCTGCATTTTCAATTGAGGGGAAAATGTTGCAGCCCTGTGTGCTCAGATTTGGGTGCACGTTCAAGAACCCCATGTGGTCGAAACTTCCGGAGCCCCCCACTACAGCGTCTCTCATAATCATGTGGTAGTTTGGGACATTAAACCCCACATATCAATCAATCAAATCCGATTCCTAATAGCTCCGTGAAAACTAGGCGCCAAGCGGACGCTAAAGAAGCCGACGCGACGAAGAAAAAACATCAAAAGACGCCGTGCGCGCGCCTCTTCCCCTCGAAAACGCCGGTGCCACGCCGACCAACCTTTTCGCATCTATCGTCGAGCGCTCTTTAGAAATATTGAAAAGGAAGGGGTGAATCACTCCTTAGTTGCGTCTTGGGTCGCAGAGTTTTCAAGAAAGGCCCCGCCCCATCCCCAGTTTTGGCTGTGCGGTGCGCCGACGAAACTTCGAGAACCCAGGGCGAGCGTATTTAAGCAAGCAGCGGATGGTGGCGATGACGGGATGAAGAGAGTTTTCACCACCAGGTGAAGGCTTGTCCTACTGTGACAAAGCAGGAGATGAAATGTGTTTTCTACTAACTTATGAAGTCTTGTGCACAGTGCCAAAAAAAGAGTTTAAGTGTGCTTTTCCACCCGTGGCCGAAGACGTGACCTGCAGTAGCAGTGCGTAAGTGGCTGATGTGTTTTCAGAGAAGAACTTATGTTATTGAAGTGCGGTCAGTTGGCGATGCGAGAGTTTCCTGGAAGTGAAACCTCGGACGCAGCAGGACGACAACCAGCACTGGACTGAGTGAGTGTTTCCTTAAAGAGAAGCATTCAAGCTTTGTTCCAACTACTTCGGAATTATTTTGTTCGACGAACATTCTACTCCATATTTGTGCTTGGGTAGTTAATGCGTCAGACTGCATTGTAGCGCGTGTTGTTGTTTGCGCGCGTTCTTTGGTTGTAGTTGATAAGGGCGAAGTGTGCATATTTGCGTTTTGTTTGTTCTGCCTTATCTGTGAATATATTTTTGATTTTGCAATCAGCTCTTGGCTCTGCCTCGTTATTTGGGCCGCAGCTGGCGTTCTCTGCCCACCAAAAGAACCAACACTAAATTGTTCGTGCTTTCGTGGTGCATTTCGTGAAAGGGAGGGGGGATACATCAGTCCTTGCAACCAATCCAGCGATTACCTTCCTATTAACGGCACTAGTAACACGAAGTAGGTTAAACGCCCACCACCCATCATCGAGGATGAAGAGGCCATGGGTTTGACTCCCAGCCTCGAGGCACTTTTTTGTTTGCGTTTTTTTTTTGTTCTTTTAACTTGCTATTTGGTCACGTTTATTTCACTGACGAACAAAAATCCGATATGAAAGTCTTGGTGGAACGCGGCATACAACACTTTCGTCTTTAAAAATTATGGAACGAAGACAGTTATGTGCGGACCGGGCCACATTGAAAGGTGTGCCCATCTGCCACCGTTGTTTTCGCGTGTTTGAGACCCTTGCTCCATTCAAACAAGGGACGCGAAAATTGTTATTCAGAACTTTGTAAAACGCTTTTCGGGGGTTAAACATAGACGACACAGACATAACGTTGGGTATAGTGGCCGGTTTTAAAGAGAGACCTTCGAATAACCACATTTGAAACTGGCAGTGCAAAAAATATGGCCTTACAAAAGTGACCTCGCCAGGGGCGCGCGCTTTTTTTTTTAAATACCTTACAGGCCCGAAGGCAGTGAGTAAGGGATGTTACAGTGAATGCGGAGGTAAACTTGTAAGACACAACTATATAGTGCAGGTTAATATTAGGAGCACAATGTGGTGTAACAAAAACGAACAATTCAGTAAGTCAGCACCACTTAAAACAAGACATTACAACTTGCTGATGAAATTAAAGGCTAACATTTCACAACACAAAATAGCTCGAAAGTTCAACAAGTAAAACAACCTCACGATGCTATATTAAAGAAATGCAACTCAAGTTTTTGCCGAAACGTGTTAGAATGACTATCAGAGGCGATATTGTCGGGAAGATCATTGCACATGATGATGACTTGCGGTAGTGCTGATGTGTTAAACGTGTATGTGTTACTAAACACGCGCGTGAAGCTCAGATGATTATGTAACCTGTGTGACGTGTAGAGGGGACGTTGAATGTTCAATGACAATGTTTTCTTCTTGAACGCATACTTATGAAATAGGCATAACAAGGAAACGTGACAACAAACATGTAATGCTTGGAGAGAATGATCACGTTTACGCTCAGAGAATGTGGAATGAATGTCCTAGTTTCTAGAAATGTAACGGGTGGCTCTGTTCTGAATTGCTCTCAGCATGTTAATTTGATACTGAGCGGAAGGGGACCAAACAAATGAAGCATATTCCAGCTGCTGTCGGAGGAAAGTAAGGTAAGACAGTTTATGGACATTATATGGACAATGACGGAGGTTTAGGCGTAAATACCCTAGTGTTTTGTAGGCGTTAGGGCAAACAGAAGTGACGTGTCCTAGCCACAAAAGTCCTCGTGTCAGGTCGACGCCCAGATATCTGTAGGACGATGCCCGTGAAAGTATGTGGTCTTGTAAGTGGTATGAAAAGTCGGAAATGGTATGTTTTCGTCCAAAACAAACAACTTTGCATTTATTAGTATTTATTGCCATAAGCCAAGTGTTACACCAGCTAGTAATAGTGTTCAGATTATTTTGAAAGATGCGGTGGTCGTTTGGACAGTTTATGGGTCTGGAGAGCGTGCAGTCATCCGCGAACATTCTGATATTTGATGATATATTAGATGGGAGATCATTGATGTAGAAAAGGAAAAGTAATGTGCCTAGGATGCTCCCTTGTGGGACGCCACAAAACACATACCAAGACGGAGAGGTAGTATTATTAACGGTTGTGAACTGCTTGCGCAGGGAAAGAAAATTTCGTAGCCAAGATAAAGTGAGGGAGTCTAATCGGAGGGCTGATAATTTTGAAATAAGGCGACAATGGGCAACACGATCAAATGCTTTGGCAAAATCAAGAAATATGCAATCTGTCTGTAGCCCACTGTTTATGTTGTGATGAATGTCTGTCGTAAATTCTAATAACTGTGTTTCGTATGACATGCATTTATTGAATCCGTGCTGGTTTGGAAAGAAGAATTTGTTAGTCTCGAGGTGACTGTATACATGGGAGTCGATTACGTGTTCGAGTAGTTTGCAACAGATGCAATTGAGTGATATAAGGCCATAATTTTCAGGTGAATTCTTATCTACAGATTTAAAGATAGGCACTACTTTGGCGATTTTCCAGTCATCTGGCAGTTTTCTAGACGACAGCGACTCTCGAAGGATGCGGTGTAATGCAATGCTATATGTGGAAACGGCGTTTTTTAGTACCTTAGAGTTGATTTCATCAATACCGGCTGATGAAGATGCCTTAATCTGCCTAATTCGACACGCGATACAATCCACTGTGATTTCAATAGGCTGCATGTACTGGAAGTGGTAATCAGGTAAATGTGGCACATTAGAATGATCTTCCCGGCTGAATACAATTTATTGAACTTCGTTCGTCTGAGTAAAAATAAAAATAAAAAAGCTCAAGAGCACACCAACTAAGCTTTCACTTTGTTTTTGAGCAGTTCGCGTAACCAGCCACGCCACCGGGGTGTGAATGCAGATATGCGTGCTGCGGCGATGGCCCTGTCAAACGTGTGTGGCCTAATCGGGGTGGCGTGTTGTAGTCTGGGCACTACTCTAACTGGCTGTTATTGCTTCTGGGATACCAAGTCCCGCGCTACTGTCACATATGAAACTCTCCATTTCAGGGTGTCGATGGCGTTGGCTCCGAGAATCGGGCGCAGGGTTACCTTGCGGGGGGGGGGGGGGGGGGGGGGTGCGAAGGTACATCGCCGCGCCTCTCTTTCTATTATGTATATGTATCACGCTGACTACGCCCCCTTCCTCCTAACAAAATGCATGGAACTAACCTTGCCCCCCCCCCCTTTTTTTGGGTGACTAGGGGGGGGTGGCATGGGAGGGGGAGTGAATCCATTGTAAGCAATGAACTCGAAAGCTGTAGTACGATGCTCACCTAGCGGGAAAATTGCGTACGACAGTTGCTCCACCCAACGCGGAGCCAAGTCTGGTTACTTTTGGGTACCCCCTCTTTAAAGGCCTACAATCGAACACAACTCATGTTCGGAGAGGCGCCGACCGGACGACCGAAGCGTGGTAGCCGATCACCTCCGCGAATGTAGATGTGTTCGCAGTGAAGCGCTCAGCAAAAGGTTTTTTATTTTTAATCTGTCCGCCACTTTACAATACCGAAGACACTTTGCCGCATATCTTACACCGGAAAGCTGGTGAGGAACTGCGCATGCGCGAGGCTGAAAAACATGGCCGCAGCACCGAAAGCGCTCGTCGTACATTTCGAACCTATCAAGTGGCCATTGTGCGTTCTGTTGTTCGTTAGTTCATAACTGTTATGTTTATTTGCTTGATATTCATGTCCTTAGATTCAACAAGAAACTATATCCATGTATATTCTGCAGAGTTTTCGTGAGCCACACCTAAATAATTGATGTCTTGAGCAGAGCGAGTGGCAATCAGCAGTCCCAGAATTTCGGAGGACATAAGGTACTTATTGTTACCCTCCGTAGCTGGCGCCGCTTTACGTGGCGGCAGCTCAAGTGCTATCCGGCGATACCCCACGCGTTTGCAACTAACGTTAGTGCATGGTCGAGTTGGTAATTTATTGTCAAGCCTTTGTGAGCCAGAATATCTGACAGATTAAAAAAAAAACGCGGATGCTCTCCGCCTAGCTGTGCGGCTCATGACGTCAGCCTTGAGTGGGTGCATATACACTTTGAGAAAGAAATGTCGTGGACTTCTGAATTTGTATCCGACTAGCATCGCCCCGCGTGGACGCCATGTTTCATTCGTGAATGAAAGCGTTCGAGGGAAGGGATGCCGCTAATCGTCTCACGCAGAAAGGAAACGTGTTGGTTGTCTTTGTCACGACAAAGCCGCGTGGATGGATGTCGGAAGGTGGTGGTGAGTGACATCGGTAGGAAGCACCTCATGTGAGTAGCCGAGCATGGTCGGCTGTGGTCGCGTGCGCCTTATTTTTAAAGAGAATTATTAGATGAATCATGCCTTCAAACGGACTGTGTCCTCACTGCTTAGGTTTCGTTGAAGTGGTACGCTTGCTTTCACATTTTATTGCGCCAGCATTTTCTAGAGTTAGTCCATGTCGATTGCTAAAGGAGTCAGGTTCTTAACAACTTCGTGTATTGTTCTCATTTTTCACTATCGCATTATTTATATTGTCATTTCAGTTAAACCGACTCCAACATACATCTAGCATATTCATTTGGAGCTGCGCATGTTAACTTGTGTTGCCTTACATGGTTTTGATATTGCACAGTTATTTATACACACCTGTGAATCCGAAGTGGTGTGGCGGATGGTGGTCGTCTCAGGAATCCTATCAAGAGTTTGTCTGGTGTGTTGCTTACGAAGTGGCTCTGCACAGAGAGTTCGGCAAGTAATAAGAATACTTCGTAATTTAACAACAAAACACGTTATGTTTGACCCATCTACAAGAATCGGCGCAACATGCAAGCGAAATGTGTTTTCACAGGAGCAGATGGACATGGTTCACACGTCACGGAATAAGAATGCTAACAGTACTAGTTTCCATTGTGGCCTAACATAGCCAGATTGGAAGCAGGTGCACGCAATTTCACGCCTATACGGAGGTAGAACAAAAGGAATAAATCACGTTCTTTTCTCCGGTCATGCAGGGCAATAAAGTCACAGGGAAGCAGACACGGAGTGTGAGTTCATAGTCTCAGACATATCATCTATATATCCCCTACACGGCCTGAATTAATTTCTAAACAATCTGTAAATCACTATGAAGACTTTGCAAAAAGTCCCATTCCCTAGAAAAGAAATGGCTGGATACCCAAAATATTCTTTTGCTTTGTATTTCAAAGGAGTTTTTGAGACGTTTTAATATCACACACAGAGTCTTTCGTTTTCAGCTTCATTTATTCGTGCACTCAGTCAATGCAATTTTACGTGAAACAGTTTCTGTTATAGTCAACAACGTTGCGTTATTCTGTTAGAGATATTACAGAGTGGGAGCTCAGCATATTCACAAACAAAAGTGGCCCTATCATAGAAGTTTCTTTGGTAAAACAAAAAGAGCGCACTGTAGATACTATAGTACAACGCAGCCCCGCAGCCGTGGTCTAGTGGCTAAGGTACTCGGCTGATGACCCGCAGGTGGCGGGATCCAATCCCGCTTGCGGCGGCTGCGTGTCCGATGGAGGCGGAAATGTTGTAGGCCCATGTTTGGGCGCACTTTAAAAAACCCCAGGTGGTCGAATTTCCGGAGCCCTCCACTACGGCGTCTCTCATATTCATATGGTGGTTTTGTGACATCAAACCCCAAATATCAATCACTATAATACAACGCAGAAATGTACAAAATTCAAGATATAATGCGTGTCTAGATTACGTCATAGAGAAGCGAGTAAACGTATACACAATATCGCGGTAGCTAAAATGCAGCTGCATGGTACCCAATTGTTTTATGAACACCTTTTGCTGCGCCATGTTCCACCAACAAAATTTTCATCAAACAAGTAAAGATGAAACATGACGAGACTTAATATCTGGCACAGCGAGCCCAAAATATGGGAGCATGGTCTTGAATAGCTTCGCTAAATGAAACACCAGTACAAAAGGATGAGAAATTGTCGAACAGGAAATGTCGCAGAAGCCAACTTTCGACTATGATACTAGCATGTGCCAGGGCCCTGCTGAAGACAAGTCTCCTTGTTCCAACGTCGTCTCCAGCGACATTCCTTCTTAGACGATTTTTTTTTACCTTCCAGCGTTCAGCTTCCTCTTTCTATAGACGGCAAGCATGAAGAACACGGTGTGTGTCTCCTTTCGTTCTGAGTCAGTCATTTACTGGAGGTATTTAAGGCAACGCTTAGTTTCAATCGACCAGCCCAATTTTTATTCCACCCAGGGAGTGTAATATAAGTGTTATTGGCCCCAACTAAGAACCGCTTTTGCTAAAACACATTCTTTAGAAAAAAAACACTCACAAACAGTCTCATAGCACTTTCCTAGTGCAAGAACTTCTTCAGAAAAGAAGCTCCCAGAGCATTGGCAAAACTAATCGGAAAACAAAACTGCGACGCAAAATTTGGCCCCGAAGCTCTAGATTGCGTTATGAAAAAATGTCAATGTTTTTAAACACTGTATAGCTGATGTATATTGGTGTGAAAGAGGTCGTTTCTTAGCTTTCTCATAACAATATGTGTGCCTGGTTTGCAGTTATGATGCATCAATTGTACGCTGATAGCTGAGTCTGAATATTCCGCCTCCTGCGGTGTCTTAGGGCTCTCTATTTCAGTGGCAAGAAGAATCAATGAACGGTCACGGCAGACGCAATAAACACGGTTTGGACCACTAAGGATACAAATAAACTAGGACGGCCACCAATCTTTGCTGCTTGTGCTATTATTGCGTGTAAGCTGCACCATTTTTTTTATCTCACGAAATCTGATCTGCGACCATTTAGCGCTCTCGCACAGTGGAGTACGTAATGTTCTCAAACGTGTCTCTGTTTTTTTTTTTTTACCACAGGATAAAATATACAGTCTTTCTTTTGATCAACGTCGGCAACCACCCCTCGCTCTGCTACTAGTGCGCTTCCTGCTTTTTCTAGCATGACGACCCTATCACTCTCTCTTCTGGATATGCTGGCCTCCGAGGTCAACCCCTAGGACGCAGTGATTGCCGGACTTGCGGTGGCAATTCGTGCAGTGCTTGCGCTCCTTCCGGTTGACTCTCCGGTGCATGGATTTTGTTCCGTGGCTCTGAAAGGCCGCTCTTATATCTTTTACTGTGACTGTGCTGTGCCTTACGCGCAGGCCTAGCGTTTCTTTTCTTTTTTTTTTTTTTCGTGCCTAGAACACGCACCCAGGCGAGTGCTTCGCGCGCTCTCGTCTTATGTGCCCTTCCGGCTCATCAACTTTTTCAGCGAATGCTTTCCCGGGTCTTCTCGACGGCTTTCCGGTCGGTTGCGCGTTGCGGTGGTTCGGGCGTGCACTGGGGGAAGCGGAGCAAATGTGTCCTGCGTTCCGTTTTTCCTCCTCTTGCCTTTCCCTTACCTATTCATTTCATTCCCATAACCCCATGTATGCGCCGACCTGTTGGGGTGTCATCTTCAAGATAGACAGTTACAGGCTGCTTCTTTCTTTTCCTTTCATAACCACTTCGGGAGACCTACTCCCGATACGCTGTGCTTTGAGCAAATGTTGCAAATTTTGATGCAAATGTGTTCTAGTCATTATTTGCTGTTGTACACAATCTTATCATTTTGACAATTCGTATATGATGTAGCACTGCTTCCTGGACATTCAATCTAATACATTTCACTTAGCGAAGTCACGTTAGCCCGCATGGCCTTTAGCTTCGCTTCGTTTTTTAGTATGTTTTTCAGAAATAATATCCAAATAACAATATGTACTCTCCAAAGGAAACAAATTCGTAGACAACCACCCAACCACCTATAGCGTCACTCAGCAACACGTTGGATAAATTAACGTAGGAGGAGAGGAGAAGAAAGCAGCAGGAGAAGAAATAAATGAGGCAGAATAGAATTTCTCAGCAAGGCGGGATGCGAACCTACGTACCCATGGTCCGAAAGGAACGGTTGAAACTACTAGGTCATTTAACATCGGCAGCAGGGGCGCTATGCAGGATCGGCAGAGTTTCGCGTGAGTTTTGTGAAACATCAGGTCTTCTCGAGCTCTGGCGACATTCCCATATGAACGAGCCAACAGTATAAAAACTCAAATCCAGCCCTCAGCGCGCTGCGTTTCGCTGGTTACAATGAAACCTGTCATCGCGTCAAGGATGGTCTACTAAGTTGGGTGTTGTTTTCAAACCAGACCCATCTTTTTTTCATTTGTTTGTCACTCCACTGAGTGCATATCTGTACCAACGCAAAAAAAAAGTGTCAGAAACTTTTTGTGATAATATTTTTATAGGCACGGGGAGTTCAAATTTTGAAGCTTTTAATGCCTGCATTAACTCTGTTTTAGAGTAATTAGCACGGTG
Organism: Rhipicephalus microplus; assembly: GCF_043290135.1. Classification (NCBI taxonomy): domain Eukaryota; kingdom Metazoa; phylum Arthropoda; class Arachnida; order Ixodida; family Ixodidae; genus Rhipicephalus; species Rhipicephalus microplus. The sequence continues at coordinate 454,530,862 of NC_134710.1, forward strand.
GCCTCGGAGATCAGCACCAGCATATCATCTTACAACTCCGCGACCGCAGCTAAACCCGAGGCCACGTGTTAATAATCATGGTAACCCTGTACACTCTAGAGCGCTGCTCAGCCGGTACGTGACGTCTCTGCTGTTATCGCCCGCTAGCACCCGAGCACGTTCGGCTGGCTGTCAGCTATTAGGGGAGAAGCTCCTAAAGCACTGGCTCTGTCCCTCCTAGCTCGTGGTACGTGACCACCTAGTTCAATGACTCACTCAGGAAGTGCGGATACACAGACAGACAGACAGACAGACAGACAGACAGACAGACAGACAGACAGACAGACAGACAGACAGACAGACAGACAGACAGACAGACAGACAGACAGACAGACAGATAGACAGATAGACAGATAGATAGATAGATAGATAGATAGATAGATAGATAGATAGATAGATAGATAGATAGATAGATAGATAGATAGATAGATAGATAGATAGATAGATAGATAGATAGATAGATAGATAGATAGATAGATAGATAGATAGATAGATAGATAGATAGATAGATAGATAGATAGATAGATAGACAGGCAGGCAGGCAGGCAGGCAGGCAGGCAGGCAGGCAGGCAGGCAGGCAGGCAGGCAGGCATTCAGGCAGGCAGATGAATGATCCTTTCACGGTTTACCAATAAAATCTTCCGAAGCTTCACCCCACTCAATATTATTCACTCTGTGAATATGCAGTATTTTTGGCTGGACGGTATACTTGGGACGTTAGGCCAGGACATGCTATGACCAAAACTAATTACGACAAGTCATGGTAAGGCTGAGGTAATTACACCACATCTTAAGAATACCATGCTAATGAATTAATGTAAAGCTAGAACCGGGCTAACTAAATCATGCTAGTTGATGAACTAACTAAACTATGCTAATTAACGCGTCGCTAATCATGACCACAATAAATAAAACCAAGCTAATTAGACCTTACTAATATGATGACAAGTCGTATCCTGCTAATCACCATTACGTTCAATTGCGTCATATTGATCATGGCATTGCTAATTGTGCCCAAGGTAATTGCCCTTTTATTGAAGCCTTATCAATGACGACAAGACAGCTCAGTGTAATGGCCATTAAGCCTGAGCCAATCAGCCCAATAAAATTAAAACAGAGCTTATGCGGTCTTCACTTCAAAGCAGACCGCACACATGAGTAGATGACCAACCTTAAAAGCTGCAAGAGGCTGTTGTCACAAGTTTCTCTATCGCTCCAGCCTTGCACAAGTAATAAAAGGTCACCAATTTACTTTATATGCAAAGAATATGCCGCTTATCGTTCACCACATCAAACACTTGATAGTCACACCAGCACCATCACAGTCACGAGTTGAACTCGGATGCACCGCCACGGTGGTCTAGTGGCTAAGGTACTCGGCTGTTGACCCGCACGTCGCGGGTTCGAATCCCGGCTGCGGCGGCTGCATTTCCGATGGAGGCGGAAATGTTGTAGGCCCATGTGCTCAGATTTGGGTGCACGTTAAAGAACCCCAAGTGGTCAAAATTTCCCGAGCCCTCTACTACGGCGTCTCTCATAATCATATGGTGGTTTTGAGACGTTAAACCCCACAAATCAATCAATCAGTTGAACTCGGGTCTTCTCAGAATCAACGAGTTTGTATCTGAGTTCACGGGTAAATCAGTTTGACAGACGCCCGTGGCGAAGATCGTGTACGCCCACCACGTATGCTCTTGCGGAGAAGCAGTACTCACGTCGAGTGGCACGATTAATCTATCAGCTTTATCGAGCAGACCATGCACGCACACACGCAGAAGTAAAAGTGATATCACCCACGCGGTTACGATGCCTCGCATTCAATTTCACCGCGCTCATGACTTATCCAGTCACAACCGCGTTGCCGCCATGATGTGAGCGCCTCTCGTGACCACCTGTTTTTATATTTATATGCAATATTCGATAGAAGCAAAGCGAGCAGCACAAGAGTGCTGTGTGTGCACCCTTCCTGCCTTCCAGAGTGCAAATTTTCTTGTTGCGGGTGGAACGAAAGAGCCTGCCTGAAAAAGGACAAAACGCCCATGAACACGCCTGTGGGAGGCGTGTGTTGAGTTGGCAAAAAGATAGCGCAACAAAGACGCTGACGTCGCTGCACTGTCAAAATGTTGAATGAGTTGCGGCGCTGACTTGTTCGCACACGGTGTTTCTTTGATAACACTGATAACACAGCAAATGTTCCACATACGTTTGAAATGCCACGCGCGCTCTTGTAGCCTTTTTATCAACGCGGGTATCATGCGCACCGCACTGTATTTCTCTCATGTCTGCCGCAGAGCGAGCTCGAAGCAAACTCGGCTGCCCGAGAAGCTCGGATCAGCCTGCATAGCGCCCATGGTTGATCCTAAGAATCGGTATAACATATCAAATTGAAACGAGTCTTCACAAAGGTAGCTGAGCATTTCTTGTGCATTTAATTTTGAGAGCTTGTACAGTGTCTAGTGGCGTTTAGCAGCTTGAAGCCTCCCAACCTCGGCCAGAGGGCGCTGCAGCGCGCCCGTTTCGCCGCCATTCTAGCAAAAGCCGGTCACTCGATACCCCGCTTTCACTTTCTGCTTGCACTCCCTCAGCACGTTCACGTGCTCTGCACGCGCTGTTGTCTGGTCGCCCTGCACGTGCAGCGTCACCTGAGCCTGTGACTTGCTCCGAAGGTTTCAAAAGATGTAAAAACGCTTTTACGTTGCGAATCTCACGAGAATCAAGAGCGATTCATTGAGAGCCTTTGCGGGACCAAGCAAGCCAAACACGATGTCTTAGAGCTAATGCTGTATGCATGCCGATCGTGAACAGCTGCCTTTCTGTGACAATAAAAGTGAGGTGACAGCACCAGTTGTATATGTATGTAACTGGTAAAACGCATATTGGCTACGGCAGTCATGTGTTCTCGGAGAGGTCCGCAAACCACTACCACGCTTTCGCACGCATTTGTATATAGCGTTCGTATTTCGATTGCTTAGATGCCAAGTTTGTCGAGTGGCTTTAAATGTATAAGGAGGTAAGTGTGAAGAGACTAAATCTATCTGCTTTGTTGAGTGTCTAGCACCAATTCAATACACACTCTTCAGTTTCATAAAAATTTCACTTTTACGGTGGTTTCCACCGGCGATTAATAACGTCGTATCGTGAGTTCAATGCCCCCTGTGCTTTTTTACAGCGCCTTTGAAAGCATATTGATGTGCACAGTATGTATTTTATGTTCACTTAAACCATGAGTGTTTCTTGCTGCGCATGTTTTATTTCGAATTAATAATCAAGCCTCATCACGCAGCGTGTCCATTTATTCGAATGTCGGTTAGGTTGTTAAGACAGCTCACTTGTTCTTCGTCATAATATACAATGCCCACTAGGACCTAGCATGTTTTAGTTATGCCGAGATTCGCCCCTGATAACCGCATCTAATTTTGCGAAACCATTCAAACTTTTAATGCTGCCTTGATTGTTTTTTTTTTCTACTCGTTTTCATAGCGGCAGCTGTATATCGCCCGCAGCTCGGGAGTGCATGCAAGGATATAATATTTTGGTGCAAAAATTATGATATCATTAGAAGGCACGCCATGCTGTGAGACTGCAGATTAATTCTAGCCACTTGAGGTTTTTTTAACGTGCACCTAAATCAATTTGAAGTGTAAGGCGCGACGACGACAACGAAGAGAGGACGCACAAACAGAGTGCCACTTCTGTTTACATTTAGCGTCATCTCACCGTACACGCTTCAAATATGCAATACCCGCACGCCATGTCTGCTATTGCAGCTAAATCTAAACACAATGTCACTACTTTGCACTTCCATGAACATGCAGCTGGTGTATTTCGGTATCAAACTCATGGCTTAATTTTATCCTAGCATAACAACACCTCAGCCTGCTGACTTGTCGATGGGTGTTCCTCGACAGACCTGCTCATATAAACACTCAGAACGAACACGCAGTATAAATTTCTTGACACTGAGCGGTGATGAGAAGTTTACAGCCATCAGATGAACAAAACACTTGCATGGCTCACGGTACAGTATTTTAACATTGGTGCATTAGGCTAGCAAGCTCAGCCCCTTTCGCATTACAAATGATTGTCTCGGAAAGCCTGGGCGCGATCTCGAAATGTACAGCAGTTGTCTGTTTGCTTTAGCTTCAGTTTACAAACGTGCTTCATTTTCATATGAGTCCAACCATCGCGTTTCTCCTTGTTAATAGTTGGCAATACTGTGCGCGACAAAAGATTCTTCAAAGTGACAAGACCACGGACCAAGTATTGACGCACTGCCATAATCCACTTTTGATGCCTTTGCTCCTCACACTGCTTGCATTGGAAACAGCAGAAGTTCACGGGTAGTTTCAGCTCTGAGACATTTTTAAACTTTTGTAGCAGCTCACAATGCAGCGGAGGTGTGTGTACTTTCTAGGGTGATAAAGAAGCGACACCCATAGCGTGCGAAATGCGGAACAGAAGCCCTAAGGAACGCGTTTTTTTATGTGCGCAATGCGGAAAAAAAGCAAGCGTGGCCCGTCCGAGCGACCGCAGCTTTGCCCTATCTCCGCTAGTGCGGCGAACAGCGCTGCTGAAACTTCAGCCTGTCTTCGCTATAGCATTTCTTGATGCACCCACGTTGACGCCTACAGCTCAACAGCTCCATCCCAATGGCTAACGTCCATGATCATGATTTGACCGCTGTGTAGCTGAAGGTCTTGACATGCACACCTGGAGACAACATATCATGAACCTCCCGCACAAAGATGGCACAAATGAGCACATAAAAAAGTCACAGTTTCGCCGCAAGGGTGAAGGAATATGAACGCTATACCTACAATTGAACTGTCACACGAAGGAATGCAAGCTGCTCAAAGCTTGCCGCGCGCTGTTCAAGCGCAAAGGATGTACGCAATGAAAACTCAGGACGAGTGCGAACCTACAGCTGCCACAGCTCGCCACTTAAAACCGGATGCTCAATCACAAAGGAGAGCGCACTAAACTAACGTGCAAGCGTGCACAGTGCGATCGCCAACTAAATATCGTCACAAATGTTACTGCTTTTTGTCTGAGCAGTGTGCTCCACTCACAAATGTGGCCTCTGAGCGAGTGAAGCGACCTTCGTGCACTCAGTAACATTAACGCAAACTTTCCCGTGAAACACAAGATGTAGAAGGCACCTCCATTATGAGACAAAAGCGCGCTCACGGTGGACCACGCCCTGTATGCAAAGTGCAGATGGTACAGGTACACGAGGCGCACGCACATCGCAAAAAGTGGGGCGGTAACCTTTAAGCCGTGCCCTTCGTTTCATCCCGCTAGTGATAACGAGAACACGCTCATGTGCCACCGAGCTCGGAGTACTACCAACGGCAATCGATACATATGAATAGCAAAGCGTTAGTAGGCTAAAGAGTGTTAGTTTTGTGACCTAGTCATTTAGCGCCACGTGCTATGGAGCGGTTGATCAGGGGTTCGCTTCGCGGTGATGGAACTTTTTTTTTTATATTTTCCGCACCGAAAGCTGTATATGGCAAGGAGAAACGAAAAACCGTATGGCATCGGAGGCACGAGTGGTCTCCATTGGCTGTGCTATAAGTTACGTCGTTTTCAGCGTGGTACCCAAGCACTCACAGCATTGGCTGCTCTGTGAGTGACGTCGTCGATCCCGTCGCTGCCGTGACGCCGAGCACGCGTGCATCAGTCTCTATACTGAGACTTTCCAAATGGGTAAGCAACGGACAACTAGAGCACCGACAGTGTAAACATAAAGCAGCTCGCATTCGCCAGGCCGATGGTGCAGTCCGGGCCCAAAAACAGGCCCGGGAGGCCGAGTGCCGGCAGCAAGTGCATACCAACAATCCGCCAGCCATTCAAGCCGCGCTAAATTTCTAACGGTTATAAGTACCTCCTATCATTGGCATTGCCTTTTGTACACGTTGACCCGACATTTACAAATGAGCGCGAAGTCATGAAAGCACGAGACTATTTTTTTTTCCTCACATGCAAGCAATATACTCCAACAGCGCGGCGGCTTTTTCGATCCTCCGTGGGAGCGCCGTAGTGTGGAGAAAAAAGCGGGACGCGCCCAACTTTTGAAACACGGTCTCTCCGTGCGATCGGAACGGTCGCAGAAGCACACGCCCCACGCCCACCTTCCCGGATGTCATGGTTCTTGCAAAAGAGTTCTGCAGAAGCCCGCAAGGTGGCGGATGGGTAAGAAAGGAAAAATAGACAACCACCCGTTTGCAGCACGAAGCCACAAGAAAATCCGTACGCATTTTTCAGAAAGAAAAAAAGCCGCCCATTCCAAAAAATTTTTGTCCTAATTTGTCAGCACCCTGAGCTGGATGAATTTTCGGTCGCTCTGTTAGAGAAATGCGCACTGACTTCCATGTGGTTTCGTGCATCAAACGGGTGGCCATCTATACTCCCATTTTCTTACCCTTCCACCGCATCCCGTGTTTCCGCAGAACTCATTTACATTACTTGCGTCTGTATGCTTCGATTTGTCGATGAATTCGCCCTCACGCTGTCAATAGACCGATCTCACCGCGAATCGCAGCATGCCAACGCTGCCGCAGTGGATCCTGGTATACTTGGAGCACTCGTCACGTTCGCTGTCTTAAGTGAGCTGCATCAACCAGCTTTTGCAGCCGTATTGAAGGCATCGTGATGGTTGCCTCACCTGGCATGTGCTAGGATGCTAAAATAGCAGCTTGGAGCAAAAGGACTCGGTTACTTCACTTGTTTTTATTGATTGTAGATTTTGATGCATTTTAAAGTCCGATGGAGTGGCAAATGCCGCGCTCTTCCAAGGTATAGTTTAAAGTGTTCGCCACTCGCGAGATCAGTGTGCATAACATAACGCATGGTAGTTAGGCAGTGCTCTAGCAATATTGCATCATAACAAGCTTTCTGCGCGATTGGTTGGCCGATCAACGACAGCAAAACTTCATGCTACACGTGCTCGATCCCTTCGCTGTCAGTGGTGGCAAACTGCATACAACGTGTTTTCAGGGAAACACAGAGATCACCAGAACTGCCTCTCACCAAAAGCGATGGCAACCGTGAAGTGTATTGCTTGAGGGAGGCCCTGGGGTAGAAACGGTAATTGGAAGACCGGACTGTACGCGTACACAGCTTCACAACATGTATAGCACGGCGAAAATTCTGTCATGCCACACTGCAAAACAAAAATTATGCCGAGGTCGGAGTAAAACACTTTTCCTCCAGGACAAAATTTTTCTCCGGCTCGCCGGAGCAATTGCGTGGCATATATTTCACTCGGGCCGACCGGAGCAATGCCGTGGCGCCGCCGGAGCACTTTTTACTGGCATTTTTCTCCGGCTGGCCGGAGTGATTACGTGGCACCTCCGGAGCATTTTTCGCGGGTTTTTCATTCCGGCTATCCGGACAGTTTGTGTGGTACCTCCGGAGTATCTTACGATTGTACTTGCTTCGTCCGGACAGAATTTCCGTGAAGTGGAGCCGTAGTTTTTAAAGCGTTTGTATGCTGATCATTTCACGAATTGGTTAGATGAAGGAAGTCCCGATTCTCGTGCAAGCACTGCAGCATTACTATGTGTGTTTTTCCACAGAGCTCTAGCAGATGAAATTCAAGAAAGCGCTTGAGTTTCTATTCTTTGATTTATTCAAAATAAGCTGTCATGTCTCAATAATTTGCCAGCTTATAGAGATCAGAACAAACAAATATGCAAAATGTCACCAAAAGCAAAACACAATAAGACAGATCCCATGAAATAAACAGCACTCAACTTTGAAGCACGGCACATCAAAATGAAGCCCATAATGCTGCAAAACGATGCACGACAAACGAAGAAAGCGAGACTACCGAAAACAACTCTTCACTATCCCCGAAGAACCATTCATCAAATTCATTGACGACGGGAGGGTTGATTTGATTGCTTTCTGCATAATTTAGCAAAAAAAGTGAATATACATGAAAACTGCACATCGTGTGAGGGCACGGAAACTGATAACACTGAATCCACGGACACTCAATAAATCCTTTGCAGTCTGTGAGTTTATTAGAATAAACAACTTCTAAAACTGACCACACACACTCACACACACATACAAAGACAGGATGAGCATTCAATACCAAGAAGCACATCCGAGGTAATCCAGTGTGAGACAGCCGCAATAGGATAAAAACACACATCCTGACGCGAAAATAGTTCAAAACTGGCCAAAGTTTTCTATATATATTTTTAAAGCTATAGCTCTACCTTTGCTGAAACATTCGAAAGCAATTTTTGACTACAATAATATTATTTTGGTACTATCGTAAATGGCATCAGGAGTATCCCTCCCAATCATTTCCTAATTTTATCAAATAACAATTCTGATTATTACAGTCTGCGTGCTCATTGTCGTACTTCTAGCAAAGTGGGCCCTAACACTTTGCATTGCTGCAGCCTGTCTTTAAGAGAAGCCTACCTTTATCTCCTTTGAAAAATAATTTTTGAGGTAAGTTGGCATTGTTCTTTTTCATTACCTGCTTTGATTTGATACTCGTCGTTGTGAACATTTTTAATCTAGTTATTGTATGAGCATGTATTTCAAGACGAACAGCTTCAAGCACGAAATAAGGAAAAGTTCACAGAACGTAACAAAATAAATAAGCAATAAAAGGCACACACAGAAATCAGGGATGGCTGACCAGTTTACTCAACACAAAGGTCCGTACGAACGCACGTCCGAAGGCCACACAAGGTGATGCACCTGGTAGCGTCACAACGTGCCAGTTCTTCCTTTTTTAATTTTTCTTTTCTCTTTTCCGCGCACAGGTCAGCGTTGTTTCAATTCCCAGGTCAAAACTACGTCTCAGCACCGTTCGCACTCCCGTCTTCTGCCAGAAAAAACTGCATTTACAGCCACGGCAGCATGACTGAAAAAAGAAAAATATGTAGGAGTAGGATAGCAGTCACTCCCATGAACACGGAAAATAAGGCTAGTTATTTTTTCGAAGGGGTACCTTCTCCTTTTTCTCTTTCTTTCACTACAATGCCCCCTTCATCTTGGAATGTTGGGCCGGGATGTCATATGGGTTAACTTCACCAAACACACTGCCCTACCTCAATTCACTTCATTTTTAAAGAATTAACACTTATTTTAGTTATTCAAGCTTTATTAGTTCAGCCTACATATTCTAACAAAATAACATTTACGCAGTGGTAGACCTTGACCTGGCGTTTACTGATGCGGAAAGCCGACAAATGTCACCGTCTAGGTATACCGACTAGACCAAAAATATATTTCAACCAGTTAGCTTTTCCTATAACAATCACTACCGTTTGATTGAATCAACTTCAAACTGTGCTATTTTCTATTGTTGCATATTTATTCAACACTCCAAACATTACAGTGACTTCATTCAATTTACCGAAGTTATTATGGCGTAAATGTAGCGCAAAAAGGACGAGGGCGAGAAAGACAACAAAGACAAGCACTTGTGGTGTTCACTTTCTTTATCTCGTGCTTTTCTGCACTACATTTACGTCATAATGGATTAGTACCAACTCGCTCATCTTTGTACCGAAGTTATGTTAAGAAGAAAAAAAAAACGTAATCCAGACAATGCATTATTAGAATTCCGCTGACTTTTCACTCACGTCTTGTAAAATTAGCCGACATTTATCACTTCTTTGGTTCATCAACCCAACATTATCTAATATAAGGAATACCTGACAAGAATAACACAGGTAGTTCAAAGAGAGCTCGCTCACCATTTTTTCGCCGCACCAGCTACCGCCGGGTCTCTCAACACTCGTGAGATCACAATGTGTCGTTCGCTGCCAGGGAGCATCACACGATTACCGCTCGCACCACTCCCTTCTGTCGTTGATAACCTTTGTTGCTGCTTGTCACTTGTGATATCCAGAAGGTGTTCATAATGATTTCCTTTCCTCCAACGTGGCCGAACGTTTCGCACAATTCTGACTGCACCGGCTCTGTCTGTGTCATGTTGGTTTCTGGGGAACGGCCTCCCGGCCGCGAGGCTGCCTATGTCACTCCTCAAACAGCCAATGAATGCCGCTGAGCGATAGCGGGAGCAATCGGGGAGCATCCACCAGGGCAAGAGCAATGTACCGGAGCGTTTTCGAAGGATCAACGGGAGCATAATCAGGAGACTGGCCCCGTTTTCCTCCAGCTTTTTTCGTCCGGGGCCCACCGGAGGAAAACTGTGAAAAATGAATGTATTTGCTCTGGTACAATACGGTTTGAGTAAGGCCACCAGAGCACAGTGGGGCATCATTCCCCGATTCCTCCCAGCTGGGTATGTTTTTGTTTAAAGTGCTGCATCACAGCCAACTATACGCCGTCGGAATGGCCCCATTAATTTAAAGATCTTATATCATGAACGCGGAGTAAAATGGCAACCGCAGTAGACCTTATATGAGCGTGGGCGCACTGCAGTTTCAAAGTGGTGTATAGGCCTTATAGCGACGATATCCGCACCAAGCCGGCGACAACTGTGGCCGTCGCTGGTGGCCGTGGAATGGACTCATCCGCCGCAATGTGTGAGTCAGCCTATAGCCTCTTACTGACTGATCGATTTCTTGTCCAGTAGGAAATATTTTGCCGTTACCAAGATTTTTGACGGTAAACTTCTTGAATGGCTTGCGGCCTGTCCCCGTCATGTAGACACGCTTCTATAATTGTTTCAAGGAGACCGTTTCACAATCATCCACGTCTAACGCAGCAGTGTGATAGGAAGCCTCCATTGGCAATGCAGTGCACATAAAAAGGGTTAAGAAAGAGCAAATTAACAACTACCCGTTTGTGGCACGAATACACAAGAAAATCCGTACAAATTTCTCAGATAGAAAAGCTTCTTTCATAAAAAATTCCGCCATATCCACGAAGTGAATGATGATGAGTGGGCGAAGCTCCGGAGGTAAACCTGGTAAACCATGAATCCTCTGTACATTTTGCCCACTCTATTTTATTACATCGCTCACCCTAGCGTACGTCGCCGCACTAAATCGAACGATTGCCTTCAACCAATGACACGCGCCATATGTGACATCATTCCTATTTTATAAGATCTCGCGTCTTTCATCAACTACAAGTACCACTTTCTAGTTTATAACATCTTGCATCTTTTCATCATCAGCTACAAGTACCACCATCTAGTAAACACTACAAGAACTAAACGAGAGGTGGCTACATACAGGAGACGGTACCGCCATCTAGTGAACACTGCAAGAACTAAACTAGAGGTGGCTACATACAGGCTACAGGGGACGCACAGCCCACGCCCTAAGGAGCTTCGCCCCTAAAAGTATTGCGTGAACAAAAAAGATGCGCAAAAAGTTTTTTTTTTTCGTCCAATCGGTTTGTTCTTTTGCCGTCTTCAGATTGCAGAGTTTGGGGATGTTCTATTCCGAATACTGTAACTTGTATCGCTGGCATGATGACGTTAACTACAAAGCTAGCTCTTGCTCGCATGGCGACAGGGACTGTATTTTTGTTTTATAATAACTAATATGAAACTATCGAAGTGACACAAGCGACTCAACACGCCAAGATAACCTGGCCACATGCAAGCGCTGTCGACCTTTTTTTTTCTTTCTTTCATACAAGCAAATGCAGTGTTAACTTAAACACAGTAACACACAGTGCAGGCCTGGACTCAGGTTTCAATCGCGTTGAATTGTCTTATGCGCTGGGGATCCGTACCGAACGCTAAAACATTTGAAGCACGCAGCAACCAGTCACCCCAGCAGCGCTTCGAGTACTTCAACGAAAATGGTGGCAGAACCACTGCCGGAAACCCACGTGTCTCAGATAATCCGGTGATATCGGCCTATTGCTAGCTTCTTGCTTAGCTCAATCGGTGGAATGACCACCCAGAAAGACGTTGGTCCCGAGTTCAAACCACGGACCAGGACGAAGTTTTCGGTAACTATGGCTTTTCTTTCTGGTGTTAGAAATCTGTACGGGTTTCCTTGTGCATTCGTGCTACAATCGTGTGGCTGTATATTCTAGCGGCCATTCGTCTTCATTGGCCACATAATAATTATGATGCCCTCGCGTGCATGTGAATGCCCATGTGCTTTGTTGAACAAAGATATTTAGGCACAGTCTCATCTTCTTCTGCTCCCGCAGTCAGCCTGAACGGTTGACTTGTTTTTCGCTCGCGGCCACACGCATGATTATGGAGGACCCAACCTCGGTTCCTATGTCTATTTTCTTTCTTCTGTCAATGACAGCCTCTGTTCGCAGTCGGGTGAAACCAGTAGCTTACCGTCTTTATTGTTGACGTGAGGCTGGGCGCGGGTAAGCTGGCACCCTGTTTACCAACTGCGGTGCTACCGTCGCTGTTGCCATGTGGGTCTGCAATGAAAAATGCACTCGCTTACGACGGTGCACAGGTACTGCGGCCGCTCTATGCGGACCTGTGTGTGTGCAGTTTATATATATATATATATATATATATATATATATATATATATATATATATATATATATATATATATATATATATATATATATAGAAGAATAACTTCGGTTGCCGCAAGGTTATAAATATGAAAGTAGATGCGCTTTCACATAACAACTGTTTATTGTGCCGACGTTTCGACAGGAACCCTGTCTTTTTCAAGGCATAATACTATTTACACATGTTCCGTGCCTTTTTATATCCTGTCGAGACAGGAGGGGAGGGGTCAAATGAGAAAGAGAGAGAAAAAAAGGAAGAAACAGCGAAACGGGAGGACAAACAATAAATAAAATATAGAAAATCTAGGAGAAGAAGCAAGACCGACATGGCGTAATTAGAAAGGGGCAGCATTTCAACAGAGTAGGGCAGAGGTAGATGAGGAGTGTCATCATTGTCAACAATACCTCCCCCGCACCCACACTTCCCCAAGTGGGCAGGGAGTCACCGTTTTTGTATTTCACCTTTCCGTGTAGTCCGCTGGCGCGTTCCTCTTTGAAGTGTATGACAAGTTAATGGGGAGGGCTTAAGCGCTTTAAGTGCATGCTGGTGGCATCGGGAGTAGCGAAAAAGCCGGTGAATGAGGCACTGCCATCGATATTCATTATATGCATTGGTTCCTTGTCAGTGAAGGAACAGAATGTGCGTTAAAGGATTAACGAAGGAAAAAAAAAAGAAGAAGAAGAACAGGGGGGGGGGGGAGAGACTGTACCACTCCGGGACAGTCACCACACAGTTGAGGCGCACTGGGAAGATATGCGCGCATGTAGGAAAAGGTTAACGAAACCACCTAGCTGTCAGCTCCTTGTCAGTGAAGGAACAGAATGTGCGTTGAAGCTTGACGAAGAAAAAAAAAAAGGGGGGGGGGGACCGTACGACCTCCGGGACCACTTATCTGTGCGTTCCGGCTGTGCTTTATGAGGCAAATCGTTTCTATGTTGTCAGATGCATAGGCCAAAAGCTTCGTTAGCGGGTAATATTATTGTCGTAATGAAACCGGACTGATTAGAGAGAAGCGTTTGCGTCTTTTAGCGGTCGTAACGCAGACAGAGTGCCTGGGTGTTCATTTATTCCGTATTTTATCGTGTTAAATTTGTAGATAAAATAAGATTCCCGTTGTTCCCGTTCTCTGATTGTTCGAAAGTTGTTTTCTAGTAGTGTAACCCTGATGTCATCAAAGCTGTGGTCTTTTAATGTGCAGTGTTTTGAAAGTGGAAGGCCTGGAAGAGATCGTACATGTGCCCGATGGTTGTTGAATCTAATTCTAAACGGAGTGTCTGTCTGGCCCACGTATTGCTTGTTACATACCCCACATTCCAAGAGGTATATGACATTGTCTGAGTCACAGTCTAGTGCACCTCTTATCCTGTGCTTAAAATCCGAGTGGGTGCTTTTCGCCACTGTCGTTGTCTGCATGTGTTTGCATACCCTGCATCTGCTTTTTCCGCAAGGGTGACACCCAATTTGAGGTTCCACACCTATCTTTGAATTTACTAAATGATCCTTTATATTTTTCGGTCTTCTGTATACAACACAAGGAGGAGAAGTGAAAATTTTGGATAGTCGCACGCTCTGTTCCAATATGTTAAAGTGTTTTCTTAGGACCTTGTTTATGTTCGGTGGGTTGCTCGTGAAAGTTAATAGCAAGTTTTTGTTGCGGTGTTGGTCGGCGTTTCTCTGGTGGTTGAGAAGAATCTGGCGGTCAAGATTTTCAGCTTTTTTGATGGCGTCATCGATGATAGCTGGTGGGTATTCTTGATTAAGGAGTACTTCGCGCATATGTGTGCTGTTTTTGTGGAAGTCCTCGGTGCGGGAGCAGATTCGTCGAAATCTGTGTGCTTGAGAATAGGGAATGCTGGTCTTGCAATGTCGCGGGTGGCAGCTTTTGAAGTGCAGGTATTGTTGCCTGTCTGTAGGTTTTCTGTATACGTTAGTTACCAACGCACCATCGTCAACTCGAATGAGTACATCAAGAAAGTTTATTTCAGTGTTAGAGTAGGTGTGTGTAAAATAAATGCTGGGGTGTACCTGGTTGAATTCCTGTATGAATTTGAGGAGCTCGTTTTCCGAATGTGTCCAAATTATGAATATATCATCTAGGTACCGTTTATAGAGTAATGGTTTGATATTACAAGATGAAAGAAAATTGGACTCTATGTGGTGCATGAATATGTTGGCGTAGTTTGGGGCCATTCTTGTACCCATTGCCGTACCGCTGATTTGAAGATAGTACTGGTTGTTAAATTCAAAGCTGTTAAATCGAGTACAAGTCTTGTGAAGATTTCAATTACTTTTTGCTTGGATAAGCGACAGGGTTGTGTGTGCCATACGATTCAACAAGTGCCCTTACACCATCGTCATGTGGGATATTTGTGTAGAGTGAGCTAACATCCAATGTTACGAGAAATGCACCGTCTGTAATTTTCACGTCTGCTATTTCACGTCAACCACCAGAGAAACGCCGACCAACACCGCAACAAAAACTTGCTATTAACTTTCACGAGCAACCCACCGAACATAAACAAGGTCCTAAGAAAACACTTTAACATATTGGAACAGAGCGTGCGACTATCCAAAATTTTCACTTCTCCTCCTTGTGTTGTATACAGAAGGCCGAAAAATATAAAGGATCATTTAATAAATTCAAAGATAGGTGTGAAACCTCAAATTGGGTGTCACCCTTGCGGAAAAAGCAGATGCAGGGTATGCAAACACATGCAGACAACGACAGTGGCGAAAAGCACACACTCGGATTTTAAGCACAGGATAAGAGGTGCACTAGACTGTGACTCAGACAATGTCATATACCTCTTGGAATGTGGGGTATGTAACAAGCAATACGTGGGCCAGACAGACACTCCGTTTAGAATTAGATTCAACAACCATCGGGCACATGTACGATCTCTTCCAGGCCTTCCACTTTCAAAACACTGCACATTAAAAGACCACAGCTTTGATGACATCAGGGTTACACTACTAGAAAACAACTTTCGAACAATCAGAGAACGGGAACAACGGGAATCTTATTTTATCTACAAATTTAACACGATAAAATACGGAATAAATGAACACCCAGGCACTCTGTCTGCGTTACGACCGCTAAAAGACGCAAACGCTTCTCTCTAATCAGTCCGGTTTCATTACGACAATAATATTACCCGCTAACGAAGCTTTTGGCCTATGCATCTGACAACATAGAAACGATTTGCCTCATCAAGCACAGCCGGAACGCACAGATAAGTGGTCCCGGAGGTCGTACGGCCCCCCCCCACTTTTTTTTTTTTCTTCGTCAAGCTTCAACGCACATTCTGTTCCTTCACTGACAAGGAGCTGACAGCTAGGTGGTTTCGTTAACCTTTTCCTACATGCGCGCATATCTTCCCAGTGCGCCTCAACTGTGTGGTGAATGTCCCGGAGTGGTACAGTCTCTCCCCCCCCCCCCTGTTCTTCTTCTTCTTCTTTTTTTTTCCTTCGTTAATCCTTTAACGCACATTCTGTTCCTTCACTGACAAGGAACCAATGCATATAATTAATATCGATGGCAGTGCCTCATTCACCGGCTTTTTCGCTACTCCCGATGCCACCAGCATGCACTTAAAGCGCTTAAGCCCTCCCCATTAACTTGTCATACACTTCAAAGAGGAACGCGCCAGCGGACTACACGGAAAGGTGAAATACAAAAACGGTGGCTCCCTGCCCACTTGGGGAAGTGTGGGTGCGGGGGAGGTATTGTTGACAATGATGACACTCCTCATCTACCTCTGCCCTACTCTGTTGAAATGCTGCCCCTTTCTAATTACGCCATGTCGGTCTTGCTTCTTCTCCTAGATTTTCTATATTTTATTTATTGTTTGTCCTCCCGTTTCGCTGTTTCTTCCTTTTTTTTCTCTCTCTTTCTCATTTGACCCCTCCCCTCCTGTCTCGACAGGATATAAAAAGGCACGGAACATGTGTAAATACTATTATGCCTTGAAAAAGACAGGGTTCCTGTCGAAACGTCGGCACAATAAACAGTTGTTATGTGAAAGCGCATCTACTTTCATATATATATATATATATATATATATATATACATACATGAGATCTAACAGACAGTAATGCCAAGACAGACAGAGCATCGAACGCGTTATTCGAAGGTCGTAGGTTCAATTCCTGCTCACGGCTCGTTATTTTTTCACCCACGTTTCTTTCTTCTTTCTTCTTATTTATATTTCCATTGATTTTAATAACTTCCCCTGTACATTCCTCGGCATTACTGTCTGTTAGATCTCATTAATATTGTGTTAAAAACACGGAAAAACGAGCCCTTAGGTATACACTTCTTTCCCTTATTTCATTGAACGAGGGTCTCGTACTGGCAGACTTGGTGTGTTTACGTTGTATAAGAGGGACAATTAATCAGGTGCCCGCTCATAATAAGTTCACGTGCTACGTGACGCCAAACATGCGCATAAGAGTGTTTTCACACTCGTCGTTTGGCTTATAGATGGCGCTAACTGTCACTCCTACTTCTAAATTCACATATAAACCCCAAAAAGTGGATGGGGGAAGGCCGCTGTGATAGCTCAGTGGTTAGAGCATCGAACGCGTTATTCGAAGGTCGTAGGTTCGATTCCTGCTCACGGCCGGTTATTTTTTCATCCACTTTTCTTTCTTCTTTCTTCTTATTTACATTCCATTGGTTCTAATAACTTCCCCTGTACATTCCTTGGCATTACTGTCTGTTAGATCTCATTAATATTGCGTTAAAAACACGAAAAAACGAGCCCTTAGGTATACACTTTTTTCCCTTATTTCATTGAACGAGGGTTTCGTACTGGCAGACTTGGTGTGTTTAGGTTGTATAAGAGGGACAATTAATCAGGTGCCCGCTCATAATAAGTTCACGTGCTACGTGACGCCAAACATGCGCATAAGAGTGTTTTCACACTCGTCGTTTGGCTTATAGATGGCGCTAACTGTCACTCCTACTTCTAAATTCACATATAAACCCAAAAAAGTGGATGGGGGAAGGCCGCTGTGATAGCTCAGTGGTTAGAGCATCGAACGCGTTATTCGAAGGTCGTAGGTTCGATTCCTGCTCA
Organism: Rhipicephalus microplus; assembly: GCF_043290135.1. Lineage (NCBI taxonomy): Eukaryota > Metazoa > Arthropoda > Arachnida > Ixodida > Ixodidae > Rhipicephalus > Rhipicephalus microplus. Next base: position 454,548,433 of record NC_134710.1, read on the forward strand.
CGGCCGGTTATTTTTTCATCCACTTTTCTTTCTTCTTTCTTCTTATTTACATTCCATTGGTTCTAATAACTTCCCCTGTACATTCCTTGGCATTACTGTCTGTTAGATCTCATTAATATTGCGTTAAAAACACGAAAAAACGAGCCCTTAGGTATACACTTTTTTCCCTTATTTCATTGAACGAGGGTTTCGTACTGGCAGACTTGGTGTGTTTAGGTTGTATAAGAGGGACAATTAATCAGCTGCCCGCTCATAATAAGTTCACGTGCTACGTGACGCCAAACATGCGCATAAGAGTGTTTTCACACTCATCGTTTGGCTTATAGATGGCGCTAACTGTCACTCCTACTTCTAAATTCACATATAAACCCAAAAAAGTGGATGGAGGGAAGGCCACTGTGATAGCTCAGTGGTTAGAGCACCGAACGCGTTATTCGAAGGTCGTAGGTTCGATATTGTTCACGGCTGGCTATTTTTTCATCCACTTTTCTTTCTTCTTTCTTCTTATTTACATTCCATTGGTTCTAATAACTTCCCCTGTACATTCCTTGGCATTACTATCTGTTATATCTCATTAATATTGTGTTAAAAACACGGAAAAACGAGCCCTTAGGTATACACTTCTTTCCCTTATATATATATATATATATATATATATATATATATATATATATATATATATATATTTTTTATTTATTAGAATACCCTCAGGGCCCGTAGGGCATTACAGAGGGGGTGGGTACATCATTTATAACACACAAGAAAAAAGAGACAAAATAAAGAAACAAGTGTCAGATGCGCAAATCAGGAAGGCAACATAAGTCAACTAAAAATGTATAAGTGAGAATTCAAACACATACAAGACAAAGATAGATAATGGAAACTGCGTATAGTTACAAGCATTGCTGAGAAATTGCAGTCTTGAATAACAAAGGGTCTGTTATTGTTACAACGGAAGAGGGAAGGTGGTTCCAATCGGCGGCTGTTTTCGGTAAGAAGGCTGCTGAAAAGAATTTGGTGCGGCAAAACGGAATGGCAACCTTATGCTGGTGATCAATGCGCGATGAGTGGTATGACGGTTGTGAAATGAGGTCTTGCTTCATTGATGGATTGTGAAAAAATATCTCATGGAAAAAATGCAGTCGCGCCAGTTTCCTCCGGACAGTTAAATTGGGTAGGTCAAGGTTAGATTTCATTTCTGATATGCTAGCATATATATATATATATATATATATATATATATATGTGTGTGTGTGTGTGTGTGTGTGTGTGTGTGTGTGTGTGTGTGTGTGTGTGTGTGTGTGTGTGTGTGTGTGTGTGTGTGTGTGTGTGTGTGTGTGTGTGTGTGTGTGTGTGTGTGTGTGTGTGTGTGTGTGTGTGTGTGTGTGTGTGTGTGTGTGTGTGTGTGTGTGTGTGTGTGTGTGTGTGTGTGTGTGTGTGTGTGTGTGTGTGTGTGTGTGTGTGTGTGTGTGTGTGTGTGTGTGTGTGTGTGTGTGTGTGTGTGTGTGTGTGTGTGTGTGTGTGTGTGTGTGTGTGTGTGTGTTGGTGTGTGTGATGTAATACCCTTCGGGAGCGTCTCATCCCCCGGACGTGTGACTTCTTCATCAACTCCTGCACTGTAAGCTGGACAATGTTGTTTTCTACCGCCATATATATAAGCTGAACTCGTACCTATTTAGTAGAGGAGAGGCACAAACTGAAACATACACTGCAGACAGAACGAGTACGTAGAAGAATACTAAATCCCCTAATGGCAAGCAAGTGTCGGTTGAAACTTTTCTCGCGACCTTCCAATATATCAGTATGAGCGCGCTTTAAGAGCAGCTCACCAGCTCTTTGCCAGCCATCTTTTAATAGCGGCTAGGGCTCATTTATAGGGGCGTAAAGGTGGCAGGATTGGATTTCCTAGTGAAGTGTATGAATGTGTTTCGGTCTAATGTAATGAAAGAATGCCAGAACCTAATGTATTTGAGCCCAAGTAACGCCATAGTCTACCACAACCGACTATTCACGAATAGTGATAAAATATTCGCATGTTGGGTGGTACTGTAAGAAAGACGAACGAAAAAAAAAGACACACCAGCAAACCGCTGACGTAAAACTAACGCTGATTCGACTCACCTGTAAAATGTGTGGGTGGTATAAGCGCAACATTTATTAAATGAACACCATGTGGTCAGAAAAATAAAAAAAAACAACCCATATGAGGATATTTCAGCGCATGTACTGAATCATGCAGTTTTGAACTATAAATACAAGGAGACATTCTTATGCGATTGGATAGGTTATATAGCGAACTGTCAATATACAAGCATTTTGTTCTAAAATTTCAGTTTCGTTCTGCATGCAATACAGCTGTATGCCCTGGCGCGATGCGTGCAATGTTCCCTAGCATGGATTCTGGGATCCAGCACAAATGACTCATAGTGTGTCTCTATTGTTCAAAGTGGCCGATAGCTCTGGCATGCGGCGAAGTTGCGGCTTTGCAGGTCGTTTTCCCTGTCGTGTACACGTCACTTAGCGCCGATGTTGTGATTCCCCCGTGTCAGTGCAGGAAACTGCATAATTTCTCCTTTTTTTCTTCGAAATGCATCGATTAACCAAGACGTGCTCATACTGGCTACAAAATGACAGTGAGGGCCAGTGGGTGTGTCATTCTGCTCCGCTGAATAAGTTTCACTGCGGAGCTGTAGGCGTCACGTATACAAGTAACGTTATTCTTGCGATCATTCTACGTACGGACAGACGCGCCTGCCTTTGCAGTGAATGATAGGTTTAGTTTTTATTTCGATAGCAATTATACGGACAGTCTCAGCTGCTTCTTTTTTTTTTTTTGCCGTCACCACCACACCACGAACCTTCATGTATATGTATACGTATGTATATGCTGGGGAGGATGCGCTAGCCCCCCTCTTTTTGCTGCGCAAACATCGCCCTTCCAGGCCGCGGTCGACTGCGAGCGCGCTTATCTTGTGACTGAACAAGAGGGGGAGGGGGGGGGGCTCTCGCGGCAATAATCACCGAGCGCCTTGAGGCCCCACAGCGGGAGTGAGCTTCTACGGGTTGCGTTGTCAACACTAAAAAAAATGGTGCCAAGAGTGCACCTGGAGCGGTCGTGTTCTCTTACACCGGCGTTTTGTGGAATTACGTGAGATCGGATCAGAATGAGTTATCTGGCAGCCTCAATTCGTATAACATTGAAATTTGTCGCAATGCGGTGGCTGCATTTTTTATGCTGGCGAAAATCCTGTAGGCCAGTGTGCTCAGATTTGGGTGTACGTTAAGGAACCCAAGGTGGTCAAAATTTCCGGAGCCTTCAAATGCGGTGTCTTTCCTAATCATATGGTGGCTTTGGGACGTTAAAGCTCACATATCAATTTGTCGCTATCACATTCATCACTTCACCTTTCGGTGAAACTCATTTTGTGCAACCATTCCTCCCACAGTCACGAACTGCACTTGGCAACATGCACACTGGTATACATAGCCACAGAGAAAGCTTCTTAAGACACCGCTAGGTATTCAGCGTATATGCACGTTTTGCAGATTTTGTACCGTTCTTCACAAGTTTTAAACCATTTTCCGCAGCGTCTAACAAGCGCTGCTACGTTTCAACACGTCATCTAATGACCATCTTCTTTTCACCGTCGCCGATGGCCGGCCGATTCGCCTCCACCCGGGTTGAAGGCCAGCAAAGAGGGTGCAGCGGTTATAGGGTTGTGTAGCTTGCCCAACATGGTAGACAGTGCGGTGAGCGCAGGTGTTTCACATACTCTCACACCGTCACCCAGCCCAGCACCGGGCTAGGCAAACTGCTAACGAATAGACGCTTAGCCGTGTCTCTTATTCAAGAGACAGAAAGAAGCGTGTTCTTTTTCCTCTTCATCTTCAAATAAAAGTGCACTTATATAACGAGACGTATTTTTTTCCTACGCTGGCCCGCACACGCATAGACTGCGCCAACGGTTTCTCGCGGTAGGCTGCAGGGCAACGTCCGCCACAACGCGGCTGCCTCGCCGAGGAGCAGGCCATGGTGCTTCGGTGCAGTGGCGTCATCTAGTTTTCGTTAGAAAACTAGCAGCGGAAAAGCGTCTATTCGTGTTCATCTGTACCTGTGATTGCGTTTCACGCGTCGTTTGTGCGTAAGAAACTCGGGGCATGTTTCGATCTGCTTGTTATTCTTCGCATGGCCTTCCAATTTGTTGCTATTGCACTTATTGCTTCGCCTTTGCAGCAAAGCTGTTACTTTTTGTTTATTTGTTCATTTATTTGCTCGGTGTCTTCATTTATATCAATGGAGCACGCTTACTTCCAATAGCTTAAAGTGCATGTTTAATACTAATGATAATTGTTGGGGTTTAATGCCCAAAACCAACACATCATTACGACGGACGCCATAGTGAAGGGCAACCAAAACTTTGACCACGTGGGGTTCTTTAACGTGTGCCTGAATCTAAGTACACAGTCCTCGGTCACTTTCGACTCAATCCGAAATGCAGCCGTCGCGGCCGGTATTCGATCCCGCGACCTTCAGGTCGGCAGTCTAGCGCTGGGACCCCTGCGCCACCATAGTAGGTTAAGTTACATGTTCGTATTTACTGTCGCACATTCGTGATCTGCTAATGCCACATCTGGAATACAATTGCACATGAATACATACCATGGTTGTTTAATTTCACCACGCTTCAATTTCAAGGTCACCCACACTTTCTTCAATAAGTTCTACATACGAAAGAATGACAAAAAATTTAATTAAAGATAACTTCGTATCATTTTGTTTGAACCTTGTCCAACAAGCGCCTGTGTCTCAAGTCAAATCCACCCAAAGCTGATTCAAGGCCTGTATTTCCCATCATTACCATGGTGACTAGGACACCGCTTAAGATGATTCGAATGGACACTAGGGTACGCTAGAGTTCTTTCTAGCTTTCGGAGTATGACACTCTTTCATGAGGGAAAGAAATACAGGAAATTTTAAGGGCTTATCATTGCAATAACAATTATATGGGGATTTTCGGCTGGATTTTGCCACCGGCGTCCGCGACATTCGCCGTATATAAATATATATATATATATATATATATATATATATATATCTATCTATCTATCTATGTATGTATCTATCTATCTATGTATGTATCTATCTATCTATGTATGTATCTATCTATCTATGTATGTATCTATCTATCTATGTATGTATCTATCTATCTATGTATCTATCTATCTATGTATCTATCTATCTATGTATCTATCTATCTATGTATCTATCTATCTATCTATCTATCTATCTATGTATGTATGTATGTATGTATGTATGTATGTATGTATGTATGTATGTATGTATGTATGTATGTATGTATGTATGTATGTATGTATGTATGTGTGTATGTATGTATGTGTGTGTGTGTGTATGTATGTATGTATGTATGTATGTATGTATGTATGTATGTATGTATGTATGTATGTATGTATGTATGTATGTATGTATGTATGTATGTATGTGTGTGTGTGTGTGTGTGTGTGTGTGTGTGTGTGTGTGTGTGTGTGTGTGTGTGTGTGTGTGTGTGTGTGTGTGTGTGTGTGTGTGTGTGTGTGTGTGTGTGTGTGTGTGTGTGTGTGTGTGTGTGTGTGTGTGTGTGTGTGTGTGTGTGTGTGTGTGTGTGTGTGTGTGTGTGTGTGTGTGTGTGTGTGTGTGTGTGTGTGTGTGTGTGTGTGTGTGTGTGTGTGTGTGTGTGTGTGTGTGTGTGTGTGTGTGTGTGTGTGTGTGTGTGTGTGTGTGTGTGTGTGTGTGTGTGTGTGTGTGTGTGTGTGTGTGTGTGTGTGTGTGTGTGTGTGTGTGTGTGTGTGTGTGTGTGTGTGAGGTATGAAGGCATGGTAGAAGCCGAGAAGGAAGAAGTGAGAACAGAATAAACATGGCGTATGAGCCAGGCCACGTCTGCTATTCATCATAGCGTCACACAAGTCGACAGGATAAAGACCTCGCACCCACTTCATCGCCCGGCCATCATCATCGAAGACCTCAGCGAGACGCAGTGACCGAACGTGGACCACGAAAGTACATCCCTTCACTACACCAAGACCAGCATCATGACAGCACCATCAGACGACCTTGACATCCCCAAGTACACCGGATCAGCGGACGACGGACCCGTACAGGACTGGTTCAACCTTTTCGAGCTCCACGCCGCCGCTGCATCCTGGTCGGAACGGGAGATGATCATAAACTTCACTGACTACATCTCAGGTGAGGCATTCAAGTTTTACCTTACCCACATCTTCGAGAATGATGAGTCTTGAAAAAAGATCAAAGAATAAATGATCAGTCATTTCAAGGAATACGATGAAGATCAGTCCATATTTCATCAGTGGAAAGCTTTTCAACTCGCCCATCAGAGTTCCGCGAAGTCTTCCCGCAGTAAGCCTATTTTCCAAACGAGACCTCAGAGAAAATATACCACCATTGTACCATCATATGACTCTTCCGAAAAAACGTCACGCATTCGAACACCAACTGGTAACTTGCACGTCGCAACAGAAAAGGTAAAGCCTCCGTATACCGAAAGGAATTTAGACCATTTCGGCAAAAGACTAAACCTAAAGCCGGCTTTCCCAAGAACAATGAAATCGGCATTTTCAACGTGTTCACTGCACCACAACACTTCACATTTTACTGAACCACCTGAATCCCTTGATGCTTCGTGTCGCACACAAGGCCCAGACGGTTTCGAGCGTGCGACAGAATTTACGCATGACGAGCTAGTGAATACTCGCAATAACAGCCCCTACCCTGACGTTCCGGACCAGGGTCGTTCGACAGACATTGTCAGCCTAACTACGCTGCAAAAGAAAAACATACGCCATCAGAACCACCTGAAGCCATGTCTGTTGTGCTCTTATCGTCAAGTGATAACACACATGTGAGTCGAAGCACTGCAGGAATTTCGAATCCACCAACGCCGGCGCATTGTCAACTGATAGAAGCATTTACAATCAAGGATGACTCACAACCATCTTGGGAGCTTTCTCATCAGCCTGTCACGCTGCTTTCATCGCAAGACAAGCCTAGCAGTACAGTGTCGACTACCGACAATCTACTGATCACATCACCATCTAAAAAAAGCAGACTCATGTTGCTGAAAGAGGCCCATCTGACAAACTTTCACAACAAGACGAGCAATTTCAACAAAGACAACTCCACGAACTCCAAGAACTGCAACGGCTACCTGAACAAGAACAACGATCAAGTGAAACCTCCTCACGAGTACACTTGTGGCTGAAAGGTCATCAGAGACAACATCAATTAAAGAAGCAAAGACAAAGTCGATGTCTAAGCCATCTTCGCAGAAAACAACGTCGACAAAATTTTCTGCACCAGTTCTCAAAGCCATGTCTGCGATCCAACAAACTGAGAGAACGCCACAGAAAGTTACGAAAGAGACATGAAGCTACTACGTATACAACGGAGAAAAAAAGACATCGTCCCATCATCCTCGGTTCTCACGCGCGCCGACTAGAAGGAAAGCATCTATTGCCACGACGGCGCTGGATCCGATGCCAAAGACATCCGTCAATCCAATGCTACACAGATTTCAAGCCTTGTTCGTTCTTCACAAGACCTCAAGTCGTGTCATCATCAGTGGAGATGTGCAGGGCAGGGTTATGCTATCCAGGGCACAACAGCCAGCCTCGTCCACCAGAGCTACCCTAGATATGACCGGACTGCTGCCCCGTACTGTGAAACTTTTGTGCGAGTTAAAAACTCCCCCCTGAAATCGAACTACTGCGCATTTTGACATTCTTCACTTTATACTTTTTGTTGTTTTGTTGATTGTAACTCGCGCATTCTTTCGGGGGGAGGGGGAATCATGTGAGGTATGAAGGCATGGTAGAAGCCGAGAAGGAAGAAGTGAGAACAGAATAAACATGGCGTATGAGCCAGGCCACGTCTGCTATTCATCATAGCGTCATATATATATATATATATATATATATATATATATATATATAATCCAGAAAAAATACTCCTGCATACGCAATCGAACGTCCAACCTCTGCATTGCCAGTGCGAGGTGTTAGTCGCTGAGACACGAAGGAACACCTCTTTGAACGTTCAAACAGCAAGCTATTATTATCTACCACTTACCGCTGGCGATGGGCATTGCGGGGGAACTACTTTCGTGTTTTCAGAATTGCCAGCGAGAGGGTGCAATGAGCGTGCGTCGCTCCTTGGTGCCCTCTCAGTTGGCAAGTTGGTTTCCCGGAGATTGGACGTGTTCTGCGAGGGCTCCCGATGGACTGTACAGATAAGTGTTTTTCATGTTTTTGTTACAATTCATAAGGCAGCAGCGTAAATTTTAAAGCATTTATTAAATTGTATGACTTTTGGAGGGTTGGTCAGCTGGTATTTAGCTATTTGAGTGTGACTGTTCTTCTTTTATCTGCCACCCCGTGTTGGGAGTGCACGTACACCAAACACGTAAATTTTTGTAGTAGAGCTTAGACTTTTCTTGCTTAGAGCACGGTTTGTCGTAAGCCGCATTTTGTAATTATTGAATAGGACAATTCAGCAGGACAATTAGTGTCCAAAGGACATGATTAAAATACTGATAAATGTTTTGGATGCGGGGTGGGTTCGAAAATGGAGGCCAGTGTCGATGCGAATGCAGAAGAGGCTAACGCCAAGTATAGGCAATGTAAGCTCGAGGAAAAAATGCGGAAAATGATGTTTGCACAGAGTGAACTGCTGCTCAGAATCGTCGAGCTGGAGACTGCATTGGTGGCAGAGCGAGAAAAATCAAGCGCTGTGGAAGAAAGGCTTAGGTCAGCCGAAGAGGCACTAGAGAAGGCGAACAAAGAAGCGGCTGATAGAGAGAACGGTTGGGCACCGGCACCTAGAACGGTGGAGAAGAAAGGGAAAACAAGTTCGGAAAAACAGGTTCCACTGGTTCAATGGTTACAAAACCTAGCTTGAGTGAAGCAGTGGTAGGAGTGGGAGGGCACAAAGCAGCCGGTGTCAAAGGCGCTAATACCCTCAGGTGTGGGTAACTTTAGCAAAAAGTCACAGCATGTGATAATTGCCGGGAAATCGAATTTAAATCTATGCGCAAAAGCAATTAAACAAAATGTCAAAGGCGACAAGAAGGTTTCAGTAGTGAGGTTCCCAGGACATAAGCTGGAAATAGTCATGAGGCAAGCGAGCGCGAAACTCACAACTCAATCTAATGGACGAAACCTCGTGATAATTGTGGGTGGTATAAATGATATCTTAAAACAAGAACTGGCAGGACTAGCGAGCACACTAGTGAAAGTGGTCGATGACATGCACGTCGTTTCCCCTCAGGTACAGGTAGTGATATGGACGATACCGGAGGTACCGGTGCATGAGGCAACCTGCGAAAATCGGTTGCCCACGCAAACAAAGAGATATGGCAGATTGGTCGAGAGAAAAGATTTGCGCTAGTGGAAATAAACAGAGAGGTGCATAGGTGGGATGGTTTTCAACGAGACAGAATTCACATCGACAGGAGGCTAGGTAATGAGGTGGGTTGGCGATTTGAAGGACGCGCTGTGGCTTTTTCGGGGGCCACGCGGGCCCTTTGTGGTGCAGGATAGCTAGTAACGAGAAAAACAACCATGGGGTCTTTTTGACAGGTGGTATAGACAGATACGATTGCAAATTTGCACCAATATCTAAGACACGTTAAGAGTCCGCGGGACAAATCGACGTAGGCACGAGGGCGTAGCAAAGTCAGATGTAGAGGTACCTATATTAACATGCAGGGTGGCAGGAGTAGGTAAAAGTGGGGAGAGCTAAAAGAACAGCTAAGGAAGGAGAGGCTGGTGTTATATGGGTTAGCAGAAACACATCTTACGGACATAGAACAACCACCTAGAAATCCAGACTACGCATGAAAATATTGCAATATTAGAACAGAAGACAGCAGAAAGTGGGGTGGTATTGAGGTATTCATTCATAAAACTACAGACTCACAAAACGTTAAGGAGGAGTGCAGGGAACATTTATGGCTAAAAAGGAAAGTCGCAGGGCATATGACGCTCCTTGGTCTTCTATACATGTGGACCGGGGTGAAATCCAGGGAGGAAAACCAATAAATTGTGCAGTGCATAGCAAATAACCTTGATGAGCTAGGAGAAGAGTGCGAGGTATCTATTTCAGGACATACGTATGCACACATCGAAGATTTAGATAGACATACTGGCCCAACCAGCATAATAATAATGAATATGTGTGAAAAGCATAGTTTAATCATTTGCAACAGTACCGAGATGGGGAAAGGGCAGATAACATGGCGGGTAGGTAGGCCGAAGCCGACGATAGAGTACGCAATGATGTCACATAGGATGTATGATCGGCTAAGGGTGATGAAAACAAATGAATATAGGTCCAGAAGCTTAGGTAGTGATCACAAACGTATCAAGCTGAGTTTTGTAAGAGAAATGAAAATGGGAAGAAGGTGTTATGAGCAACCACATGGTAATATTTATTCAGAAAAGGAAATAGAGACAGCAACTAGAGATTAAGAAAATAAACACCGAGAATACTAAAACAGGGTGAATGTGCACACATCTCACTCAATTGTTTGAGTTAGAGCTTGCAAACATACGAGTTAAATCAACTGGGAAAAGGAGACAAACCCAAGAGCTGGTTGAACGAGAAATTTAAGAGAGCCAGAGTAAAACGTCAGGAAGCCTCCAGGGAACACAGGCATGCTGAACAGAGGGATTAACCAGAATATGATGTCAAAAGAAAATGGGATAACTTTTTAAATGCAGAAGAAAATCATCAAATCAGATTAGTGAAAATATTAGAAGAAATTGGGCCCTATGGATGGCGGAAGTAAACAAAAAGAAGAGAAAGCCAGCTGCAAAGTTTTGGAACCATCTCAATTATCTGTGTAATTAGACGAGCATTGAACAGAGGTTTACACTCACAGTTCAAGGGGTAAGGCTAGAAGGGGATGAGGCAACGGAATATATAAGAACAAATACGGCTGAAAAATACAAACACCAAGAAAGCGCTTTATGCACCATGCCGAATTAGGATGGGCCAATTAGCACAGTGGCTTCACAGGAACAACGAGAGAGGGAAAGGGTAGAAAGGAGGGTTACAATAGCACATCAACAGGCCATGACAACATTCCAATTATACTGATGAAAAAACTAATTAAACTCTAAGCAAACATTACGAGAGGCAGCGAGAAAAGCAAGAATGAGTTCTGTCGGAGATTTCAGCGCGAGAGGATGTCTCTTATGTCCGCTCTCGTCGGGATTTTTGTTGCTTTATGCCGCCGCTTCGCGTCTCGGTGCGCGCAGCCCTTTTAAGGGCTAGCCATAGAGACCAGACTGACACTCGAGTATCTCCTTAAGGACGTGGACCCACATTCTGTGGCTGCCCACTACAACCGATCCTAGCTCCGCAAGCTGGTGGATCGAGAAAATGCACTGCAGAGAACATAGGCTACCGCCCTTCACAGGCTGAAGCTCGAAGTCGTTGCTGCTAAAAAAAGAACAGGCCACAGACGGCATCCACAGTGGGGGAACCGGCAATTCAAGCCCACTATGAACCTGCTGAATCGGGGGCTGCTGTCACCGCAGCCCGCCCCATCTTAAGTCCTCCCGACATGGCAAAACCCTCGCCATCGGGCATGCAAGAGAGCTCTACTGAGGGCACCCCTTCTCAAGTGGACTCTGCAGAGACCGACAGCTCGTCCGTCTCCAAATCCTCTTGGGAGCATAGCACTCCTCCCTCGTCCCCTGCAATGAGAGACATGACGGGTGCGCCAAGTGAAGTCGTCCTTCGTGTACTTCTTGTCTCTGTGTCGTCGTTTTGTTCTCGCGCTATAACTATCGCCACTCCATGCTTCACCACCGACTTCCTCTCTCATCCCGGCCGCCGAAGTCAACACGACTGTGGCGCCCGAGCCTGTCGCCCCTGCCTCCTTCACATTTTTGAGGAAACGCGACGGCAACATTATCTATAGACCAGTGGGGAAGCAATCAAACGTCCTCGCCGTGTCTTGTTACTCGATCGCGGCGTTTCTTTCCGCCTTCGCCGCCGCCCAACGCGTCCGCGTCAATTTTCCATGCAACCTCGTTTCTATGGATGTTCGACCGGCTGCGAACCCTGCAGAGCTCCTCGGTGTTTGGCTTATTTGCTCCCTGAACATTGGGTCCGAGCACCTCACGGACAGCACCTGCGTTGGACTTGTCTACGGAGTTGACGAGAACTTCGATGCCGCTGACATCGCGGCCAATATCGTTTCGGCCGTTCCAGTCATCTCGTGTACACGCCGTGGCAGGTGTGTCGCCATCACCTTTCAGGGTACTGCCGCGGGAGGATTTCCTCTTCAAGTTGCGCACACCAATCCATCCACGCCTGCCGCGGACCCTTCAGTGCGCCCACTGAGGTCGCGCTTCGGCCATGCCACGGCGATCTGCTCGCGTGACCAACGCTGCCTCCACTGTTGTGGCGCCACGCGAAAATACCATGCCCGGCGGAGCACCCTCGCTGCAATAACTGCAGCGGCACCCATCCAGCTAACTAGCCGCGCTGCCCTTCCTGGCGGATTCAGCCCAAGGCCACCATCATCCGTCTTCAGATGACCCCGTGACGCGCCGCCAAGCGATGGAGAAGGCCAGGACCACTGTAAACAACATTGACAAGCGAAGCAGCGTGGCAGTCGTGAAGCGCCACTTCTTTCGGGACGCTGTCACTTGTGGTGATCGATCGGCGCTGGCAACCACCCCTCGCCCTGCTACCAGTGCGCTTCCTGCTCCTGTGAGCACGAGGATGTCATCACTCTCTCCCCAGGATAACGCGGCTCCGAGGTCGATTCGAAGGACGCAGTGAATAATGCACTTATGGTGGCAATCCGTGCTGTGATTGTGTTCCTGCCGCCGAATTCTCCGGTTCGTGAACTGTGCGCTGCGGCTCTCGCTGCGCATGAAGCTATCTTCCCGGTGAATTAGACGGCAGGATTACCTCATCGACTCCATCAGGACTCGCATCTCTGAGTTGTACTGGACTTTTTTTCACGATTGGGTTACGTGCCAAGGCGAGTCATGCGCCTCTTCAGCTCATCATCTTCTTCTTCGGCGGACATATTTCCCCGGCTTTCCCGGTTGCTTTTGCGGACGGTTGCGGCTCCTCGCGGTGGTTCGGGCGCGCGCTTTGTGGCGGGGAAGGTGTCAATTCCACCCTTCTCTTAACTTTTTTTCTCATGTCCATTTCATTCCTATTTCCCCATCCCCCGCGTAGTGCTGTGGAGGTGTCCTCCATGGAGGGAGACAGTAACGGCACCGCACTTATCTCATTTTTTTTTTCTTTTTCAATGTCACTCGCAAAGCAATGACGAATGGTTGAGCCCCCCATGGGTTGAAAATAAGCAGGATGAGCACGATCTATAAAGGGAGAGAAAGCTGATATAAACAACTACTGTCCTAGAACAGTTACATCACTAGTTTACAGGCTGGTGATGCAGATATTAAAAAGCATTGGTGGAGAATGAGGGGGTGCTGGGAGCACTGCAAAAAGGGGTTCCGTAAACAAATGAGATTGGAGGACAATCTGTTTTCATTGATTCTGAGTATTGAAATAGGGGAAAAGGAACACAGGCCCCTGTGGCTGGCGTTTCTAAACATCAAAGGAGCTTACGATCACGTGATTCACGAAGACTTGTGGGGAATACTGGATACACTAGATGTGAAAGATGGAATAACTAATCCTCTAATTGATATGATAAAACTAACAAGGTAGGTACAAAACGGGAAGAACAGGTATTGGAACCTATAGAGATACAACGAGGGTTTTTACAGGGATGCCCCTTGACACTTTTGGTATTTATGCTCTACCAACAGGGACCATAAGTCAAGTTAGAGGGTAGTCGACTCGGGTTTAGCCTCTCTTTTGCCAAGCAAGGAAAACAAATTGAACAGTCATTACCAGCATTGATGTATGCAGGTGATACAGTGTTATTAGCCAACAACAAGAAAGATCTGCAGGTATTAATGAACATCTGCAGTAATGAGGGACATAGGTTATATTTGAAGTTCAGTGAGGGAAAATCGGCAAGCATGATTTTCAATGATAACGAAGGCAGTGAGCACAAGATACAGAAAGTAGTGCTAGAAATAGAGGATAAATACAAATATTTGGGCATATGGATAAACAACGGGGTTGAGTGCCTAAGGGAGCACGAAAGATACTTAATGACTAAGGGTAACAGGAACGCAGCTCTAATGAAAAATAACGCACTGTGTAACTACAATAGGTATAACATTATAACACAGAAGGATTTGTAAAAGTGTCATGGTCCCGGGTTTGACGTTCGGCGATGCGATCATGTGCATGAAACCAGAGGTTCAAGCAAGATTGAAAATTAAACAACGTGGCATAGGTAGACTTGTTTGGGAGCACACGGGAATAGCCCAAATCAGGGGGTACAGGGTGACATGAGATGGATATCATTCGAGTGCAGGAAAGCTAGCAGCAAAATAAAATTGGGGGAGCGAGTGAGAAGAATGGAAGAGGAACGTTGGGCTAGGAAAGATTTCAGCTACTTGTACATGAAGAATGTTGATACTAATTAAAGGAAGTGAACTCGAAAATTGTCAAGAAAGTATTTAGACAACAGCAGAAGACCAAGTCAAAAGGAAACATCGGTTAAGAAGAAGGTGAAGGACACAGAGGGGAACAACGCGTGGAAGATTAGAATGCTTACGAAATTATCACTGGAGACCAACGGAACTTTCCAGCAGGAAAGTGCAAAATAAAAGATCTGGGATAATTCTCGGGGTACTTCTGTGTTGTTCGAGGCCAGAATGAGAGCACTGCGCACCAACACGTACCGAGCCAAACACGAAGGCACGGACACGTTATCTAGTGCATGTGGAGAGAAGGGGTAAACGGCTGGACATTTGATAACGTTCTGTAAAGGGCTCCATCCTATAGTCCAAGATGATGGCGCGGAATTTTGAAAAGCATAAGTGTTTAGGGACAGTCTAGGCAAAATGCTCTTTAAATGCGTAGAAATGACCAGGAGGAGGTTAACTAATGGGTGGCTACAATCAAGGCGCGAGTGAAATTCAATCATTCAACATAATAGTGACAGTACTTAGCTTAATGGCTAGGTGGCATGAGCCGCTGCCCGATCTGAAGGGAACAGCCCAATACACCTATCCATACATTCATCCAGAAAGATCATCATGGCGCTGTGGCCCGCGCTCTTATCTCCCACGCGTATTTTGCCCAGCGGAGAGGGGAGCTCCACGTGCGCTCGCTTATCTGGCGGTGGCGACAATCGTACGCCTTCGCCTTTCACCGAAACGATTCTGTTGTAGTTACCGAGCGCACAATGGTAACTGCACTCGTTACACAGTCTCCGTTTGCGAAAAGGTCGCGCTTTTCAGAAACAGTTAAATAACAGCTGAGACGCTTCTTCGCGTTCATCTGTACATGTGATTACGTTTCGTGTGTCAATTGTGCGTGAGAAATGTGGGGTATGTTTTGATCTGCTTGTCATTTTTCGCGTGACCTTCCAATTTGTTGCTATCACGTTCATTGCTTCGCCATTGCGGCAAAGCTGTGACTTTTTTTTTCTTTCCTAGTCACAATACAAATTTGAAAAGACAGGCAGTCAAGGCTAGGAAAGTAGTAATTGTATATGTAATAATTGAAAGTATATGTAGTAAATGCCATATAAGCGACATGAAACCAAAGTACATGAAAACATAGATTAGCCACCATCAAGTACTCAGCCAGCAACCTTCGAATAAGGCGTTCGATGCTCAACCGATTGAGCTGCAGTGGCGGTCATTCCCCAACCCAACTCCTTGGGTATATCTGTGCGTTAATCGGTCTACCTGCAATAGCCTTAGAGAGGCGCCCATATGGTGCTATGCATTGCTCTTCAATACACTACTTAATTGCGCTGCGGAGGCATAACTATACAGTTTTTCCGAACTGGTGCTCATCGGGAACCCTATCACGAATTCCCATATTTTCCTAATGAGGCATTTTACTTGGATCTTTACCGCAACTGGTCAATACAAGTAGCTTGGGGAGCAGCTTGACTATAGCGTCAGATTGATTAGCATTGGTGATAATACCGAGCCTCGTGGCGTGCCCGCGCTTACAATCTCGATCTGCTATCTCACCAGGTCCCCTATCATGTTGTTTTCGTTTCTTTCTGTTAGCGAATTGCAAACTTAATTATATGTTCGTTTTCACAGTCCTAGTTTTCTAATTCTATTATCTGTGCTTGTGCATAAAAAATAAGTAAACAGGAGAGCCTTCTTTTTTTTACATTGTTACCACTATACTATGTTTTTTTCTCATTAGAGGAAGGTGCTCCCGTAATCATGTACATGCGTTCCAAGTGCCTACAGAGTAGCGAGGCCATACTTGAATCGCTGACTTGGTCATTGATGACTTGTTCGTCCTCGCCAGGGCTGGGAGTAATAGCCATGTCGGTGATTTTGTTTCGCGCCAACCTGGCCAGGTTGCAGCCCATTGCATCATTCATGGCGCCTCCTGGTCCGTACCCTTGTCGGAAATCAGTTTGACGCCGTCGGTCATCCTGAGTTGGATAAAGATGAAATGGACATCATCAGGGATTAGTAGAAAGGACTGCAGCGGTAAGGATATCGCCTCCTGCGCACACTTACCAACTCGAACATTCCATCAAAGCTTGTAGAGTAGCTTTATACACTGTCGAGAGGAATATCTAAAAACTATACATGGCTTTATCTTTTTCAGAGAGAAACCTTTTGTTATCTAGACGGACGGGCAGACGGGCAGATGAATGGATGGACGGATGTACGGATTGATGGATATGATAATTTTGGCAAACGAAAACACCCGTGCAATGAGAAATGTTTTCGCAGTACGAGAACTTAGTATGTCTACTACAATAGAACCCAGAAAGAATACCATTCACCATTTTGAGAAACAACATCAGAACCTACTGTTTCGTACAATTCTCAGCTAACTAAGTAAAAACAGTGTGTTTACACACCGCGGACATTTTAAATCCGGAGGCAGTTCATTGAGCAGCCCAAGAGACGCAGCCTCGAACACCGCGAGATGATGAGACCTTTCAGCTAACTGAGACACGTTCCTTCTGTACGTTCAGATAGGCACAGGTTCGAATACCGAAAGATTTGAAGCTGTGGCCGGCTTTCCCTGTTTTCGATTTCTTCCCTTTTCTCTCTTTATGACGGCGCACGTGTGCGATGCACTTTTTATAGCACCCTACCAGATGCTTATTTCGCCCACGCAATGCACTGGAAGGTATACACTGCCTGCGTCTCCAAGTACGATGCCACAGCCTCCCATTTTATGCCTACAACTGCAATCTAGTCACTAGTATCGGGCAGTTTCGTTTAGCCATGGCGGCGGTCAGAATCGTAACGCAGTGAAGAGCGCAGTGAATTACTGAAAGCTCGGCCTCGTGAAGTTAAATACGTGCACCCTCTCTAGTTACAGGGTGCACGTATTTACCGGAAACGAAAGAGCCCCCATGGAGATGAGAAGCAATGAAAAAAAACAGGTTGTGCGGGGTTCAAAGCATAATATAGCTCATAGAAGTTGAAAGCAAGATAAAAATCGGCGATGGTACGTTGATAAGGGTGGGTATCACAGGTTTGTGAGAGTGAATATCCGACTAATCCTACAAAGGAAATGAACAAAATTAATCACCAAAAAAGAAACACACTTGAACCCGGGTATATTGAACTTCCTATTTTAAAAATTTGGCAGATCCCACGTACAGTGAGAATCGACGATATTCGAAGCACGAATGAGAAATGTGGTTATGTCACTTTAAAATCAGCACAATGTTACGAGGTGAAGGTAAATGATGCCATACATGACTTCCGTGTCATGATTATCATGTCTTAATGTGTCGTTTACCTTCGTCATCTATTCATGTCACGTGATACCAAAGTCAGTATATGGTATGTTGTCATGTCCTTACATGACAAGCGTGTCAGGATTATCATGTTTGCAACAGTCATATATTTCGTAATCTATTGACGTCACGTAACACCAATTAAAACGGCCACGAGTGCATCACGAAGGGCCAAATGTGCTCCAATGTAGCGTTGTCGCGGCGCACGCTGGCCACAGCAACGCTACGTTAGCAAATCGCGAGCACTCAACAGTCTGGCGCTAAGCGCGACCAGCGTCCATGGGCGCGGCCCGATGGCAACCGGCGCAAAATGCGACATGCTGCATTTCGCTCCGATGCATTACCCAGACAACATGCGTCTCCCTCTTTTCGCGACGGAGGGACGCCGCACACGCTGAAACGCGCATGCGTCAAAGCAACGCAGTGCCGCGCGCGACTGAGTATATGGCAGGACCAGCGGCTGGCGTGACAACGCTGGTGCGACGTGACGAAATGAACGCCAGCGAACACGCGCACCTCGTCACGTCGAAATGTATTGGCACCTTCACTGTGGTATGTAGTCATGTTCTTACATGACACGCCTCTCATGATTATCATGTTTGCACCTGTCACACATCTTCGTTACCATTGGCGTTGTGCAATACCTAGTTTGGTACATGTGAAGCTAACGAAACAGCTACGAGCGCATCATGACCGTAGCATGTAGTCATGTTGTTACATGACACGCATCTCATGTTTATCATGTTTGCACCAGTATCTACCTTTGTCATCCATTCATGTCCCGTACTACGAAATTTGGTATAAGTGAAGCTAGCGACACGGCCGCCAGTGCATCATGAACGTGGCATGTAGTCACGTTGTTACATGACATGGATTTCATGATTATCATGTTTACACCAGTCACGCACCTTCGTCATCCATTCACGTACCGTAATACAAAATTTGCTATATGTGACGCTAGCGAAATGACCACGAGTGCATCATGAGCGTGGCATATAGTCATGTTGTTACATGACACGCATGTCGTAATTTTCATGTTAGGGTCTGTCACTTGTGTTCGCCATGCAATCCTGTCCTAGCTTACCAGTTTTGCAACATGCCATGTGAACGACACCACCGCAAGAGCTGCAGGACTATGACATGCAAATTATGACATTCATGACATACATGTCACTATTTTCATGTTATGACTAGGTAAATATGTTCTTCATGCCGTCATGTTATGCCATACCAAGTTTGGTATTGATACCTATATTGAAACGGCCAGGAGAGCTAAAAGTCATCGGTGGCTAGACAGACAGACAGACAGACGAACAGACAGACAGACAGACAGACAGACAGAAATTAGATAGATAGATAGATAGATAGATAGATAGATAGATAGATAGATAGATAGATAGATAGATAGATAGATAGATAGATAGATAGATAGATAGATAGATAGATAGATAGATAGATAGATAGATAGATAGATAGATAGATAGATAGATAGATAGATAGATAGATAGATAGATAGATAGATAGATAGATAGATAGATAGATAGATAGATAGATAGATAGATACGCTCAAAGTCGCCGAAGTTCGCTAAGAAATGCTTTGTATTTAAAATATAGAAAGAGATAATTAGTTTGGTATGCCGTGTAATTCGATGTAAGAGTTTCAAAAATATCCCGCATTTTCAGTGTGAACTTAGGCAACTATTTGACCTGACAAAAGAGCTTAGAGGCAGTGCGAAGAAGGTTGCTTATGGCAACGCACGGGATTTTTTTATATCTTGTTTTCCGTGGTGTACAGTCTTGGGTGGGGTTTGCACAAAACGGCATTGTAGGCGAAAGATTGCGGTATTGATGCAAAAAGTGACTCAGCACCTTTATCCCGTGTACTCAGATTTGTGTGCACGTTAAAGAACCCCAGGTGGTTAAAATTTCCGGAGCCCTCCACTACGGCGTCTCTCATAATCATATGGTGGTTTTGGGACGTTAAACCCCACAAATCAATCAATCAACACCTTTATGCGCGGCCTTACGTGCTCTCCGGGCGCCTCAAACCTGTGTTCCTTTTTTGAACCTAATGTTGGCGTAACTTCGTTTCTTTAGAATCGCTAAGAATGCGTTTTGATCCCTTAGGCATGGGAAACATCTCTCCGTGACAGAATGTGCCAGGCTTTTCTGTTATACGATAGAGATATAGTGACCAAGCAGACGGCTGCTGGTTCGAAAGAGTTCATTGCCTTGGCGGACCTTCTTTCGTCCACAGATCTCGCCTCGCTCCAGCATGCCGATACCTACTGCAGCACAATCATCGATCGTCTCACTGGCTTATCACGTGCTCCAAACAGCCGCCTAAGACGACAACTTGCCCATTTCAAGCTTCAAGATGGAACATTATGTCGGCAAATTTACCATCCTCTCGATAACCAATGGGTCCCCGTCATTTCTCGCTCACTTCATCTGGAAGCTTTACAAGCGTTTTATGACGACGCGACAGTGCTTAGGGTTCCACAAGACTTACGACCGCTTCAAGACTCGCTGCTTTTGGCCTGGCCTCTCCACTTCTGTCACCAAGCACGTCACTTCCTGCGCGTCATGCCAGCACCGAAAACATACCACGTCTCTTCCCGCGGGGCCACTGACACCACTGCAATGCCCATCCACTTCCTTTGAATTCGTGGGCATAGACTTAATCGGACCTTTTGCACTCACGCCCGCCGGTCACCGTTGAATTATCACTGCCGTAGATCACCTTAATCGCTACGTGGAGGCGATATCTCTTCCGTCTGGTGCAACCACTGAAGTCGCCGATTTCGTCCTTCGCGTCATTATTTTACAACATGGTGCCCCACGTATGCTCTTTAGTGACCGTGACAAGACATTTTTTTCGCATGCCCTTGCTGAAGTCCTTCAGACCTTGAACACCATCCCCAAGACCACATCACTGTATCACCCAGAAACTAATGGTCTGACCGAGCGTTTTCATCGAACTCTGTCCGACATGATCTTCAAGTACGTTCAACGGGATCAAAAAAAATGGCAGCATATCCGCGAAGTGAATGATGGAGAGTGGGGCGAAGCATCCGTCCGTCCATTCGTTCTTGCTTCCATCCGTCCATGCGTCCGTCTGTGTGACCGTCCGTGCGTCCATTCGCCCGTCCGCGCGTGCGTCTGTTCGTGCGTCCGCACGTTCATCTGTGCGTCCGTCCCTGCGTTCGTCCATGCATCCGCCCCTGCGTCCATCCATGCGTCCATCCGTCGGTGCTGCCATCCGTGCGTTTGTCCATGCATCTGACTGTGTGTCCGTTCGTCCATCTATTAAACACTCCAAGTATCACCATCCCGCATCTTTTCATTATATATTCCGCATATGCACCGCCATCCAGCGGGCATTCCAAGAAATAACCGAGAGGTGGCACACGCACACTTTCTTGCGGCTTACGCTTTATGTCTACTTCCCACCTTTTAGCCACCTCGAGTTTATGGTATATACTAGTTCACTGTATTCATGGCACTGCGGCCCAACGCTCGCTAAACCTTTTTAAAACCAAGGAGGTTATGCCCAGCGAGTATAACGTAGCAACCCTTTCTTGTCAGATAGTGCTCAATGTACATGCCAATGGCTGCTAAGGGGGAATGAGAGACAGGAGAATTCCGCTTTTAGTTAACGCGCACGCTGCGATTTTTTTATTGTTCAACAACGCACAGAAGAAATCTCTTACCGGCACCACCTTGGAGGTCAAAATATAAGACTCGTTGCACACTACGACTACTACTACGACTACGAGAGACGAACGAATGCTGTTATAAGGAGCTTCGCCCCTAGAACTGAGACACCATACTTCCTTTCGTCACGTTTGCATGTAATAATGCCATGCAGCGTACGACGAATTATACCTAATTTTTTTCTGTTGTATGGCCATGCGCCGACTTTCATTCTGGACACCACCTCTTTGTCGACATCTTCCATTCCATCTTCATCTGTCCCGAAGATTTCGCCGCTCGCGTCGTTCACTGCCGTGAAATTGCCCGTGCCAACACTGCTACCATTCAGAACAAGATAAAGATCGACAATGATGCGGGGCGTCGAGTCCTTCTGTGCCGCCCAGGCAACGAAGTACTTTTGTGGACACATGTTTGTGCACCTTGGCTCTGCGAGAAATTCCTTCACCGACATCTCGGTCCTGTAACACCGTCCTGGAACGAACCTTTGACGTAAACTATCGCGTCACTCCTGTCAACGCGGCTCCTGATTGTTGTCCCCGCAGCACCAGGATATCCAACGTCTGTAAACTGAAACCATATGTTCGGCGTCCCAGCCCTTTCTAACTTGCTGCCCTCTTTCGCCAGGGGGGGGGGGGGGGGTGATACCCAGCACCTCTACCACTTATGAGACGACGTCCAGTACGGCAGTAACCAGGTTATATTTTCAATCTCGACGCACGAGTCAAAGCAACCCAGCCCAAATCAAAGACAATGATGATGATTGTAATGAATTGGTCATGCAGATGAATATGAAGTACATAGTCAGCGCTCGCAATATATATTTCCTTAACAGAGGGTTACAGTTTACTATAGGTACACTAGAAAGAACTCTGTCACACTGTATTTGGAAGCTGCAACGCATGGCGCTTCAGCTAGCACGGGTATGATGGTAGTACAGAAATTTGTTTAATCTTCGTTCTTTCGGCTCCGTTTGGCTCCGTGTAACCTGAATCTGCATTGCCGCAAGACGAAGTTCAAGAAATGTTCAGCAGTTACGCTTCACCACCTTGACCTTTTTAGGCTCGTCGATTCAAATCTGGTCTTGAAGGTTTAACCGCGCGAAAAATATACATGGGGGACAGGAAAAGGACGGGACAAGACCTTACTTCTAACTAAAATGTTATTGACAAGGAGGCTGTTAGTATAGCCGGGTGAACAGGAAAAACAGTGAAAAAGTGACAGTATTAAAGATACGAAATATCATCCACAATCAATGTGCATGCTTCGCCGACCCTCGCACTTCGAAAAACATTGCTCTCTTCCTGACAGAGCAACTGAAGGTTTGCTTAAACATGCGGTTTTTTCAACCGCCATCTGAGCAGCCTCATAAATAATACGCTCTTGTTCTTCTTTAATATTACCGAGAACTGATGTCTTTTTTGAACAGTAAAGTGCACCCACACGTGCTCACGTGTTGCGCCAGGAAGCCATTTTTGCCCTTACGAACACTACAGCTTTTTAGCAAGCTACGGAAACACGTTACGGAAATGCGACACAGTCTATTTCCATATGCGCGCACAATGATTGTGCATGCGCACTCGTCTGCCGGTTCCGTGTAGCCGCCTTTCTGTAACGTGTTTCAGTTGCTTGCTAAACAACTCGATTATTGGTATGTTCCCGAAAGCGTTCGTTTAGGCATCTGCCCGTCTGGCCCACGCAACATGCACCGCAAGACAATGGGGTCCTGCACACCACGCTTAGCGCACAGTCGACAAACTGCGTCCTGCGCCTAGCCATGCACTGCTTTCCGTTTCTCTTCACGAGGCAGGTCCGTTTTGTCAATTGTGACAACTTGTCAGGGGCACTGAGGACCCCGTTGAGGCGTTGTCCTATTTTCTTTAGGCGGTGTGACACAGAGTGCATATACGGAATAACCACCATCTTTTCCAGCTTTGCCGTTGTGGTGCCCTCTCTGTACCGTCAGTGCCCATACGTTTCCTTTTCTTGTGCATGCCTCCGCCACAGAAATGAGCAAAGGGCATGGGTACCCCTCTCTTTCTACAGCATTTCGACTCTGCCAGGAGACTAGCATCCAAGACGTGGTGGCAGGACCTCTCTAAGGCTTTTGGAAACATGATTGAACGATGGCTCTCTTTGCTGATTTGCTATATATGCAAACGAGAACACTATTAAAAAAGTTAGTAAAAAGGCAGCAACTGCAAGCAAATAGGTAGTAACTGCAGCGCTTACTACCTTTCTTCGACCATTACTACCCGTTTGCTACCTGTTTACTAGCTAGATTAGTAAACAGTTACTATCTGCAACTGTTACTAACTTTTTGCGACCTGTTTACCACCTACATTAGTAAACAGTTAGCAACCGGAATGAAAGAGGTAGTAACTGCAGCCGTTACAACCTTTATTGCCCCATTACTACCTCTTTGCTACCCGGCTTTTGACTATCTAATCCAAAATAGTGTGTGAATGCGATTCTGATAATTTATGAGATGAATCGTCTCGACGTCTTATCATTAAACGGAAAAATGACGCAGGAGGTATATATAAATCAAGAAAATACTTTTTGTTTTATATTACGCAACCGAGATATGTAAACGTCATTCTGATATTGTCGAAACGGAGATTTACAAGTTAACGAACCATAAGCAAGTGCTACACGCGTTGTAAGAGACAATGACAACAAACTTAGTAAATTACAGCACATATTAGCAAGACCGGCAGATCGAAATAACCAGACTGTCACAATTAGCCCCGATGACAGTCACAGTTACTGCACTGTGGCGTGTCTCCAAATATTATCATCGTTCTGGCGCGTCAAACCCCAAAAACGATTATTAACTTTTAAACACTGATGAATTGGCCATGTGATGCATTCAAATGCACGGAGAATGAGTTCGGTACCTTGTTTCGGCCACTGTATATAATGCCTTTTTGTGACTTTTTATAATAAATAAATATAACATATCATTTTTATAAGCATTGCCTACTAAAAGTCTTGTGCTGTGTCACCAAACACAGGTAATCGGGTAGTATAATATGAAGCTACAGGTTTAAATTCGTCATAATTCATCCTGAAACACAAGTGCTTCCTTGTGCCAGACATGCCCTTGCAAAGTGGGGGCCATATATACCCCACATACTTCTTAATACATGTTTACGTAAAAAAACAGTGAACTTCTTTTGTCTATGTATTCTTCGCATTCATGGCACACCACGTTTCCTTACCCGAGGTTGTCTAGTAATGAGACATTGACCAACATTAGCACTAAAAATGATATGTCAAAATGAATTAACAATGTAGTATGCTCTACTACTTTTTTTCTTCAAACCTTTATAAGGTACTACCCATGGGTGGTAACGGCCGGGGTACTAACAGTTACTAAATGCTGGTAGTAACAGCAGAGGTAGTAACTGTTGCCACCCTTGTCGTTACTAACTGCGCTTACTACCAGGGTTGTAACATATGTGACAAACAATTACTACCTAAAAGTTAGCAAGTACTACCACCTTTTCTCTAAGAGTGAACGGCAGAACAGGCTTTTGAGAACGACACTCGTAATACCAGCACGTGTGATGCTCCGAAAAAGAAATCTTTAGGTCAAGAAAGCGGATGCTGTCGCTTTCCGGCGTCTCGTGCGTCAACACGAGCGGACAGAGGCATTCACGAAAGGTTTGCAACACCTGCATTACCTTAGAATGAAATATTTCTAAATCAAAGTTCAATATTATCAAATATACGTCCACACAACTAAAGGTTCTTACAACAGATAGCTCTCCAACCTTCGCTTTCAATGCCTTATCAAATTTGGTTAAGAGCTAGTCACTCAGAAATGGGGCTATGGAAGATCCGATTGAGACACCTTCTTTTTGAATGTACGTCTTGTCGTTCCATTCTACAAACGCTGACAAATTTACAGAGACAAAAGGTCTAAGAATTATTTGGACGTCATGCACGTGGTGTTTTGAAATAGCAGCACACCAAACCCGTCAATGCATGGTTCGATGCACCTAATCAAACCTTTCTGCGGAAGTGAGTAATACAGGTTTTATTATATCTTTCAAGAAAGCCCTCGACCTCGCGCCTGAATGCTGCTTCAGAAAGTTGACGACTTCTCCAGACTTGCTTATTCTAAAAGGGTCGTCTACAGGAAGCAGTTTCAGCTTATATTACAGAAACCGCCCTAGTTCATTCTGCCAGAAATTCCTTTCTGAAACAATTGTGAGAAAAGGTGCTCTTTTTTGTGAGTCTTAGCTGAAAAGAACATATTTAGGCCAGTTTATCACTTTTCGCAATTCTTCACGACAAGCCTGGCAAATCTAACTCAGCACAGATTCTTCGCCCTCAATCTGATTGTAGGAATATTAATACCTTCGCACGCACAAAGAACAGACAAAATTGCTTGGGCGGCTTTTTCAAAGTAAAGGCCTCTCGACAACACAGCGAACCCTCCCTCTTTGTGTGAAGGTACAACACATAGGTCATTGTTTGTGAGGTAAGCGGCAACTTTACCTACTCGTTCACCACCGTTAGCTGGCTTACTCCATAAAAGAACGTCCTGGCTTTACAAGACACAAGAAAGTGACAGATGTGTCTTGGATGGCCTGGACGTTCTTTTAATATGTGTGGTTTAACGTCCCAAAACCACGATATGATTAAGAGAGACGCCGTAATGCAGGGCTCCGGAAATTTCGACCACCTCGGGTTCTTAACGTGCACCGAAATCTCAGCACTTTGGCCTAAAACATTTCCGCCTCCATCGGAAATGCAGCTGCTGCAGCCGGGATTCAATCCCGCGACCTGCGGGTCAGCAGCTGAGTACATTTAGCCACTAGACCACCGCGGCGGGGCGCCTTAGAGAGGCGCCTGTCACCACGTCTTGGATGCTAGTCTCCTGGCACAGTCGAAGCGCCTAGAAAGAGAGGGGTACCCACACTCTTTGCTCATTTCTGTGGCGGAGGCAATGCACGGGAAAAGCAAACGTATGGGCATTGGCGGTAATAGAATGGGCACCACAGCGGAAAAGCAGGAAAAGATGGCGGTCATTCAGTATATGCACTCTGTGTTACACCGCCTAAAGAAATTAGGAACGCGCCTCAACGTGAAGGTGGTCTTAAGTGCCCCTGACAAGTTGTCCCTGTTGACAAACCGAACCTGTCCCATAAAGACAAAAGGAAAGCAGTGCATGGTTAGGCACAGGACGCAATTTGTCAATTGTGCGCTAGGCGTAGTGTAGATCACCACATTGTTTTGCGGCGCATGTTACGTGGGCCAGACGGGCAGATGCCTAAATGAACGCTTACGGGAACATGCCAATAATGTTCGTAATAGCAAAGATGACTTCCTGCCGCAACACGTGAGCACGTGTCGCTGCACTCCAAAAGACAACAGTTCTCGGTAAGATTAAAGAAGAACACGAGCGTATAATTTATGAGGCTGCACAGATGGCGCTTGAAAGAAGTGCATGCGTAAGCAAGCCTTCAGTTGCTCTCTCAGAAAGAGAGCTATGTTTTTTTTTTACTTGCGAGGGTCGGCGCAGCAGGCACGTTGATTGTCGATAATATTTTGTATCGTTAAATCTGTCATTTTTTTCACTCTTTTTTTCTGTTCGCTCGGGTATATTAACAGCATCATTGTCAATAAAATTTTAGTTGGAAGTCTGCGCTTGTCCCGTCCTTTTCCTGTCTGCCGTGTATTTTTCACACTGTTAAACCTCAAGCATGTTAACCGACTAGCCCCGTGAGCCACTTTGTTAGGGTCATGAAGTTCACAGCTGTTCGTTGTTTTATTCAAAACAAAAGCAAAACGCAACAATAAACAAAGCCACAATTGCGTTCGAAACTTGCAAGCCCGAAAGCTTGGCAAATCTATGTACCCATCGTTTCCACGGTCGCTGAACAATCGCAGCGCCAGAGTCTTTTATAGTTAATATATGGAAACACTATGAACAGAGGGATGTCAGAATGGCGACTTTGAAAGGTGGCCATGATGATAACCATTTACGGGACAAAGCACACAATGACAAGCGATCGCGTTTCCAACTCTATACTCGCTATGCGCGGCGCATTGCTGATCACACCGCTCACTCCTCCAAACGCATGAGGAAAGGTCCCCCTTCCGTATGAAACAGCCAAGTATACTTGTAAAAGAGAGCCAACTGATTGGGGCGTTTCCCACAGGCTGGCGTTTGATATCTCAAGTGCCGGCCATGTTTTATTTGATGTAAACGTGAGTTTTCTACAAACAGACGCTGAAGCATTGCCGTGTTCAAACGTAGTCTGACATGAGGTATCGTTCAATTGTGTTTAGAATAAATTTTGTACCCTTTAAAGCACCATATGACTCAACCATGAGAGAACTTTGAGCTCCCATCCACGTCTTTATTCTCGGATTTGTCTTTATCAACGTTCTGGTGTTGTAGCGACAACAAACGGATTTTCTGAGCGTCGAGAAATGCCACCGTTTAGGGTGCGCCGGTCACGTGCTAACTTGCACACACCGTTCTTCAAAAGTTTATTTTCTTTCTGCGGTGAGCTTGGCCGTGATCAGTCTCTTCTGTTATGGCAACCTGACTTTTTTTCTTATCGCGGTCCACACGCATTTCACTACTTACTGCATGTGAACGCGCGACTGCTGTTGTTCCCTGCAAAGTGAAGCGTTGTGTTGCTATGCACCTGAGAGGAGGTCTGATTCTCGTGCATGGAAGAAGGAAGCCTTTAGTAAGGTTTATTGCGCAACGCTAAATGAAAAAAATAAAAAGGCAGGTCCTGCATGCGCACGCCAACTTCGATTGCCTCCCGTCCCTTTTCCCGAATGGAGAAAGGCGCCAAAATTTCTTTTAAGGATAAATGGCACTCACTAAAGCGGTGTGCGAAATCTAGAACGGAATCTAATACGAATCGAATTATATCAGAATGATTTTCGAATTCAAACGCAACAATTTTCTAAGGTGGCCTTGACTGGTACGCTGACCATTTTCCACACAGCCCAAGAGTTCCCCATTTTACTTGAACCAAACATTCACAAGCTATAAAAAAAGAACTTTACGGCTGCTTTTAATCCACAGAAAACTAAAGCTATTTGAACTGAGCGGCGACTAGAGCCGTCTAAATATTCTGTAACTGCAGACTGAAGCACAGCGGTGGCCACATTACTAGAGGAGCTGCTTTGTCAATAGTTTTTAAATACATTTGATAGGTAGACAATAAGCAATTTTTGTAAGTTGACATTACCATAAATTTCAAAGTGTCACAAGTGTTGCTTCAGCGACAGCGGAGTTTTAAGCAAAACGCCTCCATCCCGCGGTCAATATGGTGTCGATAGTGCCGTAAGTACATGGGCTGCATGCATCTGGGTAAGTGGATGGTTAAAAAAAGAAAAGTTACCCCTCGCTGTTTCCACGTCTCGTTCCTTCATGCACTTTTCATGGTAGCTATTTACTTAAAAACTATTCGAAAAATATTCGGTAGATCAATAATGTGCTATTAGATTGGAGTACTGAATCGAATAGCACGTTATTCCATTCTCTATTCAAAGATGTCATATATTCACACAACCCTATAGCATTGACTTTTTTTTATCCAATACATCGCTGAGACTTGGCGGCAGAGGAGTGTTTGTTGCACCACGAAGTATATTCGTAAGTTCACACCCTAACATCATTCTTTGTTTTCCCATCCGATCCTGAGAATTTATTTTACAATTCTTGGAAGTATAGGTATCTGAAGACTCAACGTCATTTTTGTGTTTCTTCCCTTGTTTGTGTGTTCTCACCCTCCTTCAAGAATGAAATGCTAGAGTTCTTTTTTTTTACTTTCAAGAAAATATTTACGTACGTCTTCGTGTCTTTTGCCACATCACCGCTTTGCCAGTATACACGGGTCATGGCGGGACTGAATGAATTCGAAAAGTATCTGACTCGAACCTTTAGAACATCGCAAGCATCAGCTGATATTGTGGAAGAGTGCCGGCGTGCCGAAAAAACTGTTGTAGGACGGGTCTTAAGGAGTGGGTCACACTGTCCGAGAGAGTACTTGGTATGAACTGCACGAGAAATGAGAGACACGTACGAGTCGTGGAAAAAGGTCAGTCGTCATTCGCTTTCTGACTTACCAAAGCGTCACTAAGTTGCATTGTAATTTTATATTGGTAAAGATATACCTGCAATGGAGCCTCTAATCTGTTTTTCTGTTTTTGGCGTCAAAACCTGAGCCCACCAATGAAGTGGCCTCCTCGTATTACCTTGAAAGCCATGTTTCAGAAGTCAACGTATCTTTTTCAAGCACATTCATTTTATTTTGGTTATATACTAATGAATAGTTCTTTATGAGAATTACATAATTCGTGTTTTAAATAAAAATGATGTCAACGTACGCATTTGGGGCGGGGGCTCTTGACTTGGGAAAATACTGCGCACAATAAGTTATAACCGATTAGCATGAAGAGAATGCTTGTCCATATCAGCTCTCTTTTCGTATATTCGTGTTTTAGTTTTTTCTCGTGCTGCTGATTGTTTTTTTTTACAAGAAGGATGGCAGAGCCACGCTGACTGAGAAAAAATTTTCGCAAGAGAACCTTCGAAGAGAAGTGGATCGTCGAAGCCACCTCACCTGTTACACCAAAACGACGGCCCTGCTCCAAGGCAGTGCCACCTAGCTATAGCCAAGCTCTTCGTGGAAAATATCGTCTTACGCCATGGCACTTTAGAAGTCCTCATCACCGACAGAGGTACTGCCTTTACTTTCGACCTAACTCAGCCGATACAAGAAGACGGACCACCGCCAGACCATGGTCACCCACAGACCAATGGCCTCACCGAGCGCATAGAATTAGACCGTCCCCGATATGCTGGCCATGTAGATCGACGTCTAACTCAAGACGTAGGATACGATCATTCCACATATGACCTCCGCATACCACACAGCCGTTAAATAAACGATAGAGGTGATGCCCTGGAAGTTCGGCTATATACAGAGCGAACCCAGCAACGACGCTGGACGCTATGCCTTGGCTATCTGCCGAACATCATCGAAGAAGGAAATCTTAACGTTGCTACGTACTTGCAGCGCGCTGAAGAAGCTCGCCAGCTCGCCCGCCTCCGTATCAAGAACAAGTATAGAATTAATAGCCGTCACTATCTTCGACGACGCAACATGGAATACTAACTCGGCGACTATGTTGGTCAGGACACCGATTCGACAACGTGGACTGGATGAACAGCTCCTGTGGTCATATTATGGACCCTACAAGATTGTAGTGCAGTGGACTATGAGGCCTTAACCGATGGTGTGACGACGTCACATCAGCGCCACGCACGATCCGAAGACATGTGTGTGGTGCACCATAACTCTTATTAAGTGCGCTAACAAATGTGGCATTGTTAAAAAGTACTTTATGAAATCGTTTGTTGCGTGTTTTGAGCTGGTGCAGCATCAGGACGGTTCTTTTTCAGGGGGGTGGGGAGAGGGGGCATTGGCACGCGTAGTTGCTCTTATTTCACAGGGACCACCTTTTTTTACCTTTAAGTTGTGGCGCACTGTATTGCTCGGCGCGAGCCATGCTTCACCTTGCATGCTGCTTCACGAATAAAGCCCACTGTTCCACAAGCATTGTTTGACTGACGTGTATGTTTGAGTACCTTCCAAATTTAACGCGAACATCAGTGGTAACACTTAAATGCACTGTGACGCATGCGCAAAGACTGACGCATTTCGCCACGAATCAGTTTACCGACGCTGGGCTTTCCGCTTTCGTTGCATCTTGAGCAGTGCTCCTTTTACTGGGAACAAGTTCGCCGAATCAAGCGGTTCATCTTCAACTGCTGCGATCTCCTCTTCTTCTTCGTCACAAACACGAAGCAGAGTGCATATGAAAAGCTTTCGAAATCAATCAAGCACGCTCATAAGATTACTTCGACAAAACGGCGCACTTGTAAAGTATATATGGGAATGAAAACTGGAACCGGCATACACTGTGCGTAATTGTAACTATTACTAGCTAGCTAACCTTATTTAAGAAGTGTAATGTAATGTAAACAGGTCGCATGTGCAGTGTTTCTTCTAGCGACCAGTTTATCCAAGGCAACTTCACCCACACGAGTGAGGCCGATAGTACGAAACATCCATGCGGCATTTCACTCACTGCCACCTGTTTATTACTTCGGACGTTCATTTTGACTGATTACCTATAATTATCTATGACCTGACCACCACCAGCTTGTCATTCGGTTTGCTCACTGGCACTTAAACGAGAGAGAGATGAAACTCTGTTGACAAATAAAAAGAGAGTTCGAAAACATGACATTAAAAGATAGACAGCTAATGTTCGAGGTCAAAAATCTTCTCAATATCATCACAGCGTAACAGTACACCGCCTGTAACATTCGCAACGTTGCCGTTACAGTCTACAAAGCGCTGTTGTCCATTAAACAGACGTGGTGGTAATTAAAGCGGGATTACAGCTACGCAATATACGTTCGCAACACGAATGAAAAAAAAAAGACGTTGTGTGGGCCACTCGAACGCAGAACTCCACCCATGCTCCGGCGGAATAGCGTTGAGAAGTTGGTGATGGAAAACTTCATTTGTGATAAGGCCGAAAAAGATTATTATTAAAACAACAAC
This sequence comes from Rhipicephalus microplus, assembly GCF_043290135.1. NCBI lineage: Eukaryota > Metazoa > Arthropoda > Arachnida > Ixodida > Ixodidae > Rhipicephalus > Rhipicephalus microplus. The sequence goes on from NC_134710.1 coordinate 454,580,696, forward strand.
TATTATTAAAGATCAATGTTATAGCATCTACAGGCTGTGCCCAGTCATGACATCTTTCAGCCTGGTCATCAGCTGAAGTTCTAGATAGCTTGACGAGGGACGAAGCAGCCTTTCACTGCTACGGACTTCTCAAGTGGCAAAAGGCAGGGGGCAATCGTGCCGAGTACGAGAGCAATATGTGATCACAAGTGGTGTGGGAGCTGCCACAGCAAGCCGGAGCTGTCATGCCGTGATCTCATGGGATTAGCATATATTAAGGCGAAAGCTTCGATTGCTTCGATGATATCTGCATTTGGATCTCCGGGTACCAACACAAACATGTAGCCCTTATAGCACAGGGCGTCATTTCAATCACTAAACGCCATTTGTCGGCACTTGGACTGTCTTTATCAGCGGAGAAATCCGCCTTCATGCCCTTCTCGGAGATGCATCGGAAGTCAACGCGCCTGTCGCTGAATATCAGAGGCCATTTCATTCGTCGTGCGACGAGTTTTCGTTTCCTGGGCGTTACCATCGATGATAAGTTACTATGGTGACGAGTGGTTGATAGTATTGTGTCCACATCTATGCAGAGACTACACACTCCTCGTCGCATGGCAGGGGAACGCTGGGGCAACAAACCTATGTCGACGCTCAAGCTGAATGCTGCGCGCATAACAAGCCGCATTCTTTACCCGCTGCCGCTGATATCGCCATCACCGGGCCAGTTTGAACGTTTAGAGGCAGTGCACAGAAAGGGTCGTTAATTGGCAATGGGAGTCCCTCAGGCGGTGTCAAACAAGGTCAGCGATGATGCCGAGTCTCTGCCACTCCGCCTCCTGGCGTTTCAGGCTTTGTTGACGCAGCTGTCAAGGCTCGGCGAGTTCTCCACAGGCACGGCCTTTTTCCGGCGGCTAAGAGCAAGACCTCACTCACACTTTCACGTGGCGATGAACACATTTCAACATTTAGGCTTAAAATCTCCTCAACGGAGCCCTATCGACCTTCCATGGTGCTTTGTGAACGTTGCATGTAACTTCAGCGTTCCTAAACTGCCGATGAAACGTGCTGTGCCAGCTGAGTAAGCAAATTTTCTGGTGTTGGACCATTTTAGCACCTTGTACCATAGTCACCTACAAGTTTGCTGACGGATCGGTGTGCATGCAGACAGATAGCTGCGCAGCGGCTTTCTGCACTCCCTGGGCGTGTCAATTTCACGCCGCGTTGATCAGGTTGTGTTGGCCACATCAGTAGAAAGCGCCGCAATCACCGCGGCTTTGCGAAAATTGCAAACGCTTTCTGCACGAGATGTGGTAGTGCTGACTGATTCACAGTCGGCGTTACAGCGACTGCATCGAGGGTTACCTCACGAACTTAGGTTCACAAGACAGTCTCTCGCGCTCGTTAAACACTTGATCGGCAAGAGCTTCAATGTAAAATTTCAATGGATCCCATTCCACGTTGGAATTGAAGGCAATGTAAAGGCTAAGGCCTCACACGCGAAGCGCGAACTTGCGTTCCAAAACTAAGAGCTCCTGAAAGTTACCAGAACAATAATAACGTTATACGCAATCATTTCAGGAAGATCAGCAAGTTTCCGCATCAGCCACGCGTAGTCCACGGGCTTTCCAGAGAACAAGTGATGCTGCTTTACCGTTTAAGAACTGACTTCGCATACACGCTGGCTTGGTCATTCAAAACTGGTCAAGGCGCTTCCCCGTTTTGTGCCGTCTGTACATCAGTGACATCGAACATTTCATTTCGCTGTGCCCGCAGTTTGGCAGAAAAAAAAAACATAAATGGTACGCAGGTTGCAGAAAGGTTGTCACAAGCGCGGGACATTGACAGATGTCATTTTTCCTGAAGGACCCACGATGACAAGGAAAAGCTGTGCAACGGATCCTGATGGCTTTCCTGTGAGACACTTGGCTGGGTGACAATTCGTGACGGACCCGTTTCATTTAGAAGGTGCTCAAGCGCAACAATTGCCGGCCATTTAAGCCAGGCTTATCCCGCCTTTACAACATCACAACCACCAACACCATCGTCAAAAGCGAAAAGTGACCGCCGGTGGATTCAGCACAAGTGATACAAAAAAAAGGGTTATCCCGTGGTCGCGTTACCATATAAAAGGTGAAAACTTGAGAATGTTGGTAAGCCACCTCGGAACTCACTTCTTTGAGTGCAGCTACGTACCCCTCTTTGCGCGTTGCGAGGTTTTAGGTAAGCACTACGCACAATTAAGGCCAGAGATTACTGAAGCGTATCACAACATAAAGTTTAATAGCCTGCGCACACGTCCCCATTAGTTGTGCTATTGAAAAAAAAGAATTGCGTATCTTAATCAATTATATATTTTGCACTGTCCTCGAGCACATTGAGCGCTTCAGAAGTGATTGTTATTTTACAGTTATGAACGCTGTTCATAACTGTACCCTCTTCCAAGCATGCCTCCATCCTCTGTACTTACGCCTTTCGCTTCGCTATGTTGTTGAAGGTTAGCGCTGTGTGCGCGTTCTTCGCCGCTCCTTGTCGGTAACGCTATTCTTACACTCCTTAACCCACCGGTCATAGTGACGTCATGTCACGTAAGTTGCCGTCACACGATGACGTCATCATAACACAATAACACTCCATCAGAGGTGAACGCATCTCGGAGGCACTGCAAGCCACGTGAGGTGCAGAAAGTTTGATCATGCCTCCCATCCCGAACGCGGTTACGCAAAACCACGTTGAGTGCAGACAGCTCTCTTAGCGAGGAGGCGTCATTGCACTACTGAGAAGATGATGGATTTGACCTTCTGGTCGACCTAGGCAGAAGGGGTGGTGTAAGACCATCTCTGATATTGCATATGGTTATTTATTAGGAATACTTCAAAGTTCAAAAGGCGCAATTTATTAATTTTCGTGGCACTCGGTTTCGTTTTGCTGCTGCAGCTGCACTCAGAAATTTTACTGCTGTTGAAACAGCAACAAGTGTGACTTCATGATATGTTTTTCGTGAAACGATTCCCACGTCGATGTATTTATATATCCATAAAGTGTTCAGCGCTCGAACGTCAAAGTAAAATTTCTCACGTATGCAAGGATCTTCTATCTTCCCGAGGGTGTGATTACAGCTGCGAAAAGTGTCCGCGTAGCTCACAGACATCTAATAATTTGCCTGCATAAATTAGTTTCATTTCTTTCGTTCTACAACACCAGCCATAGTGAAATCAGCTGCCATTTCTCAAAGTATTGGGGCAGCTTGCTGCATCGACGCGAAATATAGCCGTGGCGTGAAAGACACTCGGTGACACCACTCGTTTGTCAGGCGATGCATCTTGGTAGTGAAACGGGATTGATTGACGTCGTGTAATAGGCAAAAAGCCAGCACAGGGACATTAGTCTCGGCGCCAAAAGCAGCGGGGTCACGCCAAAGACATAGACAGATTTTTTTTTTTGGGGGGGGGGGAGCACTTTTCTTATTCCAGGTGGGGGGCAATCCCTTGAAACGGTCATTTTTCGTTATGTTCGCCATGGCGAGAAATTTTCGGGGGGGGGGGGTGCCATTTTTTAGTTACGCCCCTGCCAGCACCACTATCTGTCAAGAAGACTGCTGCCTCTACCACACTCCTCGCTATGCAGGGCCCAAGCTGTTACTCTCCGACTGCTACAAACTAACACTTACCCGAGCCCTGCGGCACTGCACACAATGTACCCTGAACGGTTTCCAAGCCCGGACTGCCCCCTGTGTGGTGGTTATGCGGACTTCGAACATGTACTGTGGGGCTGCGCCTCTGCCGGTCCCCCTTTCACCCAAGAGGAAATGAAGCGACTCATCAAGGCCCAGGACCAGACCTCTCAAATCCTGGCCGTCCAGAGGGCCCGCGCGAGGGCCGTCAGGTTTAACCTGATGGTCCCCGAGTGGGCCTAGCCAGGTGACGCTGAGTTTACTCGCGTCTATTGTGGACCAAATAAAGTTGTTTCACTCACTCACGCCCCTGCCTCACGCTATGATAGTGTCGCGCAGCTGGATGATGCTTTTTACCCACTATATAATGTCACCAGGTTTTTTTTATATACGCCGCCTTAAAAAGTGTGCAGTTCAGCGATATTTGACTTGTATAGGCATTGTCGCCGAAACTGCTGTTTCGTACGTGACAGCAGCTTCGGTGCGGCCGCCTCCCAACTCGCCACTCGGACCATGCAGCCAAAGTACGCCAATGGTGCTCTCTCACCTCAGCTGTCCTTGTTTCGCTGCAGCATTCACTCCCTCTCGCATCAGGCGAGCGTGTTGGCTCATAAAGCCGACGAACGTCTTGAGCGCGTGCTGGTTGCATTCGAGTCGTGCTGTCGTCACACCCGCGGGCGCCTCTTATTGGCTCATTGATTGGCGTCCACATAGGATTTGCGTTGCCCCCAGAGACGTCGCGATGCCCGGACGAGCGTCGCGCTTGGATACCGAGTCTCTCGCTTGTTTTTGGCTGCGAAGCCGTCGACACGCATTCGAATTTTGCGCAATCAGAGCTTCCTCGGTCGACAATGTGCGGTCTGTTTGGCGTAATGGCTGGGGCGAACGATTGCGATAACAAATCTGTCCATTTCTTAACGACACGCGTCTTCAGCTAGATACCCAAATCACTCAGATCGAAAAATCTCGAAATATGTATCATGTAACTTAGGAGAAGTTTTGCCCGTGAATTACTCTGTGATTAAATTTTGTTTTACAGCTCAATCACTGGGAGTATTTTTTAAAGAATTTATGCTTTGGGACGACCACACTGACTACCTTCGCACAAAACTTTCAAGAGCTTTAGGCATGCTGAGGAAGTATATTCATTTTTTCTCAGTCTATCAGAGCCGTTTGGTATACACAACTTTATTCGAATCGCTCTTTCGCTATACTGTCATCTCGTTTGGGGAAATTGTTCCAAGAAAGCTCTGCATAAGCTTTCTATAATGCAGAAACATGCAATGCGAGTGATTGCCAATCAGCCGTATGGTGCACACACATCTCAGTTATTCACAAACCTTGAAATTTTGAATTTAGACAACCTATATTAACTCAAACTACTATCTTCCACAAGATCTCATATACGTAAGAACATAAATACCTTGATAACTCTTCCAAACTTGCAGCCAAACTTTTCCCCACACGCCTTGAGGCACACAGAACTCTGGCATGTACCACGACCGCGAACAAACTATGGTTTGCATACGTTGCAGTCTAGCGTCCCTCAGATGTTAAATAAATTTAATCTAACAACAAAAATTTGCTTGTACTTTCAAACAATGAATTGCACTTGCTTCTTGTATAATTGTCTGTTATTGCCTGATGTCTCGCTTTTTAGTTAATATTTCGCATGTACCAACTATCTCACTTGTAATTATGAAATATTGTTACTGTTGTTACCTTCTGTGCGCATGTTTTGTTTATTTCTCCAAAAGTGCCTGCTATATATGTATACTTTAAATAACTTTGTTTTTCAATTCAGATACCTTTTCTCTATATGATTTAATTTGCTTCTGGTAACTGTCACTGCTGGGTAATGAGAGGTGGGGCCAGGCAAGCTACATATACGTAGCTTTTTTCTCACCTTCCAAACCACATCTGAACTTTTTGTACTTTGTGCAGCAAATAAACCAACTTCAAAGACATTCATTAAAACTCGCTTGGCACACGCGTCGAGTTGTCCGTTGCTTGCAAGCGCACATTTTGCCTTGAAGTAAGCGCGCCATATAGCGTTTCTACAATCTTTTGGCTTCTTACAATCGGTGGTTATTGTAAAGACACAAGGCATGCCAGATCGACATCGGGCGATTGTGTCACGTGCAAAATTAACTCGCTCATTTCGTTTATGTGACTCGCCCTAAATTTGCCCTGAGAAGCGCGGCTTGCAATCCAGGTGCACCTGCTCACGTTATTAACCTACTCGATCGCGTTCGATTAGTAATGATCGTTGTCGTTTGACGCGCCAGAACCACGATATAGTTACTAGAGATGCTCTGGTGGAATGCTCCAAATATTTTGACCGTCTGGTGCTCTTTATAACGTGCACCTAAATCTAGATACATAGACTTCAGGCATCTCACCTGCGTCGAAACTGTTGCCGCCACGGCTGGCATTCGATCCCGCCAGTCTTGGATTACCATCTATCGCCATGACCATTATAGACCACATCGGTGGGTGCATTTTATTAGAGAACAGACAGCGACGACTCGGAGCAGTTCATTTGCTTACAAGGCATTTTATGTGCTTGTTTTATGAAGCAAATAATTAAATTACGGGTTTCAATAATTTGACTTATTGTATCTCCAAAAGTGCGTTTCTTGGAGGGCCTCACAAAAGTATCCAAGCTTACTCCATCTTTCTGTGCTCTTTCTATTCCAGCTTCTTTTCTAGCTATCAGAAAAATATTCCGTCTGCGTTCAACTCTAGTGAATAGAGATTAATGCTGATTGGCTTGAACCAGTCAACATTATCGTATTTAAGCTTTCATACCGACAAAATTGAAACATTCTTACACACATTAGTGTCACCTCATGAGGCAATTTAAATTCTTACGAGACGTTCCAAATTTGATATATAAGGGTATGCATTTTCGTTAGTTGCTTCATGATAATAGACGTCTGACTGCCCCTGTGGCACTGCAAAAAACTCGGCCACCAGCGTCCTCATCGCCACGCTCACAATAACTGGGTTGTGTAAAAAAAAAAAAAAGCGTCCGCAAGCGAAGCGAACGTGCATAGGCCCTTCTTTTCTCTTGGCGTTGAGGTGCGGTTTCCTGAAAATCATGGATTTCTCAAGCTTCCTCCGCCAATATAACCTCGCTTCAAGAAAAGTACGAAGATCATCAAAGCTAACTCCGGGAGCAATGGAATATATGTTTCAGCTATTCCAGCAATTACAACTCGCAATTTAAGTGCAACGGATTATCGCATGGCATCGAGTTCGAGGCAAGCACTTCGACGTGCATTCTGTAACGCCTAAATGCGCGAATTTGGGCGTATACACATGTTGTCAAAGCGATGAAGAGCCTATACGATCAATGTATCTTACGATCAGTGGAGTGGTACGAAGCTCGAATTACTAGGCATGATTGGCCCCGGTGATTTTCGCTCTTGTAGTTGCACTCTCCATTCATCTCTCGCTTCCTGTGCATTTAGCTGTTTTTTAACACATCCTAGAATGTTCTCTTGACGTTCCTCTTCCGTTTGTATACATACAGCAAATGGGAATACATGAGTGTCTACTTTATCGGCGTACAACAAAATGCGAAAATGCGAAAACGAGGCCTCCGAGATAGCTCCGGCAATCGCGAAGACCAACTACAAGAAAAACGTGATTATGGTCATGTCCAACAGTTTGCTGTTTACATACTTGTGTAGCGTGCGTAATTACCGTTATGAACAGCTGTTATCCTGCCTACCCTACATGCATGGACATGAGCCGGGCATGTAGCGCGTAGAAAGGATAACCGCTGGTCATTACGGATAACTAACTGCATTAGTTAGATATAAAATGGCAGCAGCAAGCGCAGGACCGAGTTGACTGGAACATGGGAGAGGCCTTCGTCTTGCAGTGGACGTACTCAGGCTGACGATGGTTATGGTAACGTACGTGTTCGTAAATGCTATTTAAAGCCGGAACTTCAAACCTTCAAAGCGTATGCATGTGCGATGATGTGTACAAGGTGACAACTACCTCAAAGATTTACTGCTAGTCGCCGCGTGTGGAATGTTTATCACGCGCGTCACCAGTCCACTGTTGCAACGCACGCACCGTGGTCAGGGGCTCTGTTGAGCTTCATAATCAAAGTTACCCGGTTCTCCATCAGGGCTACTCGAAACAATAACAGGAGACCTATAATATCACACTTTCTTATGCGACCAGCAGTAGAGAACGCGAGTGATTCGCCTACCCAACACGTTCCCGACGGCCCGTGTCCAGTGCTCTCGCCGTTTTGCTTTAAAACAGCTACGGAAATCGGTAAAGCTGAAGTCCTTTACGTCCGTGACCATTCACAACGCTACAGATAGCGTCCACGGAGGCCTTTCTTCGTATAGAGCTCGGAGCTGTTGCGTCTGCTTTTGTTTTCACCGCCGTTCTGGCGAGTAAACCAGCAAGCACTTCATGGCAGTTCCGTGACCCGTCCGACTCGTCCAATCGATGTGACCCGTCCAATCGATTCTGCGGCTCCACCCAGGTCAGGGTCGGTAGACAAAGTCTTTGGCGATGGCCCTGGCCCTCTGGACAGCCTTGAGCTGAGCGATGAGTTCTGCTTCGAAGCACGGAGTCCTAGGAGGACTGGTCAGAAAAATCAGTGGCCACGTTGGCGGAGTAGAGCCAGAGCATGTGGCGGAAATTGTTGTATTCGTATCCACAGTGCCCGCAAAAGTATGAAAGTCAGGATTCCTTCTTATTAGTATCGTTGGTGTGGTGTACGAATCTGCAACTGTCTGTAAGTGGTTACTTCTGCTGTGTTGATTTTTGTGTGAGCAGGTGGAAAAGTTCGACGTCCTAACATATGGTGGACGGTGAGCTTGTTGAGGTGCCTGAAAGCTGCATTGAATCGAGGAGACAGACCGCATGACGCCGAAAGTGACTTCGCGCTCCAGTTGGTGTGCCCGCTCGTTTGAGTTGCAGCCAGGAGATTTGGAAATGTTTCGCATTTCAGCCGAGAACCATGCGATGTGTGAAGAGCTTGTTGACAACTGTAGCTACCTTCGAAGAGACGAGAGCCGCTGAAAAAGTTGTTATATATGTTCTGGAGATGAAGTGAATGCCAGCGGATCACATGCACCTTCGAAAGGCCACCGCAATCGCTTTTTCTTCTGCTTCGTGAGTGAAGTTGGTAACTAGTGAGGCAGCGTTCATGAGCGAGCCATGGGCGTTCACCACGCAGACGACATATAGGCACCTCGATTCCAATACCTCGCAGCGTCTAGAAAGAGGACTTGAGTTTCGTTGCGCATGATCTTGGCGAGTGTGACCTTGGCTCTACCTTTTCTCTGTCCTTCCTTGTGGGTCAGGTGCATGTTTCTGGGAACTGGATGAACTGCTGTCACTTCCGTGGCGTTTGTGATCTGAGCACACGGGCCTACAGCATTTTCACCTCCATCGAAAATGCAGCCGCCGCAGCCGGGATATGATCGCACGACCTTAGGGTCAGCAGCCGAGTACCTCAACCACTAGACCATTACGGCGGGTGTGCGCTGAACATTAGTTGCAGCTCAACGGGGCGATAACAAAACTTCGGGAAGGACTGCCATGAAATGCTTGATAGTTCACTCACCAGAACAAAGGTGAAAACAAGAGCAGACACAACAGTTCGGCGCTCTACGAAGAAAGACCTGTCGACGCTGTCTCTAGCGTTGTAAATTGGACGTGAAGGACTTCAGATTTATCCATTTCCGTAGCAGTTCCATTGCAGAACGGCGAGAGCACTGGATAAGGGCCGTTGGGAACGTGTTAGGTAAGCCAATTACTCGCGTTCTCCAGAGCCGGTGCATGACAGCGTGTGATAATGCGGGTCTCCTTTTGTTGTTTTGAGTAGACTTGACGGAGAACCGTGGTAACTTTGATTAACGAAGGGAAAAAAAAACAGTGCGCTACACAGGACCTGTGTTACGCCCCTGTGTTACGCGCTGTTTTTTTACTTTGTTGATCATGTACCAACCAGCCCAAATAAGCACTTTAGTAACTTTGATTATGAAGCTCAACAGAGCCCCTGACCACGTTGCGCGCCGTGCAACAGTAGACAGGTGACGCTCGCGATAAACATCGCACACACCGCAACCAGCGGTACTCTGAGGTAGTTGCACCAAACAGCATCGCGCACGTACGCTTTGAAAGTTCTCAGTTCCGGCTTTAACTAGCAAATGCGAACAGGTACGTTATACGGGTAAATCGCAAAATGTTTGTCGTGACCACAATCACGCTTTTCTTGCTGTTGGTCTCCGCGATTGCCGGAGCTATCTCGGAGGCCTCGGTTTCGCCTTTCGTTGTCCGCCGAAAAAGTGAACGCTCATGTATTCCCATTAGCAGTATGTATACAAACGGAAGACAACCATCAGGAAAACATTCTATAGGATGTTTAAGAAAACAGCTGAATGCAATGGAAGCGAGAGATGGATGGAGAGTGTAACTGCAAAGGCGAAAATCACCGAGGCCATTCAAGCCTGGTAAAGCGAGCTTCGTATCACTGATTGTAAGATACATTGCTAGTATAGGCACTTCAACGCTTTGGCAACATGTGTACGCCCAAATTTGCGCATTTAGGCGATACAGAATGCACGTCGAAGTGCTTTCCTCGAAATCGATGCCATGCGACGCTCCCTTGCACTTCAATTGCGAGGTACAACACGCTGGATAAGTGAAACAAATTTTGCATTATTCCCGCAGTTAGCTTTGATGATCTTCGTAATTCTTTGAAGCAAAGTTAGATTGGCGAAGGAACCTTGCCAGGTCCGTGATTATCAGGAAACCGCACCTCAACGCCAATGAAGGAGGAGGGTCCATACACGTTCGCTTGCGGACGGCCCTTCGCACTACCCAGTTATGACTAGCTTGGTGATGATAGCGCTGACTGCGGCGTTTTTGGCAGCCCCACCTGGGCCGAGTCTGACATCTCTATGGTCCAAGCGTTGGCACACAAAGAATATCCCACTATTCTAAAACGCACCGTCCGCAATGAGCCTTCACGGTACAGTAACGGCGTAATCCCTTAACGCTTACACTAAAGTAAAATCAGATAATTTAAGGGAATCAATGACTTGATTTATACTGACAAACTGCATTCTGAGAACTCTATTACCTTATGTTTCGCTACATTGGTGACAATGCCTTCCAGCATTTCGGAGCAGCATTGGAGCAGGCAAAATCTGCTTTTGGAGCAGCTACCTCTGTGTTTGGAGCATGCACGGGCTTTTCATGACACACACAGAAGAAAATTTTGCTTTAATTTAGTTTAATGTTTCCTCAGTTTACAAAATCATTTATACAGAAGCAGCAAGCCCACAAAATTAGCACAAAAAATAAGAAAAGTAGGATTATGTACAAAAGCGGAAACATAACATTGTGAAGGATATTGCACCAACAAGCTAGCTGCAGCTTCAATTTCATAAATGCGTGAGCACACACACACACACACACACACGCACGCACACACACACACACACATACACACGCACGCACACACACACACACACTGAAAGCTCTTATCAGTAAAACATCGTTTATACGTACATACATACCGAGAACCTGCTAGGAACGCACTCACAGTAAACATAGTATGCATTAAAAACTAAGTACATAAGCGTTGCACGGTTCCCCAAAGAGGAGGCAAGGGTTCTTTGCCCCCCCCCCCTTCCTATGATATCAACGTATAGGGCCGACTATACGCCTAAGATCAGGTACCAATCTGGATTTATTTACGCGTGCCATCACTGCTAAAGAAGGAATAAATACAGTGCCTCACAGTGGCGTAGCCAAAGGGAGGGTTCGGGGGTTCAACCCCCCTCCCGAAAGTTTTTGCGCAACCCCCCCCCCCCCTCCGCTTCTTATCCACCTTTTTTTCGTCGCTTCGCGCTGACATGATTGAGAAACGAAGCGGTGCTACTATCACAATATAATCCTGGACGCTTTTACAGTGGATAACGCCTGTATACGGAAAAACATGTGGCGGTGTTTGTCAAGGCTTTGACACTCTGAGATTTTGGGCAGGAATCTCGACCGCGAGCATTTTCAGCTGGCTCGGCGACCGGATGACTGCTGCACCGGTGGTCATACTTGTACTTGCCGGAACAGTTCTCACCGTAGCCAATGGATGAAAAAACTTTATTAAGGTCTAATAGGTTGTGCTAGTGTCCTAGCCCAAAGCGGGTCGCTCCCACGTTGGGACGGAACGACCTAGCCTTTCAGCCGTTTCACAGGCCGGTTAGAGCCGATCAGTACGATAATTTTCACTAGGCACAGGTTTATTTTAATTGTAAAAGCTCGACACAGTTTCAAGGCCAGATAGGCCACTTTCAGGCAAACTATAGTGTGACTCTTCGAACGTGGGCTAAGATATACTCAATGCGGAGAATAACATTTCCATTCTACTTTCGCACGTTCTCCTAACAACTAAGCGCACGCACGCACGCACACACACCCGCACACACACACACACCTACATACATACATACATACATACATACATACACACACACACACACACACACACACACACACACACACACACACACACACACACACACACACACACACACACACACACACACACACACACACACACACACACACACACACACACACACACACACACACATACATACATACATACATACATACATACATACATACATACATACATACATACATACATACATACATACATACATACATACATACATACATACATACATACATACATACATACATACATACATACATACATACACGCGTGTGCGCGACACATATTCGGCTCATCCAGCGAAATTTGTCCAAGAAATAAATGTAACTCCTCGAAAAATTATAGAGGATGTTGCCTACTGCAGTAAGATGACCTTGGGAAATCTTATTGTGGTGTGTTCGTAACATATATTCGACGATTTAGAGAAGGGGTCAGAAACACGCGACCCATGGCCGCACACGACGGCTTTCATCCCATATTTTTATGACTCTGAGAATAAACTTTTGTCACTTCGCTAAAGTGCACTCTAACTATTCCTCGCCTTTTTAGAATAATAAACCACCACGCCGCTGTGGTCTAGTGGCTAACGTATTTGGCTGCTGACCTGCAGGTCACGGGATCGAATCACGGCTGCAGTGGCTGCATTTTAGATGGAGGCGAGAATGCCTTAGGCCCATGTGCTCAGATTTGGCTGCACGTTAAAGAACCCCTCTTGACCGAAAATTTCCGAAGCCCTCCACTACGGTGTCTCTCATAATCATATGGTGCTTCCGGAGCGTTAAACCGGACATATCGATCAGACAATCAATCGTTCGATTATTAAACATTTGTTCAAGTATGATACACACTACGCACATATGACTGGCCTCAAACGTGTTTATCGAGAAGCACGCCATGTGGTGGAACAAAAACTACATTCGCGCCCATATTCGAATGATTCTGCCGATCGCTATCCATATGTTGCACGAAGCCTCGTATGGCGAATCACTTTGAAAAGTGACCCACATCTCCTATGTGCATGAAAAACGCCTTGCATCCTTCAAAGATGTTGTGGTCCCCCATCCCGCTCAGGTCTTGCTGACTTCGCTTTGCCGGCTCTTGCTCAATTGAATTCGTTGGCTGTGGACAACTTCCTTAGCTGAATACAAAATTTGTGATTTATCGCTCAAGAGTTCTCGGTACTCGACTATGGAAGAGCGTATGCCGTCCCAGTGCAGAAAGTTGAGAGATCTGCTTTAAAGAAGTGATTAATGATTTAGAGTAGTCAGTACTTTTTTACGGGAGAGCTGAAAGCCATCCCTTGGACCTCACACTTGACGCGGAGATGGAGGGGGGGGGGGGGGTTAGAAAAAGTGAGTAACGATTTAGAGTACCAGGTACTCTACTATGGGAGAGCTTAAAGCCGTCCCCGAAAATTCACAAAGACGGAGATGGCTCTGAAAAGAATATAATAGATTAAATTTTGTGCCACCAAAGAAAGCGAGCTTGGTTTATCAGCCCGTGTGGCCATCCCATTTGCTCTGCTGACGCATGTAGGGATTATTACGGTGATTTTTCAATACTCACCTCTGATTGGGTAACAATTCAGATGCTCCTGAAACATACCTTCGTCCACACTGCCTTTAGCCTAACTCTTTGTAGCGAGGAAAAAAAATATAAATATTTCGCGCACAGCGGTCACCATGGTTAACACGAAAGATCCGACGCTTGGCCACTTTTCACTTCGACCGATGTCAGCACCACCAAGCGCTGGACGTGGTATGTTGTAGCTACTAGCGATGGATAAAGCATGCGTCGATTGCGCTATTGAATTCCTGTTTCATTTCTGCCGGACCTGCATTCGCTTCTAACTACAGCCGTGCGCCACCACCACCACCTGTTTTCGCTCTCGTCGCTGGCCCGGCGGTGAAGTCTCGAGAGATAACGTCTCACCATCATCGTAAGTTCCATGCCGTAATTTATAATCGACGATTTAGAAGAATTTGCGCATATGTATACTTTATATTAAGCATATCAGACAAAAAACTTCGTGCTACTCTATTGAGTAAGTTAGAGCACTATTACATACAGAATCTCAGCAGTTCGCTTCAGAGACGGACAAATGCCAAAACACTTAACTGTGAATCTTCTCATAAACAAGCCATAAACATTACGCGAAAATCACTGTCACCGTACTTTTAAAAAATGCTATAATTTACCTCTTCTTCTGTCGACAAGATTAGCAAATTGTGTATGCAATAGTTATATGTTCCTTAAGCATCGTTATTTCCTCTTTTGACTTTTCTTTATTTTTGTAGAACTATGCATTTTGTTCACTTTGTATTGAAATGCGTTTTATGTATTAACAACGTATAACATTATTTCTGTTCGTCAACGCTTTCGGTGTGCATTCGGGTGTAAAAGGGTCCCGTCAGGCAGAGCAAATCTGCCTTTTGCCCATGTGTCCAAGGCACTTTTTGTCTGAGACAAGGAGCTGCATTTGCAGACCACTGGTATTCCACGAAAACATTTTTTGCCACAGAAATGCTTCCAAAAACAGTATTGTGTGAAAGTAGATTGAGTTTGTGTGTATCACCTATTCCTTATTTCCCCCTTTTTTCACAATCCAGCAAGAAAGTGTCATCGCTCTCCAGGCGGAAAATTCATGAATGCTGTTTCTACGGCCTGAAACTTCAGACATTATCAAATAAATATTTCGCCATCAGCATGCAAGAATGTTTATTTATTTTTTATTGTGGCCCCTCTATCTCATGTGATCAAACTCCGCCCTAGCTGCTGCATTTCCGTGAAGATGAACATTGTTGAGGCCCGTGTACCTCGATCGATGTGCCCGTTAAGGAACGCGTGTCGGGAGCCCGGCAATATGGCGTGTCTATTAATAACGTCGTAGTTTCAGCACGTAAACGCCTAGGTTTCCTTGCAAAGCATTCTTATTTTAAGGCCAGACGGCCATCTTTCGGTTTCAGCCTCGCGAGGATTGATTTCTGTGATATAGCAAAACATGAGTTTTTGTTTTTGTTTTACCCATGACAATCCAGATCGCTTGAAGGATACCAGCTCTATCAGCGGCGGCGCCCGTTTACCAAACGACGGAGATTTTTGCAAGTGAGCGCTTCTTCTTACGCTTACTGAAAACGCATGTACGTGCACCTGCTCTTGCTTCTAGCTGGACACATGGCAATAACAAAAGCTCCAAATGAATCAGCGTATTGGGGATAAAGGCCGTCTACATTATAGTATACTGATCAGTGCGGGATACGACGAGTCAATACTTCCGCATGCTCCAGAACCCCAAAGCGAAATGAGCAGTCACATGCAACCCTTTGCCTCAGAGGGGCTGCAGACGGGGCTATATAGTTGGTACTTCATGATCAGAATTGCAATAGCACAGAAGCTACACTGGATAGGTTTCTAGGAAGCTGCGTGGCGCACAATTATCTAGATTCAGTGCTACACATAGTGCGCTTTTGCGGCCATAGAATAGCTTCCTCGAAACACGCCAACTTCTTGACTACGGGGCAACAATCCGCCTGCCCCATGTGTGCTGTAGGAAGAACCACTCGCTGACCGCACGTGCTTCCACTTACGAGCTCATTTGCGCGAATTAACGGTGTAGCAATGGAAGACATGCCACTGCGACAATAGGCACCCCAGGCGCCGACGGGGCACCCGTTCACCGCGACGTATAGGCTACGCTTTTGCGGGTCGCGAGCCCGCCCGCTTTCGAGAGCTACCCCACCAGACCAGTGAGAAAGGTTCACGGTAACCACCGCAGCTTCGCAACGCGTGCTGCCGAGTTTGCAGACGCGCGAACAGTACACGGCCGTTCCAAAAACCGATGTGAGGACGATATTTGTAGCACGAGAAGAGAACGATGACAAAGAGACAAGAAGGACACGAAGGTCCTTCTTGTATCTTTGTCGTCGTTCTCTTCTCGCATTATAACTATCGTCATGTCATACCAACTAGCCCAAGCTGCCACACGATGTGAGGAGTCACCGCACCGCGCTGGTCTCGGGAGAGGCCCATTGATACGCCGGCTAAACGTGCCGTGAGGCAATTATAGGGTCGTCGCAATAACGTTTCCAATCGCACCCCTTTTGTTGAACACGTGGGGGTCGGTTTCTTTTTTTAGTTAACAGGAACTCGAAACGCTCGGCAGTGTCCGGCGCCGCTGAACTACGCAGGGTACCATGCTGGCGCCCTACTGTCTGTGCGTTCACGGAAAATCCGGTCGGACACGCTTCGACTGAGTGCCATTAAAGCGATGCTGCCTGCCAACGACTGACATGCCTCATCAAGCCTACGACACAAAGTAAATAAAAGCAAACTAATGGCCGCACAACCAATTCTTAGTGCGGTCCTACACAAAGCCACACTAATAACTTCTAGACGAGATACTCGATGATATTTTTCTATCCCGTGTGGAATACAAGCAACCGTCCCCGTTTGCAGGGCCATATCCTGCCCTTACATCCGTTCATGTCCCCTTATTCTCTTCTCGGAGGATAAGAGGACCATCTAAATAGGTCCAATCGTATGCGTTTGACATTGTTGAACACTCCGCTCTTAAAATATATTCCAATCACGCTTTTTTGCATAATCGGGGCATGTTGTCAACTGGGCGAGAGTTACAAACTTGTGAGGTGGTCGCTGGAGCACGGAGCAGGGAAAGGGTAAAAACAGTGACGGAGGATTATAATAGAGAAAGGACGAATTGCCTGCAATTGTGTACATTGACGTAGATGAGAAAACTGCCACCAGGTGACATGACAGAAGGCAAAATAGCACGCGCCCTCCTGCAGCAATTGCTATGACGACTCAATTAAACATTGAAGCAACCTCTTCACCTCGCTCTACCATACACGCGCTGCGAACTGTTCCGACACATGCCGATACAATGAAGGAGTTGGTGTGGGCTTCAAAAACAACAGGAATAAGGTCAACAAAATGAGGAAGTTAAATGACTTCAGCTGCACAATACCGCCACATATTAACTGAAAGAGCGCCTTTGAGCTAATGTAACACCGAAACGCTGGGGATGAAGTGATGCATATTTATAACTACCACGTAACACAATGGCTTCTTTAGAGTCTGGTGTGCTGTTCTGCGCTCTTAAAAAAACTTATACCTGCACTTTTAGAAATTCGCACTGTCCGATCGCACACGGATGAAAAAATACCACTGTCAGCATTGTGACACTGATTCCGGCCAACATTAAAGCAGCCAGCGTTTTTCGTCCAGTTTTCATTCACAGCGTTTGCCATTCACAGTTTTCGAGGCTCAGTTTGATTGGTCGCAGTGAAGTGAGCAATTGCAAAAAGAGACAAGCCGTTGTTTCCCACATCTGGCGACGTTCACAGCTCGGACTGTGTGGACGGCAAATCAGGTTTGCGCAGCAGCCAGTTAATGAAACTGTCAGGTAAATTGTGGCGCGGCACCGGTATCTCTGGACAGAGAGGTGAAAATACCATGATGTGTTTTTTTTTTTTTTTGCGACGCCTGTATTGATGGTCTGGTTCCGACCATTTTAGCGATCTCGTATGACTGAGGGAAAAAAATATACATGATGCCCTTTAAGCGTTGAGCACCAAAATATAAATGCTTCGTTAGATGGAAAGCTTACATAGTTTATTATATCGAACTTGAGAGCCCCGATGTGGTACCGTTTAAGAAAATGAGGGGACAATGTCCTTTATTTCAAGCAACGTAGTCAGGTGTTAGGGGCACAACTTGCCCAATAATAATTGTTGGGATGTGATCAGACGATGTCGCTTTTTGGAGACATGCGAATTCGTAGCTAGGGTGTGTTTCTTCACGCAAAACATGGTAAGCGTCTGAGCAAGGCGACACGAGCTTTTTTTGAATACCAGACTCGGCGCGTTTGAGTTCACCCGAAAGTGAGGTACCAGGCGGTAAATCGGGGAGCTGGCGGCTCAACTCGCAATTTGGTTCACCGGTCGTCATCAACCTGCAGGGAGTAAGCCATGGCATCAGTGCTTGCAGGTGCCTTGAAAGGCAGCAGGAGTTCTATGAAAGTTGATCACGGTGAACAAAAAAATAAAACGAACAAAAACCTATGAATGATTGGTTTCTCTGCGTGAACCATGAGCACTCTATGAATTGAAGGTTCATGCTTTTATAGCTTTATTAAGAGGAAACGTAGGTGGACAGCATGTCTGTGAGTATTCGATCATGTTAGTCAAAGATGATAAGCATTCCGAGAGTTTTGCGTGATTCACTGATGTCGACAATCACTTTGAAACAGACTGCTGGCCACTGTCTGTGATAATTTTTAAGGATGCTATGATGACGAATAACGTCACGCAACACAAAGTGAGCGACCTCAGCTGCACAGATTATGGGGAGCAAAAGCTTCGTGTATCATAATGGGCAGAAACATTTTCCCCGATGGTCACTGCAGCTTACTCTTAGGCTAACTGCTTCATGACAACACATTTACGGAAAGTTGGCGCCTATAAATGACCTTCAGCCGGTAACTTCTTTTCTTCTGCACGTTGCTCGTAATGTTTTTCAGGCACCATTCTACTGAAAAAAGAACAGAGGGACAGACGTGCACTAACTGGAACTCTCAGAACATTAATATAAATGTTCATGGAAGAAAGCATTTCTGGGATAGCAGAGTTTTCACAACATAAATTACCAGGGAACAGAAATGTTGGGAAATTTTCGACAGTTGCAAATACGATCTCTCTTACTGCAGCACCATAAACACTATAACCTTCTGTGTATACTGTGCATCATTTCCGCCGAAAGGTCTTCTACCCGAATCGTTTCTTTTCGAATAGGCCATTCGTCACGCTATTGGTAAAATTGTCAGTTATTTCACTTACGTTTTTGTGGATGCCACTTATAATAAAGTAATTCGACCCACTGCGGTCGTTTAAGTCTGCTACTCGGGCTTCTTAAGTTGTTACTTGTTTGGAAATGTGCAATTTTAGAACAGAACTGTGAGACAGCTGAAGTCCATGCTTTACCAAGCTGAGTAGGAAAAATTGGCAGATCCCACGTACAGTGGGAATCGGTGATATGCGAAGCACGAATGAGGAAGGTAGATATGTCACTCTAAAATCAGCGCGATGTTGCGAGGTAGAGGTAAATGATGCCGTACATGACTTATGGGGCATGATTATCATGTTTGGATGAGTAGTTTATTTTCGTCATCTATTCACGTCACGTGGTACCAAGTTAAGTATATGTAGAGCTAGCGAAATGGCCGCGAGCATGCTATGAACGTGGTATGTCATCATTTTCTTAACTGACACGCTTGTCAGCTTTATCATGTTTGCACCAGTCATATACTTTCGTCATCCATCGACGTCACGTAACACTAAATTTGGTATAGCACGAAGGCAAGCAGTTGAAGGAGAGACAGAAAGGTAGATATGCAGATGAGATTGGGAAGTCTGCGGCTATAAAGTGGCAGCAGCAGGCACAGGACCGAGCTCACTGGTGGGACATGGGAGAGGGCTTTGTCTTGTAGTGGGCGTAGTCAGGCTACTGCTGCGAAGGCTTCTTATTGAAGCACGTGTGGCTAGATGGCAATCCGCTGGCTGGTTGGCAAACTCAACAGCGACGTCCATCAATTGCAGAGCTGAGAAGCAAGAACCACTCTCAGTGAAGTGTCTACAGAGTTGTTCTGTTAAGCTGCTAAGACAAACCTTAATACGTTCTTCGGAAGTAAACTTGTTTTTTAAGGACAAACCTTTTGAAATACTAACAAACATTTCACATAAATGACGTTGAATATATTTCAGAAATTTTCAAGCAGTCCTTCTTGTGCGTACGCGTTTGCTACTCTATTGTAATGTCTATAAAAAGAAATTTGTGAACTTATCGCAGTATATTAAGACACAATTGGCAAGTAGGGTATCGGATGCATTTTTTCCGTATTATCTTATATCTGTATCTATATTACTTTTTGCCTGAGTATTTTTTTTTCATTATATCATGATATAGGTTCGAATTATATTTGCCCAGCCCTGGGCTTAGGGGTTCTTTAAGAAGTTAGTGTAACAAACTTCGATGACCGCTGTAGGAAGAATAGCCTTATTGTATTGCGCATCCAGAAAAACAAAAGCCAGATTTCTGACGACCGCATCAATAACATTGTGAAAGGCCTCTTCGAAGATATGATAGCAGATCTTCCAGCGGGAACACTGCAGAGAAGCCGTTGTGTTTATAATGCGGAAGTAAAAAAACATCGTGTTTGCAATTGCCAAAATTTTCTAAACATTTATGTTTTCTGGTAAACGGTCATGTGTACTCTTCTATCCGAGAAATATTGAACGTTTTTATTATAGTATTGAGACTGTCAGATAGTGCACATCTGTCTTTGTGTTCCTTTTTGGATATTATGGTTCCTGAAAAGTATATATTAGGACCAACATGCAGAAGAAGAGATGTGGCCGGCTCTACGTGATTTATAGGCATTAACTTCTGCGTAATTATGTTTTCATGAAGCAGGCAGCCTAAGAATAAGCTTCCGTCGCCATTGGGGAAAACGTTTCTACACACTATGATACATGACGCTTTTGCTCCCCGTAAGCTGTTCAGATGATGTCGCCCTCTTTGTGTTGCGTGACGTTATCCGTCATCTAACAACCCTTAAAAAGTCCTCCAAAGGCCATGGTTACGGACGTGACTTCAGGACGTGTGCGTGTGATATCTCTAGCTGGCCGGGCGCCCCACCGTAACTGATTGGGAAGCGCAAAAAAAAGCTCTTTCGCGTCACGGGGATATCTAAGTAAAATATACGCGGACGATGACCCTAGCTGCCCTAGCTGCAATGAAACCTTCTGCTCTACGACTCACATGCTCTAGCAATGTCCCGCGCTGCCTGCACAACCTTCTCTCAAGCGAATCCGAATGGGAGAAGGCCATAAGAAGTACGGAACTCAGCAGGCAAATCCAGGCAGTCCAGAGGGCCCACAAACGGGCGGAGCGTCACGGCGTTCTGTCCTCTACGTGGGTGCGGCCAGCGGTTACAACGGCCCCTCGTTAGAGGGTCCTGCAGTAACTCCTCCGGTTCTGTTAAAGTTCACTGCCTGCCTGCCTGCCTGCCTGCCTGCCTGCCTGCCTGCCTGCCTGCCTGCCTGCCTGCCTGTCTGTCTGTCTGTCTGTCTGTCTGTCTGTCTGTCTGTCTGTCTGTCTGTCGTGAAGGAAATGTGATATTGAAACTAAGTCCCAGTGTCAGGTAGTGGAGAACCACGTGAATGCTTAGGCGTATTTTCAATAATTTGCCGCAAAACACCTACCTTTCCAGGCTACCTGAAAGTTTCAACCACATCGACTATGACATCTGCCTCAATTTCCACTCATTTTTTCTTGTTTCAGCTTTGATTGCAAAGATCGTAAATTTGGTTTCGCAAACGACCACCGGTTTTATGTTGGCTGAGAGACACTCTTTCAATAGATATTCTATTTTGTGCCGTGTATAGCAAAAGACATGCAACTTCCTCGTTTTTGTTGGTCATATTGTTCTTGTTCTCAAGGTCCACATTTTCTAATTCAGTGTATATGAGTGAGTGAAAACAACTCGAAGTGCTGAGAAAGTTTTTGAGCACAATGCCCGGGAGCGCGCACTGGAAAGCTAGGCGGAGATGTTGCTGCAATGTTTTATTGAACACCCATCGTCATTGGTGCGGTAGTGCTATTTCAGCTTCTGTAGTGTCAATTGCTGACAGGTTACTCAACTGCGTCAATGCTCCCAATTCTTGGCCATCTCCTTCTCTGCTTCTCTGCGCCGAGTTGGAAACAATATGAGTGTCCTAGCTCCTTGATTGATTGATATGAGGGGTTTAACGTCGCAAAACCACCATACGCGCGCTCGCTTAGGCCGAGTATTCTGTCGCCGAAGGCATTCTTTTTCTCACTCGTGCAGCTATTCAAAGAAGCACGTTTCTCCACGATTTCAGTGTAACGTACGAAATGTTACTGCTACCACAGACACATAAGTATACAAATATATATATGCGTGTGTGTGTGTGTGTGTGTGTGTGTGTGTGTGTGTGTGTGAGAGAGAGAGAGAGAGAGAGAGAGATCTAACATACAATACTGCCAAGGATTCTATAGGGGAAGTTATTAGTTATTGCTCATGGCAAGTTATTTTTTCACCCACTTTTCTTTCTTCTTATTAACATTACATTGGTTCTAATAACTTCCCCTATACATTCCTTGGCATTATTGTCTGTTAGATATCATTATTATTGTGTCAAAACACGGAAAAACGAGTCCTCAGGTATAGACTTCTTCAGGCCCGTAACTAGGGGGGTTGAGGGGGTTCTGACCCCACCCCCGAAATTTTTTTGATGCTTTAACTTTTCGGGTGATACTAAAACATTTACACGCCTTCACAGCGACCACCAGCTGCCAAAGTTACACTGCAACTTTCCTGGCATTGCTTCCCTCTTCTTCCTTTCTTCAAACCTACCCTTTTACCAGAACACCTCAGCGCTCTCTCCCCCGCACGCGCACCTGCCCTATTTGTACAGCTTTGCGCTTCGCTTTCGCGTTCCTTCGAGTCTCTTTTTTTCTAGTCTTTCACACCGTAGCAGCTCCTTTATTGATTCCAGATGCTTTCCTTGTGCATTGCCGCTGGAGAAGTTATCCGTCTGTGCGGACCGCACGTGTCGGCTTTGGGTTCCTACGAAAAGCGCGTCTACTTCTGTGAAGGTAAACAGTTCGACAGCAACGGCAACACCAACACGACGTGCGCGAATTTGCCAGGGAACGAAACCCCTAAGCGGAAAAACTCAGCGGCGCATTCCGAGGACGCAGGCTGCAGGGCAAACTTTTCTCAAATAGTAGTCCTCGCCACCGAAAAGAATCATCGAAGATGACATCTACTGAAAGACTGGCATATCCGAGCAACTTCGAACAACCTTAACCAAACGCAAGGAAATCTACCTCTTCTGTACACAGAAGGTATATGCACCTCCCTACAAAACGCACAAAGCGAGGATACAGCCGGCACACAATCCGGCACCAGTGGTCAATTTTCACAAGAGAAAAAAAACGCCGCCAAGCTGGGCTGCGCGCGGGAGTACAGAGGCTGACCTGACAGCCTACAAAATGCATTTTTGGGGGGTCACCGCTATTTAATTAGCGCAGCCCAGAGAGAATTATGCAGGCGCCCAGGGAGTCGTCTGCGAAAAGGTGACTTTTTCACAGGAACGGAGCAACACCTCCTTTCTGGACTGTACCACGGGAGTGCAAATGTCTCGGCAGTGCATTTTTGGGGGTTCACGTATATTAAGGTGAGTATGCAGTGCCCATGGAGTCTTTTGTGAAAAGGTCTTTAAGTATCGTTAATCCAGTTTGCTGCAGCTGGAGTACAATAATGGGCCTGCATGCACACCAGCTGTAGCGGCGTTCAGAAAACACATGCGCCACGCGGGAACCGGCGCGTTCATCACACTTCTACATTCTAGCCACTGTAAAGTGGATAAGAGAGGAAGAAAACATCGCCCGCCGTTCACGCCAGGCAGTCGAAGCAGTCGCAAACGTCTTTTTGGGGTCACTGGTCACTTCTGTGTGCGTGCACAGGATTGCGGCAGCAAAATGAAAAGACACTCTGCAACAACGTAGCAAAGGAGTCTTGCGTCTTACTTCTAGAAAGTTCGAACCGATGAAGCGGACGGAGAAGAACCGCCTCCTTCTAAGGATAAAACTTCGCCCTCCTCAGCACTGGTGGAAAGCCAAGCGCGTCCGAACTTCTGTAGCGACTCAGGAGAATGCACCGGTTTATATGAATCACCTGAGAACGAACACAAGCAGGACACCCATGCGCCGCCGGGAAATGATGGTGGCCGTAGTGCAACTCCAAGTGATCTTTGTTCTACAGTCAACGCTGGGCAAAGTGACGCCTTTATTACTGGCAATGCCCAAGGAAGGTGAGTGGCATGGCACCTACACATTCTGGTTCGCCTCCCCACTGTGCGACGAGTGCGAATATTCTCGACTTGGGACTGTTTGTCTCGAAAAGCAATAATGTAAATGATCCAGAGACGATGGAGAAGCTGCTGCTCAATCCGTAGACCCCTCCGGCTAGCTATGATTATCCAGCCACAGGGAAAAGGAATCTGAAGTTTCAACCTCACTGGGTAGATCGTTACCCATGGCTTGTTTATTCAGAGAAGCTTCAAGGAGCATTACGCAAATATTGCGTAGTCTTCGCAAGTGAGTGTGCAGGAAAAGGGGAGCACCAGCGCTTGGGCTGTTTTGTAACTAAGGAGTTCACCAATTACAAGAAAGCCATGGACGCCTTTAAGAGCCACGCATCCAGCAGTTATCACGCCATGTCAACAGCGCTATCGGAGAACATTTTAGCAGTCCGGTCCCGCTCACAGCATGACATCTTAACACAACTTGACCACGGCCTTAAAAAGCAGGTGGAAGAAAACCGCAAGAACTTGCTGCCAATAATAGAAACAATCCTTTTCTGTGGCAGGCAAGAAGTACCACTTCGCGGCACAGACGACTCTGGTCCGATAAATATGTCTGAAGTGCTGCCATTCAAAAATGATGGAAATTTCCGCGCACTGCTTAGAATGAGAGCAAAATGTGGAGATGCCGCCTTGAGAGCTCACATGGAAACATCTCCGGCGAATGTGCTGTACACGAGCCCAAAAATTCAAAATGAGTTGATCACCCTCTGTGGTAAAATCATACAAAGAAAGACAGTGGAAAACGTCAACTCAGGTTCGTGTTTTTCAGTTCTAGCTGACGAGGCCACTGATATATTTCGCACCACCCACATTTCCCTATGTGTAAGGTACGTTGGACACGACACGTCGGGAGTGCCCATTCTTGAAGAAGATTTTGTAGATTTCGTTCCCCTGTACGATCTCACTGGCAAGGCGCTGTCGAGCACAATCCTGAACAGCGTTAGAGGTCATGGCTTTGACCTGAACCTACTTTGCGGGCAGGGACACGACGGCACGGCATCAATGAGCGGCCACCTTAACGGTGTTCAAGCCTTCATTCGTCAGACAGCGCCCAAAGCGTTGTACGTGCATTGTAGCGCCCACTCGTTAAACCTTGCTCTGCTTCACGCATGCAAACTCCCCAGCATCCGCAACTGTTTGGGAACTGTATCCTCAACCTGTACGTTTGTGAGAGCTTCGCCACAGAGGACGAACCAACTGCGAGACAAAGTAGAAGATTTAACACAAGAAAAAAGAAAATCAGTTATCTCCTTTTGCCAAACAAGGTGGGTAGAGAGTCATGATGCACTTCAGCGTTTCCTTGAACTGTACGTGCCTATTGTACAATTCCTCGAATATTTGGAAGAAGAGGCCGCGTCGTCTGATACTTCATCAAAAGCTTTTCAACTGCTCAATGTCATTATGAAGCCCGAGTTTGTCGTTTCGCTTCAGATCTGTAGCGACCTCTTCTCTTTGACACTGCCACTTTGCAAGTTTCTTCAAAAAATTGACTGTGACTTGGCTCAAGCGTGCGATCACGTAAAGGATGTTATAGACGTTCTTTCCACAAAAAGGGCTAGTGCGGAAACGGAATTTAATAAGATTTTTCTGAAGCCGCTTTCTTTGCTGAAGATGACAAATGTTGAGATGGCCCTACCACGCATCACCGGAAGGCAAATGCAAAGAAGCAACGTACCTTCTGCTACTCCCGAAGAGTACTACCGGAAGAATGTGTATTTGCCTTTGCTGGCTGACTTCGAAAATCAATTAAGAGACCGGTTCGATGCCCTTAAGAAGGTCGTGGTTGGCCTTAACATGCTGCTGCCGAAATTCTGCGCATCGGCTAGCGTTTCTGATATTGATGATGCAGTGCAGTTTTACCTTGGCGACATTCCTTCGGCTAATGTCATCGAAGCAGAGTTCACACTGTGGGTGAACAAATGCTGCCAGATCGAAGAAAAGAATCGCCCAGCTTGTGCTTTACAGGCCTTAGATATGTGCAACCGTGACTTTTTTCCGAACATCCACAGCCTACTTTCTATCCTGGCGACTTTACCCGTGTCGACATCGACCCCGGAACGGACTTTTTTCACACTGAGAAGGCTGAAGAGCTACCTTCGAAATCGTATGAACAACGACAGATTGGCCGGACTAGCACTGCTCAGCATCCATCGAGAACTTCAAGTGACCCCAGAACAAGTCCTCACAGAATTTTGCAAGTTGCCGAGAAGGAAAAACTTCCTCGTTTAAACTTCCCTCTATGTTTCAAAAGTCGATTAAAAGCTAAACCTAGCTAGCTCAAGCTTCAACCCTTCTATCCTTTCGCAATTACGAGGAAACTATCCAGCAAGCAGAATGTGCGAACGGTAACAAGAAGATCGGAATGTCGGGCGACTTGTTTGTTTGCTTGCATACATGCTGTCACGGACTGCCATTTTTGCGACCCGGCGTAACGGCAAATTAACGGGCGCCGCACTCCCCCGCTGACCGGTGGAACCGTTCGCTCATGAAAAGACTGGCCTTAAGTGCAGGGAAGTACTGAATGGGGTGTTCTTCTTCAAACGTTAGTCGCCGATGTTTGATCCTTTGTACCTACGGCGGCGTCGGCAGGGTCGTCAAAGGCCGTGATGCACCCCGAACTAGCTGTAGACTGCAAGACGCACCGGCTGAAACCAAGGAAACCGACCATTCCCACGGGCAAAACTGCTTGTGGACAAGCCGTATGAGAGAACCCCAACAGGTTGTCACTCTCGCTCAGTTGAGGACCCTCTCCTAATTAAAAAGAGACGTGGTCAATATATTTTTAGGGTGGAGTTTCTAACAATGAAACGTGCTTGATTGGACACATGTATAGGTCTCTCTTCCCCCAGGACGAGAATCAGGGGACGCGGAGGTCGATTTAAGAGCAGGATTTCGCCTTGCTAAGCAGTCTAGTTGCTGACCAACATGGTGTAGAAGGAGACCAAGAAGTATCCCTTAAGTGGTTGTGGCTCCGTGTCGGCTGGCCACCTAAACTTAGCCGTTCGTCTAGTTGTGACGCGAAATTAACGTCTGTAACGTAGGCATCGGTACTTGAATCTCGAGTAAGCTCAACCTGCCCGAGATCGGCTTCAAGCACTAGCCTCCCGAAAACACCAGCGCTGCAACACCGTCGACATCGCAGTTGTGCCAGAACTCTCTCTGATTTCTCGCATCCGATCGTCGTGGACTCAACACTGCTGGTCATCACAGGTATCCCTTCACCTGTTTATACCTTCGGACCTTCTCATCTGTAGTTTTATTGTTGGTTAGTTTTGTGTAGTTTGTAATACTTCTCTCTTTTAAGCTGATTTATTGATTTTATATGTATTTTGTTAGTTGGTATTAAGTGTTGTACTAGATTCCTCTGCAATATTCCTAGATTCCTCTGCAGTGCTGCAATATCACTAGAGTTTTGTTTTTCCCCACATACGTCTCTGATCTCTTCACTGTCTCTGCTTACGTACGGAACGACCTAACCTGCTGCCATTCTCGTCGCCGACTTCGCGCTGGCGACGCTAGAGTGGCAGCTTGTAACACATACATACCGTTTTTGTACCGCGGTTACATTGTGTTACTTCTTCAGGAGCCGTTGGTCGCGGTGTCCCCCGCTTTGGTGGTGCTATTGTCCAAACCTATTTCTTGCTTTAACCAAAATTTGAGGTTGACATACCAATTTCTTTATTTGGGTACGAATAATTGAATGGTACCATCGAATTATTACAAGTAAGCGATGTACTTGTTTTATTCACGGAAAATAAGCCAGTATAAATCTTAAAAAATGGCAGCCGTTCTACACGCGACCCCCCCACCCCCCCCCCCCCCCCCCGAAAAAAGGCCCTGGACTTCTTTCGCATAGATAGATAGATAGATAGATAGATAGATAGATAGATAGATAGATAGATAGATAGATAGATAGATAGATAGATAGATAGATAGATAGATAGATAGATAGATAGATAGATAGATAGATAGATAGATAGATAGATAGATAGATAGATAGATAGATAGATAGATAGATAGATAGATAGATAGATAGATAGATAGATAGATAGATAGATAGATAGATAGATAGATAGATAGATAGATAGATAGATAGATAGATAGATAGATAGATAGATAGATAGATAGATAGATAGATAGATAGATAGATAGATAGATAGATAGATAGATAGATAGATAGATAGATAGATAGATAGATAGATAGATAGATAGATAGATAGATAGATAGATAGATAGATAGATAGATAGATAGATAGATAGATAGATAGATAGATAGATAGATAGATAGATAGATAGATAGATAGATAGATAGATAGATAGATAGATAGATAGATAGATAGATAGATAGATAGATAGATAGATAGATAGATAGATAGATAGATAGATAGATAGATAGATAGATAGATAGATAGATAGATAGATAGATAGATAGATAGATAGATAGATAGATAGATAGATAGATAGATAGATAGATAGATAGATAGATAGATAGATAGATAGATAGATAGATAGATAGATAGATATTGGCATGTTTTCCTGAGGCAGCACACAGACGAGGCTCAGTTCAAATGCCGACTTACCTATGCGGCCAGCAGCACGTTCGTTTCAATGATTATAGGATTCTAGGAGCGATAAAATACACCATCCCGTGGCGCTACGTGAAACTCCTTAGGCTGATGGCAGCAACATATATCACACTAAACGAAAATAACCTGAAATAACATAAAAACCGGGGTGAACCACTTGTCCTTTAGCGAACTACCTTTTCTTTGTTTTTTACCACCTACCAGTCGAAGTAAAAATTTACTCTCGTGCTGAGTTTTCGAATGTATGAAGGGTAGTTAATATTTACCCCACTGAGGTTTCGAGCGAGTACAGAGAGAGTGAATTTTTACTGCCTTCACATGGTTTTTGAGGTGATTTCTGATAGTTATTTCAGGTGGTAAAAAATTTTAAGTTGACGGGTGCATTCGCCCAAAGAGTTGACAAATTTATTTAATATCAAATGATGGCAGAATTGATGACACATAGATTAACATACAAACAAACACACACATGCAACAAAGCAGAATGAAACACCACTTCAACAGATTGCACGCATTACTCGACTGTACTTCGACAATCCAGTATATATGTACACCTTTTTTACCTGCCCTGTAGTGCCGGTAGGAGAGCTGTTTTTTGCATCGAGTAACAATAACGGTTAAACGTGCAAGCATAAATTTCAAGTGGGCTGCAGGTGACTAGGAGTCACACCGACCGTTTATTATAAACCCACCCGATCTCACTTTTTCAATATCCAATAATTAGCTCGCACATCAGCCTTGTGCCCCACCCGTGTTAACACTGTTGATGCACAAGTCCATGAAATATACCTATGTTCACACAAACCACGGCAGCTTCAATAATTTTCATTGAGCGGCGATGCACAAACGCAGTAGCACCACGTATTCACGACAACGGGCGTATAAGAGCGGTGCACGCCTATATAGAAGCTTCTTACCGACAGCGTACTAGGCCTTTCTGAGGAGCACGGCTATGCGATAAATGACAGCTGGCGATCACAGAATACACCTCCTGTGCGAATTTCATCGTCATTTCGGGCCGAACAATTCGGGCTGCAATTTACTCCAGAAGACAACATCTTCTGTGGAACAAAATATATGCGATGCTTCTTTTATCCACCCCGGCTACGCACTCACACTGGCCAACTTCGTGCCGACGACGTAGCGAAGCCTTTCGCTTATCGCTTTGGTAACTGGTCACTCTTCAGGAAGCAACTACGGACGATGACACCAGCTTGATTTTGTTACCGCTGGCAGCTTTTCGCAAATCAGTATGAAAGCGAGGTATCCACGACGTATGTACAGGTTCGGAGGCTCGCGCTTGTAAACGCACGGTCGCTCGATGATGTAAAAAACACGTGGGATTCATCAGCTCAACCCGACACACAGATCCCGAGCTTCTTTCAACGTCTGTCTCCAGGGCCGCCGCACAGCAAAAGCCAACGATTTGAAAAAATATGCAGGACAACTTTCCAGAGCTCTTTGTGGTCGCTTTTAGTCGCACAGCGCTAGAGCCTCCGGCGAGCCGCGCGCAGATTGAGAAGTTTTATGTCCGGAACTGGTGCACCCACTGGCACTGTGCACTTGCGCGAGGCCGCTTCGACGCAGCGGGCGACGTGCCTACTTCTCGCACGTACCTACTTCTCTTTTCCGGACACACACACACACACACATATATATATATATATATATATATATATATATATATATATATATATATATATATATATATATATGTGTGTGTGTGTGTGTGTGTGTGTGTGTGTGTGTGTGTGTGTGTGTGTGTGTGTGTGTGTGTGTGTGTGTGTGTGTGCGTGTGCGTGTGCGTGTGCGTGTGCGTGTGTGTAAGCGAAGCCTCCAAACTCGGAAATGGGTCGAACACTTGAGTACCTTCTAGTGGGGCTACCCAACAAGCAACAAGGACGCCGCTCGCTCTAAGAGTCCCTGCTCGGCCGTGACTGTCGCCATTGTGTATGCTCGCTGGTTGCCGGCTAATAAACGCCTTAACAAATTGGTAGAGAGTGCTGCGATCCCCTTTGATGCCCTTGGAGCTACGATCACATACCCTGCCATCTACCATGTTCCACGACGCCTCTCAGAAAACGCCTCCAACCATGCCACCCCCTTGTCCCGGACACTGGGACAAGGGGGTGGCACCCATCTTTATTGTGAATCTGCAATCCACCCATCTTCACTGGCGCTGATGGCACTGACGTGGAGGACTGGCTCGCCATTTACGAGCGCGTGAGCGTCCCCAACAAATGGGACGAGGACGGCAAGCTGAACAACTTGGTGTTTGTTCTTTCTACCTTGTGGGCGTTGCCAGTTTGTGGTACAACAACCACGCGTCCGATTTAGCAACCTTGTCCAATTTTAATACCACTGTCATCAACGTTTTCGGCCGCCCTGCCGTTCGTAAGCTGCAAGCCGAGCAGCGCTTACGCGAACGCGCTAAGCAGGCTGGTGAGTCATTCACCAGCTATATTGAAGATGTCCTGGACTTATGCAACAAATCCAATCACACCATGTCCGAGTCTGACAAGATCCGAAACATCATGAAAGGCAGTGACGATGATGCCTTCACGATGCTGCTCGCCAAAAACCCCGACACAGTGGCTGAGGTCATCACACTGTGCCAGAGCTACGAGGAGCTCCGCCGGCAGCGTTCGATGACCCGTCGGTTCCCACCACCAGCTGCAACACTTGCTGGCTTGGAAGCCAGTTGTGACCAAGTTGCGTTGATGGCAGACCTCAAGTCCTTCAACCATGAGGAAACCACGCGTCTGTTCTCTCTCCTGCCCTTCGGCCACCAACCGGCCGTTCAACAATCGGCTACTACCTTTCTCCCTTCCATCCGTCAAGCGATTGAGCAGGAAATAGCGGAGGTAATGCCTGCGCACCACCCCCAACAGCCTCCGGCTCCTGTGCCCCTGAGTTTATTTATTTATTTATTTATTTATTTATTTATTTATTTATTTATTTACTTACTTATTTATTTCAACATACTGCAGCCCTGCAGGGCTATCGCAGTAGTGGGCAAATACATACATAGAAGGGCATAACAAGTGCACTCTACATCAACTGTTAGTAACATACAATAAATATTCATCCAGTGATAAAGATCGAACGTAACCAGGCAAAGAATTCCACAATTCAATAGAATGAACAAAAAAACTATATTTAAACGCCACCGTACGAAGAACGAAAGTAGACATGTTTAACTCATGGTAATTTCGAGTGGTCGTTGGTCTAGCGTGTGCTATATATTTGCTGAGTAGAGGGAATCATGGGGGTTAATGGAGGTATAAAGAAACTTCAAACATTCAACGTGTCGACGGGAAGAGAGACTGGTAAGCTGTAAGATTGGAAGATGGGAACTTGGTGAAAAATACCTGTCAAAGCGACGATAAATGACGCGTACAGCTTTCTTCTCAACAGATTCTATTTTGTTGATGTCTGAAATTTTGTGTAGGTTCCACACAACAGATTCATATTCCAATATTGGACGAACCAGTATTTTATAAGTGAGGAGTCGTATGCTGAGAGGTACTGGACATAAAGTGCGTTGTAGGTAGCCTACTTTTCTGAGCGCCCGGTTGCACATGGGATCGATCTGTTGAAACCAAGATAAATCCCGAGTAAAAAGGAGACCTAGATATTTTTATTGTGAAACAATTCCGAGATGACAACCATTGAGTGAATAGGTAAATGTAGAGGGGGAAAAACGCTTGGAAAATGACATGGATACCGTTTTTCGGAAGTTGATTTGCATTTGCCAAGTGTCACACCTTGATTTAAATAAAGCAAATGAATCGCTAAGGATGATGTGATCATGAGCAGTTTTAATCGTATGATACAAAACACAATCATCAGCATACATGCGGATTTTAACAGGAACATTACTTTGTAGATCATTAATGAAAATTAGAAAAAAAAAGAGGGCCTAATATTGAACCTTGAGGGATGCCAGACGTTACTGCGGAAGTGGAGAGATGAGAAGACTTGAATAGTACGTACTGAGATCTGTTGGATAAGAAATAAGAAATCCAGTTTACTAATGCTTCGTTTTTAAGAATAACAGCGAGCTTTTTAGCAGTTTGTAATGTAAAACAGTGTCGAAAGCTGGCGGCCTGACGCCCAAGTGGTCACCAGGCCGCCTCAAGTCACTCCAGCACCCGCCCCTCTGACCTACGCCGAAGCTGGCACTCTACCTCCGTCCTTTGCAGAGAGTATGCCCGCTACGAATGTTGACGTAACCCCGCAGCCTCAGCTTCAGCCCACCATGCAGCCAACGTTCCGTCCGTTGGCCCTTGCGGCATGGGTGAGACATACCCCGGTGAACAGATGGCGCACACCCGGCAACCGGCCCATCTGCTTTGCCTGCGGTTACACCGGTCACGTAGCCCGTTATTGCCATCGCGTACAGCCGGCTCCAATTTCTTCGCCTGTTGCTGGCCACCTCAGCCGTCCCTATCACGAAGAACCGCCGTCTATGCCACCGCCGTCTCACCCAGGTCCATCTCCTCGAAGGTCACCGTCTCCACGAAGTCGTTCCCTGTCCACAATGCGGCCATGTTTGGCTGCTCATGAGCGGGAAAACTAGTCACCGCAGTCCCCGAGGCAAGGACTGCGATGCTATTGCAATGTGAAAGTCCTCAGAGCCGCCCATCTAATGTCATTGACGTGCTTGTGGACGGTTTTTGTGCATCGGCTCTTATTGACACTGGAGCTGCCGTATCAGTTATGGACGAAAAACTCTGCCGCTTACTTCGAAAAGTGACGACGCCACTTTTTGGGTTGTCCCTCCGTACTGCAAGTTTGCATCGTATTCATCCTACAGCAGGGTTCACAGCTCGCGTTGTCATTCCGGACGTTCTGTATGTCGCCCAGATCATCATCGTTCCGGCATACTCTCATGACGTCATCCTGGGATGGGACTTTCTCTCCCGCCATGACGACGCCGTCATTCATTGTGCCGCCACCGAAATTGAACTTTCACCCTTCTCGCATTTGACGCCAGAAGACAGTCCCTCGACACTGAGCAAGATTCGAATGAAAGACGATACAACAGTGCCTCCAAACTCGACGACGGCTGTGTCAGTCTACTGCGCCGGTGTCTCCGACACAGTTGCACTCATTTCGCCATCCGACCGCGCTTGTAGCAGGAAATGATTTATAGTACCTTTCGCGACCGTGCAGGGCAACCAGGGCAATGCCGCTATTTCTGTAACCAACCCATCCCCGTACACTGTTACCTTGCTTCGAGGGGAATGTCTCGGTAGAGTGGAACCAGTCGACGATGCACAAGTCTTTGACGTACCGGATGACACGCGTTGTCCCAGGTCGCGTACCATCAATGCTGTTTCCACTTCTGATCCGTCATCTGCTGATGTATTTGGCCCATCTATCGCTGACAACTTTACGGTAGTACAGCGTTCCCAGCTTCTGGACCTGTTGCAAGAATATCGTTCGTCTTTCGATGTCGGGCCAAGTTCTCTCGGTCGCACGTCCGCTGTTACGCATCGCATAGACACTGATGCCCATCTACCTTTACGGCAACGTCCTTATCACGTGTCGCCTGCTGAACGTCGGGTAATTAATGAGCAGGTTGACGATATGCTCCGACGTGACGTTATTCGGCCCTCGGACAGTCCATGGGCGTCTCCTGTTGTTGTTGTTGCGAAGAAAGGCGGTTCTGTGCGGTTCTGTGTGGACTACAGACGACTCAATAAGATCACTCGCAAGGACGTTTATCAACTGCCACGCATCGATGAGGTGATTGTCAGCCTTCATAGAAGCGATTTTTTTTTCTTCTCTCGATCTGCGCTCGGAGTACTGGCAAGTACCCATGGCTTACGACGCTCGACCGAAGACCGCTTTCGTCACACGAGACGGCTTGTATACAACTTCAACATCATGCCGTTTGGTTTATGTAATGTACCTGTGACCTTTGAGTGCATGATGGACACCGTTCTGCGCAACTTAAAATGGTACACGTGCTTGTGTTACCTCGGCGATGTCATTGTCTTCGCTCCGGATTTTTCCACACATCTCCAACGTCTGAAAGAAGTTTTCGCACGTGTGAGCGATGCCGGCTTGCAACTAAATCTGAAAAAGTGCCGCTTTGCAGCACGGCAACTTACCATCCTAAGGTACGTCGTGTCCAAGGACGCCATTCTTCCCGATCCTGCCAAGCTTCGGGCCGTGGACGAATTCCCTAAACCTGCGTCCGTCAAAGAACTGCATAGTTTCGTGGGCCTGTGCTCGTATACTTCTGACGCTTCATACGAAACTTTGCCACGATCATATCACCGCTGACGAAGCTCCTTGGAAGTAACGGGCCCCTCAATTCGTGGTCATCTGAGTGCGACGACGTCCTCGCGAAGGTCCGCCATTTGTTGACGTCGCCTCCTATTCTACGCCACTACGACCCTACAGCCCCAACGGAAGTGCACACGGACGCCAGTGGTGTAAGCCTCGACGCTGTCTTCATCATCATCATCATCATCATCAGCCTGACTACGTCCACTGTAGGACAAAGGCCTCTTCTATGTTCCGCCAGTTAACCCGTTCCTGTGCTTGCTGCTGCCAATTTATACCCGCAAACTTCTTAATCTCATCTGCCCACCTAACCTTCTGTCTCCCCCTAACCCGCTTGCCTTCTCTGGGAATCCAGTCAGTTACCCTTAATGACCAGTGGTTATCCTGTCTACGCGCTACATGCCCGGCCCATGTCCATTTCCTCTTCTTGATTTCAGCTATGATATATTTAACCACCGTTTGTTCCCTAATCCACTCTGCTCTCTTCTTGTCTCTTAAGATTACACCTACCATTTTTCTCTCCATTGCTCGCTGCGTCGTCCTCAACTTAAGCTGAACCCTCTTTGTAAGTCTCCAGGCTTCTGCTCC
Organism: Rhipicephalus microplus; assembly: GCF_043290135.1. Taxonomy (NCBI): domain Eukaryota; kingdom Metazoa; phylum Arthropoda; class Arachnida; order Ixodida; family Ixodidae; genus Rhipicephalus; species Rhipicephalus microplus. Next base: position 454,616,297 of record NC_134710.1, read on the forward strand.
ATAGCTAAGTACCGGCAAGATACAGCTGTTATATACCTTCCTCTTGAGGGATAGTGGCAATCTAGCTGTCATATTTTGAGAGTGCTTGCCAAATGTGCTCCACCCCATTCTTATTCTTCTAGTTACTTCAATCTCGTGGTTTGGCTCCGCGGTTATTACCTGCCCTAAGTAGACATAGTCTTTTACAACTTGAAGTGCTCTATCACCTATCTCGAAGCGCTGCTTTTTTCCGAGGTTGTTGTACATTACTTTCGTTTTCTGCAGATTAATTTTAAGACCCACCTTTCTGCTTTCCTTGTCTAACTCCGTAATCATAGGTTGCAATTCGTCCCCCGAGTTATTCAGCAATGCAATGTCATCGGCGAAGCGCAGGTTACTAAGGTACTCTCCATTAACTCTTATACCTAACTGTTTCCATTCTAGGCCTCTTAAAGCCTCCTGTAAGCAAGCGGTATATAGCATTGGGGAGATTGTATCCCACTGCCTTACACCCTTCTTGATTGGTATTCTGTTGATTTCTTTATGAAGCACTATGGTAGGAGTTGATCCCCTGTAGATTTCTTCCAGGATGTTTATATATACTTCATCGACGCCCTGATTCCGCAGTGTCTGCATGACGACTGATATTTCTACTGAATCAAACGCCTTCTCATATTCTATGAAGGCTATGTATAGTGGTTGGTTATATTCTGAGCATTTCTCTATCACCTGATTGATAGTATGAATGTGGCCGATTGTTGAGTAGCCTGTTCGAAATCCTCCTTGTTCTTTTGGTTGATTAAATTCTAATGTTACAGACAAGGATTGGCCAGCCTGGTGCAGTATCTGGCCACTACCTCCCACATGCATACGGTGCTGTCCTGGCGCAGCGCAAACCCGGATTCTCTGAATATGCCGTAGAATATGCAAGCCGTACGCTCACGAGAGCCGAGACATACCGCCACGGAGAAAGAGTGCCTGGCGATCGTCTGGGCCCTTACTAAGTTTCTACCTTATTTGTATGGTCGCCCATTCGATGTCGTCACCGAACATCATGCAGTATGCTGGCTTTCATCATTGAAGGATCCCTCAGGCCGTCTCGCCCTTGGGCTCTTCGCTTACAAGACTACGACATCCGTGTGCTGTATCGCAATGGATGCTAGCATTCTGACGCCGATGCCCTCTCGTGCTCCCCTGTACCTTAAGGCGACGTTCCCTGCTCAATAACCTCAATTGCTGTCTCTGCCATCGATGTTGACATCCTCGCTACCGAACAGCGAAACGATAATTGAATCGCCCCACTGATCGACTTGCTCTCTGATCCGTACGCAACACAATACACGCGTGCCTAGCGTCGTCTAGCTCACCATTCCGCCATCCGGGACGGCCTCCTACACCGACGCAATTACGACTCCGATGGCCGGCAGTGGTTACTCGTCATACCCCGCAGTCTTCGGTCGGAGATATGTGAATCTTTCCGTTCTGATCCGCAATGTGTGCACTCTGGGGTATCCAAAACTTACCACCGCATTCGACAACGCTACTTCTGGTGCGGGATGTACCGCTACGTGCAGCAGTTCGTTCGCTCTTGCATCGCTTGCCAACGCCACAAACCATCAGCACACATGTCGCACGCTGGTCTGCAACCACTACCTTGCCCCGACCGTCCCTTTAGGCGCGTAGGTATTGAATTGTATGGACCACTTCTTCTGACGTTGGCTGGTAACCGCTGGGCCATCGTTGCCGTAGACCATTTAACGTGATACGCCAAAACCACTGCTCTCCCGGCGGCTACTTCACGCGATGTTGCGTCCTTCCTGCTGCATCAATTCATACTGCGCCACGAACCACCCCAAGAGCTTCTCAGCGATCGAGGGCGTGTCTTCTTGTCGAAAGTCGTCGAAGCCATTCTGACGGAGTGCCATTCTTTCCACCGCAAAACTACTGCTTACCACCCGCAGACGAAAGGCCTCACCGAACCCTTTAACCGCACCCTCGGCGACATGCTTTCGATGTACGTCGCCGTCAACCACATGAATTGGGATAATATACTGCCCTTCGTCACCTACGCTTACAACACCAACCCTCAGAGCACGACCGCTTTTTTCACCTTCCTACTTGCTGTACGGAAGGCACCCGTCGCACACCATGGACACGATACTCCCGTACACGCCGGATCCATCTTAGTGTGCACCTATTTCTGAGACAGCCAGGCTTGCTGAAGAGTGTCGCGAGCTTGCCAAGACTTTTACGACACATGAGCAAGAGCGGCAGAAGAGTATTCGTGATGGCTCCACCACTTCTGAGCCCACGTTCCTTCCTGGTGCGCTTGTATGGCTCCCGATCCCGACCTCTGTAGCTGGCCTTTCTTCCAAATTACTTCTCAAATACGAAGACCCATACAGTGTCATCAAGCGCACATGCATCTCCGGTCAACTATCTGATCGAACCAGTCGAACAATCTTCGGACATGCGCCGCCATGGGTGCGTCATCGTCAACGTGGAGCACCTGAAGGCTTATTATGACCCGCTCATAGAAGAAAGCTGTTAAGTCGCCAGGCGGCTCCCTCTTCGACCCCGGGGTAATTGTAGCGAAGCCTCCAAACTCTAAAATGGGTGGAACACTTGAGTACCTTCTAGTGGGGCTGCCCAACAAGGACGCCGCTCGCGCTGAGAGTCCGTGCTTGGCCGTGACTGTCGCCATTGTGTATGATCGCTGGTTGCCGGGTAATAAACGCCTTAACAATATATATATATATATATATATATATATATATATATATATATATACAACTGTATTTTGACATCCTTTTACTACTTACCTGAGAGCTCGTGGCTCATGGTAAACGATGTCATGTACTACCTTTTACTCCAACACGAGGTAGTAGTAATTTTAAACGGGAAAGAGTTTTTTTTCAGAGGTCTTGAGTCGTGAAAACCCCAAACTCCGTTTTTGCTTACAGAGTATATATATATATATATATATATATATATATATATATATATATAGTGGGGTGAAAAAACTTACCGATTTCAAGGCATGTCACCGAGGCAGGTCATTCATTCAGTAACATGATAGCTACAATACTGGAATCGGGTTTTAAATCACACCATGACCGCGAAGTAAAAGGGTAATTTTTAATTCATAAATTCAAAACACTATCTGCCGGCATGAACGAGAGCCCGGGTACGCTCACTTGCATATTGCCTTAGTAAAATGCTTTTTTGTTTTACTGCCAAGAGTATATTCTTCGCACGATGTTGGCCTACTGTCAAATATTACCTACATAATGTAGGTGGCCTTTGTCGCTTCACCATTTTACTCGCATTCATTTTGCTCTGCCTGCTTTGTGATTTTGTTTATCTCTCTAAACTTCTTTGTCTTTTTTAAAGGCTTACTGAATGTTTTTAGGCTGTGATTATCCCGCAGAACGTATGACCAAGTGAGCTACTGCGTGCGCAGTCTGTTATTTTGCTGACCTGTTTCATTCCACACAAGTTGTAGGGTATCTAATACGTGCCAATTCACTATTGTATAATGATACGCGTTTTCAGCTGTATATGCACTATAGATTGATTGATTTGTGGGGTTTAACGTCCCAAAACCACCATTTGATTATGAGAGACGCCGTAGTGGAGGGCTCCGGAAATTTTGACCACCTGGGGTTCTTTAACGTGCACCCAAATCTGAGTACACGGGCCTACAACATTTCCGCCTCCATCGGAAATGCAGCCGCCGCAGCCGGGAATCGAACCCGCGACCTGCGGGTCAGCAGCCGAGTACCTTAGCCACTAGACCACCGCGGCGGGGCTGTATATGCACTATAGCCACGTACCTTTGGTGATATATAATCTTGTTTCTTAAACTACTGATAATGACGACATGCCAGCGCCTTGATGCGCTAGACTCCGTTCGCCTCCAACCAGACATTGGCGACCACCACTCCACGTCAGATGGCCACCTGCACGACCTCATCCGGGACATTATACGCGAAGAATTGCGGTCCATGGGCTTCACACCTCCTACACCACGACCTACACAGCCTTCGGGAATGCCCTTACGTGACATCATCAGGGAGGAACTTACATCCCTGACTGGCTCTGCGCCCGTACAGCCACATGCTTTACGCCCCATACCCACGTACCCTGAAGTTGCTGCCGTGCCTCCCAGCGACGCCCACGCGACATTGCCGCGTCCATCCTACGCGTCAGTTGCTGCCGCTCCCCCGGTCAACTACCATTCCGTACCCCCTGACCCTCCGGCCCACCTGACCGCGCTATCTACAGGTGCCCCGAATGTCTTCTATTCCCCACCGTGGCGCTCGTCTCGCCCTGTTTGCTACTACTGTGGCTATCGCGGCCACATATCTCGTTTCTGCCGAAAGCGCCAGCAAGATGAGCGTCGGAACGACGTGCGTGAACGGGATTTGTACGCCGGGGCGTCTTATCAAGGTCGGCGTTATTCGTCTCCCCCGCACCGTTCTCCATCTCCTCCTGCATCGACTGCACCACGAAACAGCCGAAACACGAGACGCCGCTCGCCTTCGCCCTTCCGCCGTTCCACTTCTCCACTTCGGCCCGCCTCATTCACCTCTGAAATTCATTCGGAAAACTAAGTGATGCAGTTTGTGGAGGAAAAACTGCATTCGGAATCAGAACTGAAATTCCTCCATCGGGCCCGTGTAACATGGTTTCTGTGGAAGTGGAAGGAGTGCGAGTCGATGCTTTGGTGGACACAGGTGCGACATTGTCTGTGATACGTGCTGATTTGTGTGAACATTTAAGGAAAGTAATGACGCCTTACGATGGCCCCACATTAGTTGCTGCCCAGGGGAACGTCATTCGCCCTTCCGCGTTTTCTACTGTGCGTGTTTTCATCGACGGCATCCGCCATCATGTCCAGTTTGCTGTCCTGTCCCGCTGCTCTCACCAACTAATTTTAGGGTGGGATTTTCTATCATCTGCTTCCGCGGCGATTTGTTGTGGACAACGCGTCGTTCACCTCGCTGACACGGACTACATGCTTGACGACGACAATCAGAAGCCACTTCGTCTGGTCGCTGCGAAAGACATCGAACTGCCGCCACTACAAGAGCAAATTGTCAGCATTACGTCCAACGACATCTATCACGAAGATGTATTGGTCTCACCGTCACCACTTTGCGTTCGCAAAGGTATAGTTCTTCCGTCCGGTGTCGTTCGTTTTTGCAATGGCTCGGCACTTGTCACCGCTGTCAACTCTACACCGGAGAAGATCTTACTGCCACAGAGCACTACTGTGGCCCATGTTGCTGACTTCGAGCCTGTATTTGTCACGCCACTTCAGGCCATCGCATCCAAAGAGCCTTGCCTCGATGAGCATGTTTCTTCCTCCGCCTTTACCACCACTATCAGCAGCGAATTGACATATTCACAGAGGCAGCAGCTTCTCGCATTATTACAGAAACATGCAAATTCTTTCGACATTTGCTCGTCTAAGCTGGGCCGCACTAATACTACAGCACATCGAATTCAAACTGTTGGGACATCTATCGTACACCGCCGACCCTACCGCGTGTCTCTGACTGAAAGAAAAATTATAGAAGAAAACGTTGCGGACATGCTTAAACGGGAAGTCATCCGTCCTTCATCTAGCCCTTGGTCGTCTCCCATTGTTTTGGTCCGCAAAAAGGATGGCTCTGTGCGTTTTTGCGTGGACTACCGGGCGCTCAATAAGATCACACGCAAGGACGTGTACCCTATGCCACGCATTGACGACGCCCTTGATTCCCTACAAGGCGCGGAATTCTTTTCAAGCATCGACTTGCGTTCTGGGTACTGGCAGATTCCCATGCATGAAGACGATAAGCATAAAACGGCGTTTGCAACCCCCGACGGGCTATATGAATTCAACGTGATGCCTTTCGGGCTCTGCAACGCACCCGCGACTTTTGAGCGCATGATAGATACCGTGCTGCGCGGTCTGAAATGGAAAAGTTGCCTGTGCTACCTGGACGACATTATTATCTTTTCTTCAACGTTTCCTGAGCACCTAGAACGACTGGATCAAGTTTTGACGTGCCTTGCCGGCGCCGGGCTTCAAATAAACACTAAGAAATGCTCTTTCGCTAGCAAATCTATCAAGGTCTTAGGACATGTCGTTAACAAAGATGGCATCCGGCCCGACCCTGACAAGATTTCTGCAGTCCTTCACTTTCCGCGTCCCGAAAAACCAAAGGAGCTTCGCAGTTTCCTTGGCCTCGCCTCCTATTTTCACCGTTTATCCAGAACTTCGCTTCTATTGCTGCTCCATTACACCAACTACTCGCTTCGAACGTCCCCTTTCTGTGGTCTCAAGAATGTGAAACGGCATTCGAGCTGTTGAAGCGGTCACTCACGTCTGAACCTCTGCTCTGCCACTTTGACGAAGCCGCACCGACTATCCTTCATACCGACGCTAGCGGCCTTGGTATAGGAGCCGTTCTTCTACAACGTGACAAGTCTTCCCTAGAGAAAGTTGTTGCATATGCCAGTCGCGTACTCACCCCTGCTGAAAAGAACTACACTATAACTGAGCAAGAGTGTCTGGCTGTGGTTTGGTCGGTCCAGAAGTTCCGTCCCTATCTCCACGGCCGTCACTTCACAATCGTTACGGACCATCATGCCTTATGCTGGCTTTCTACACTGAAAAACTTGTCCGGACGCTTGGGTCGGTGGATACTACGCTTGCAGGAGTACGACTTTGACATAACTTACAAGTCAGGCAGAAAACATCGAGACGCCGATGCTTTATCTCGTTGCCCGCTTCCAACTATCCATATCAGCGTTGGTGAGAACTCAAACGCCACATCTACCAAAGTTCATACGCTCGCATCAATAACGCAACCCTTTTCGGACGACCAGGCAACATTTATCTCCCACCAGCGGTCCGATTCATACTGCAGACGCATGATGGACCACCTTTCGGGAGTTTCTCATCCACCAAACGCGCGACTCCGTCGTCAACTCCTGCACTTTAAGCTGGACAATGGGGTTCTCTACCGCCACGTCTACCACCCTGACGGTCAGCGCTGGGTTCCTGTACTGCCACGCTCTCTTCGACTTCAGGTGCTCGAAGCCTTCCACGACGACTTGACTGCTGGTCATCTTGGTTTTAAAAAAACTCTTGACCGCATTCGATGTCGTTATTACTGGCCTGGCCTTTCTTCTAGTGTAGCGCGGTACGTCGGTTCCTGCTACCCATGCCAGCGTCGTAAACTCCCCACGTCTGCACCTGCTGGACCTCTACAGCCACTTCCGTGCCCGTCAATGCCTTTCGAGGTTGTAGGTGTTGACCTTTACGGGCCTCTCCCCGTCACATCTGCTGGCAAACGATGGATAGTGACCGCCGTGGACCACCTGACACGATACGCTGAGACTTCCTCTGTTATCACAGGCTCAGCTGTGGAAGTTGCAGACTTTATTCTTCACGCAATAATACTGCGTCATGGGGCTCCTCGTGTACTGCTTAGTGATCGCGGCAAAGTGTTCCTGTCACAAATGGTAAATGAAGTACTCCGCGCTTCTGGAACTACTCACAAGACAGCTTCAAGCTACCACCCTCAGACAAATGGTCTCACAGAAAGATTTCACCGAACCCTTGCAGACATGATAGCCGTTTACGTCCAACCCGACCACAAAAACTGGGATACTCTTTTACCATTCCTGACATTCGCTTACAACACCGCCGTTCAGCGAACAACTTGCTACTCACCGTTTTACCTCGTGTACGGACGCACCCCGACTACCTTTCTCGACGTCTCCTTCTTTAGCAGCCATGGGAATTCGTGTCAGTCTTCTAGCGAAGAATACATTTCCCGCCTGGCTCAGTCTCGCCATCAGGCTCGCATCAATACTGAAGCGAGACAGCACGAGCGAAAGATCACCTATGACGAATCCCACCGCGTTGTGTCTTTCCAACCTGGTGACGAGGTGCTGCTTTCGACACCTATTCGCACTCCTGGTCTCTGTGACAAATTCCAACCACGCTTCATCGGCCCATACATTGTTTTAGAACAGACTTCTCCAGTTAATTATCGTGTGACACCACTCGTCGCCCCAACAGACCGCCGCTACCGCAGCACAGAGATTGTCCACGTTTGTCGCATGAAACCTTTCACGCGACGTTCCCCGTCACTTTGACTTACGGCGGCCAGGATGTCCGCTTCCAAGTGGGGGGAATTAGTGTGGGCATTTGTTACTTGCATTGTCCTCATCCCTGCATGATCGCAATCACCATCATCCGCTTGTCTCTTTGTCCTCATTGCCACTCTGGTTCATCATCATCGTCATCGTCTGTGTACTGGCTCTGCCCGTTCGTTTTGCGAGGTCTTTCCTCAATTAAACGCTGTCGCAACCCAGACTACCAAGACTTCATAATATATATATATATATATATATATATATATATATATATATAAGGGAGAGAAGTGTACACCTAAGGGCTCGTTTTTCCGTGTTTTAACACAATAATAATGAGATCTAACAGACAGTATTGCAAGGAATGTACAGGCGAAGTTACTAGAACCAATGGAATGTAAATAAGAAGAAAGAAGAAAAAAAGTGGATGAAAAAATAACTAGCCGTGGGCAGGAATCGAACCTACGACCTTCGAATAACGCGTTCAATGTTTTAACCACTGAGCTACCACAGCGGCCTTTCGTCCATACACTTTTTTGGGCGTATATGTGAATTTAGAAGTAGGACTGACAGTCAGCGCCATCTATGGGCCAAACGACGAGTGTTAAAACACTCTTATGCGCATGTTTGGCGTCACGTAGCACGTGAAATTATGAGCGGGCAGCTGATTAATTGTCCCTCTTATACAACCTAAACGCACCAAGTCTGCCAGTACGAGACCCTCGTTCAATGAAATAAGGGAAGAAGTGTATGTCTAAGGGCTCGTTTTTCCGTGTTTTAACACAATATTAATGATATCTAACAGACAATAATGCAAGTAATGTACAGGGGAAGTTACTAGAACCAATGGAATGTAAATAAGAAGAAAGAAGAAAGAAAAGTGGATGAAAAAATAACCAGCCGTGGGCAGGAATCGAACCTACATCCTTCGAATAACGCGTTCGATGCTCTAACCACTGAGCTACCACAGCGGCCTTTCCTCCATCCACTTTTTTTGGGTATATATGTGAATTTAGACGTAGGAGTCACAGTAAGAAGTAAGAGGGACAATTAATCAGCTGCCCGCTCATAATAAGTTCACGTGCTACGTGACGCCAAACATGCGCATAAGAGTGTGTTCACACTCGTCGTTTGGCCTATAGATGGCGCTGACTATATATATATATATATATATATATATATATATATATATATATATATATATATATATATATATATATATATATATATATATATATTGTAAAGAAGAGGAAGTACTCCGGCGCAGAGGCAGCAGCATCGAGTGTGCAGCAGGGGCTCGAGCTCGGAAATTGCGGCTGGTGCATCGCCTTCCAAGCCTTCCAAGCATCAACCCTTCTGCTTGCTTAATAAATCTCCTTTATAATTGGTGGAGCCGTGCCGGGTACCGTCCCTTACACCTTCCCGCTACCATCCTGGAACTCCGTTCTCGACGGCTACCTTCTGCTATGCCGGACGCCGATCAGCAGACGCTTCCATCTCTTCCGGCCACCTGTCCAGGCAGTGTTCCTCAGCGGGAGCCTCCAATCTTCAGTGGAACAGATGACAACGACGTTGAAGAGTGGCTCTCGACTTTCGAACGGGTGAGCGCTTTAAACAGATGGACGGACGCGGACAAGTTTACACGCGTTTCGTTCTATCTCACGGGTGTAGCCAGCCTTTGGCTTAGAAACCACCAGGCAGACGTACGAACGTGGCCGCAATCTAAAACGTCGATTGTAGCAGTCTTCGATCGACCTGCCGTCCGAAAACCTCGTGCCGAGCAACGTTTACGCACACGCGCACAAGAAACGGGTGAAACCTTTACAAGTTACATAGAGGACGTCGTCGATTTGTGCAGACGCGTGAACGCCGAAATGACGGAAGCTGAAAAATGTAAGCACATCCTCAAAGGGATTGACGACGACGCTTTTCAAATGCTCTTGGCGAAAAGCCCGACCACTGTCAACGACGTAATTAGCCTCTGCCAAAGCTACGATGAATTGCGGAAGCAGCGAGCTCTGACAAGACGTCCTCCAGCGCACGATTTGGCATCGCTGTCTAGTGTGATCAGTGGTCATGACCACGCGTCACTAATAGCCGAAATAAAAGCATTTGTCCGCGAAGAAGTTGCACGACAGCTTTCCTTGGTGCCTTTCACACCAGAAGCTACCACAACTTTACCATCGTCTCTACGTGACGTCATTCAAGGAGAGGTCGCCGAGGCCTTACCAGCTGCTCGCGAGCCTAATCTTGTGGCTGCTCCTCTCACCTACGCCGCGGCTGCAGCTATGCCAACTCGCAAGGCGCCTGCGCCTCCGTTCCAGCCTCGCGCGAGGTATCCCCCAGCTCCAGTTCACTGGACCAGCACTAACACCGCCAACCCGTGGCGCACCCTCGATAATCGCCCGATATGTTACGCTTGTCGATACCCCGGACACGTCGCAAGGTATTGCCGCCGCCGGACGCATATCACCAGTGAAAACCGCCGTGAGCCTTTCTTCCCGCTTGACTCCAACGCGCGATACGGTTCCTCCACTCCAATGCCAGCCCGCTACCAGGACGACCACCGCCCTCGGCCGGGACGTCTTCGCTCGCCCTCTCCACGCCGGCGCTCGCCTTCTCCTATGCGTCGACGGCCCGCACCTAACGAGGAGGAAAACTAGACGACGCAATTCCTGAGGCAAGAACTGCGCAAGTTTCGGTTTGCCCAAGTCCTCATTTGTCACCTACCAATGTTATTGATTTTTGACGAACACATATGTGTTCGTCAAAAATATCCCTACTGTCGCTCTTGTAGATACCGGTGCAGCTGTTTCGGTTATAGATGCCGGATTTTGTCGCTCAATTCGTAAGGTTACGACGCCTTTCTCCGGATTATCGCTTCGCACAGCCAGTGCTCAACCTGTTCAACCGACCGCAGTATGTACAGCCCGCGTGACAATTCAGGACGTTCTGTATACGATAGAGTTCGTGGTTCTTTCATCATGCTCCCATAATATTATTTTGGGATGGGACTTTTTGTCGCGTCACAACGCCGTAATCGACTGTGCTAGGGCTGAGGTCGAATTTCGCTCACTGGATGACCAAGCGTCCGTCGACACTCAGTTTGCCGCTAAACTTGTCGTTAGCGATGACACCTACATCCCTCCATGCTCTTTTGCGTTCGTGCCAGTTTCATGCAGCGCCATATCCGACGGCACGGTCTTCTTCACACCATCTCAAATATTCGTCGCCCGAAGAGCCCTCCCCCTGCCTTTTGCTGCTCTCGATCTTGTAGAAGGGTCAACCACAGTGCCAATTTATAATCATGAGTCGTCGTCTTTATCCCTACTTTGTCACGAGTGCCTTGGCCACGTCGAGACAATCAGTTCTTCCAGAATTATATCCGTCCCCGATGAGGTGCCTTCTACCTCCGTCTGTGAACTGGCTGTCGTCTCAGCGCCTGACTCATCGTCGGCAAACATATTTCAACCATTCATCGCTGCAGATTTGACATCTTTGCAGCGTTCACAACTCCTCACCATTCTTGAGAGCTACCACCACTCTTTCGACGTTGAACAAACATCTCTCGGCCGTGCCTTAGCAGTAGAACACTACATCGACACTGGGTCCCACTCACCGCTGCGACAACGACCATATCGCGTGTCCGCTACAGAACGCCGCGTCATTGCTGACCAAGTAGACGACATGCTTCGCAGAGGCGTCATTCGACCTTCACAGAGCCCATGGGCGTCTCCGGTGGTTCTCGTCAAAAAGAAAGACGGTTATATTCGTTTCTGTGTCGATTTCCGGCGATTGAACAAGATCACGCTGAAGGATGTCTATCCACTACCGCGCGTTGACGATGCTTTGGACAGTTTGCAGGGTGCCGAGTTTTTTTCCTCGTTAGACTTGCGGTCAGGCTACTGGCAGGTGCCTATGGCGGAGGCCGATCGCCCAAAAACCGCTTTTGTCACGCCAGACGGCTTATATGAATTCACCGTCATGCCCTTCGGACTTTGCAATGCACCTGCAACGTTCGAACGAATGATGGACAACATCTTGCGTGGACTAAAATGGAAGATATGCTTGTGTTACCTCGATGATATCGTGGTCTTCGCCCCTAACTTTGACACACACTTATGTCGCCTTCAGCACGTCCTTACTTGCTTAACTAACGCCGGTTTGCAATTAAACCTAAAAAAATGTCGATTTGCCATGCGTCAACTGAACATTTTGGGCCACGTTGTTTCCAAGGAAGGCATCCTGCCGGATCCCGAGAAATTGCGAGCTGTTACGGCGTTTCCTAAACCTGCCACCATCAAAGAACTTCGAAGTTTCATCGGCTTGTGTTCGTATTTCCGGCGATTTGTCCGAAACTTCGCGTCTATTATATCACCTCTCACGCAACTTCTCAGCAGCTGTAAAGACCTCTTATCGTGGTCCCCTGCCTGCAACGAGGCTTTCACCACCCTGCGACGGCTTCTTACGACGCCACCCATTCTACGCCATTTCGATCCTGAAGCTCCAACTGAAATCCACACCGACGCCAGTGGTGTAGGCCTGGGTGCTGTGCTGGCACAGCGTAAACTGGAACATCAAGAATACGTCGTGGCATACGCTAGTCGCACACTTACCAAGGCTGAGAGCAACTACAGCGTCACAGAAAAGGAGTGCTTGGCCATTGTGTGGGCCCTTGGAAAGTTTCGCCCATATCTATATGGTCGTTCTTTTGACGTCGTGACCGACCACCACGCGCTGTGCTGGCTTTCGACGTTAAAAGACCCATCTGGCCGCCTCGCTCGCTGGGCGTTGAAAATTCAAGATTACGACATACGCGTGGTTTATCGGTCAGGACGGAAGCATGCTGACGCCGACGCCCTTTCCCGTTCCCCCCTGTCCCAGAATGCCACAGCTGACTCCGCTTGCGATTCCACATTGTCATCGCTTGACTTTGACACCATTGCTATCGAACAACGCAATGACCCGTGGGCTGCCTCTCTCCTCAATCATCTCTCCGACACTTCTGAACTCCCAAAGACGCGAACGCTTCGGCGCCAAGTTCCACACTTCTCGATACGTGACACGCTTCTCTATCGACGTAACTACGCACCAGAGGGACGCAAGTGACTGCTCGTCGTTCCACGAACCCTGAGGTCACAGATTTGTTCCTCTTTTCACGCTGACCCACAATGTGGCCACGCAGGAGTCTTCAAGACCTACGAAAGGCTTAGACATCGCTACTACTGGCGTGGCATGTATACCTTCGTCCGCAACTTCGTCCGCTCTTGTGCCGAATGTCAGCGCCGAAAATCTCCACCACACGCCTGCGCCGGTGAACTGCAGCCTTTACCATGCCCTTCCCGACCCTTCGAACGGGTTGGAATAGATATTTATGGGCCACTTCCATTGACTCCGACTGGCAACAGGTGGATAATAGTTGCTATCGACCACCTAACGCGCTATGCTGAGACCGCTGCTCTTAAAACGGCTACAGCACAGGATGTTGCCACTTTCCTACTGCGTCATTTTGTGTTGCGTCATGGAGGCCCTCAAGAACTCCTCAGTGACCGCGGCCGCGCCTTCTTGTCCGAGGTCATTGAAAAATTGCTCGCTGAGTGTGCTATTGTACATCGCACATGTACCGCTTACCACCCACAAACCAATGGGGCTACCGAGCGCTTTAATCGTACTCTCGGTGACATGCTATTTATGTATGTGACGCCTGACCACTCTAACTGGGACTTAGTTCTCCCATTCATTACATACGCCTATAATACGGAAACGCAAGCGACAACAGGCTTCTCCCCTTTTTACCTCCTCTACGGCTGTCACCCCTCCCACACCATTGACACCATTTTGCCCTATCGACCAGACGCGTCCGAGTGCCTACCGATCTTGGACGCCCCCAGACACGCAGAAGAATGCCGCCAGTTAGCTCGTCGCTTTACCTGCGATGACCAAAACAGGCAAAAAGCAATTCATGATGCCCAGACCTCAACTCCCGTTTTTCTTCCGGGTTCTCTTGTATGGCTGTCAGTGCCGCATCGCACACCTGGGCTCTCTTCCAAACTTCTGCCAAAGTACGATGGGCCATATCGTATTGTCGAACAAACTTCGCCAGTAAACTACCTCATTGAGCCTATTACGCCACCATCAGACTTGCGACGTCGCAACCGCGAGGTTGTACACGTCCAGAGGCTCAAGCAATACCACGGTTCAACGCCGCCTGCCCAGGACTAAGTCGCCAGGATGGCTCCCTTTTTCTCCGTGGGGCCATTGTAAAGAAGAGGAAGTACTCCGGCGCAGAGGCAGCAGCATCGAGTGTGCAGCAGGGGCTCGAGCTCGGAAATTGCGGCTGGTGCATCGCCTCCAAGCCTTCCAAGCATCAACCCTTCTGCTTAATAAATCTCCTTTATAATATATATATATATATATATATATATATATATATATATATATAGACAACTTGCACGCGCTTTTTGCAAGTGCTTAAGTGCTTTTTTTTAATGATGCTTCACGTGACGGCAAGCGCCATATGTAATTAAGCAGTGTGTTCTCCGGTCGGGGCTGAGGCAAATGTCAGAATCGTAAATGCACGAAGCAACAGAAGCGCCAAGAAGGGCCGCAGACATTACATTCAACTAACCTTCATTGAGAAATGACAGAAAGATGGCCGTCTGGCCTTAAAATAATAATGCTTTGCAAAGAAACCTAGGCGTTTACGTGCCGAAACTACGACGTTATTAATAGACACGCCATATTGCCGGGCTCCAGACATGCGTTCCTTAACGGGCACATCGATCGAGGTACACGGGCCTCTGCAATGTTCATCTTCACGGAAATGGAGCAGCTGGGGCGGAGTTTGATCACATGAGATAGACGGGCCACAATAAAAAATAAATAAACATTCTTGCATGCTGATTGGCTAAATATTTATTTGATAATGTCTGAAGTTTCAGGCCGTAGAAAAAGCATTCATGAATTTTCCGCCTCGAGAGCAATGATACTTTCTTCCTGGATTGTGAAAAAAGGGGGAAATAAGGAATAGGTGATACACACAAACTCAATCTACTTTCACACAATACTGTTTTTGGAAGCATTTCTGTGGCAGAAAATGTTTTCGTGGAATACCAGTGGTCTGCAAATGCAGCTCCTTGTCTCAGACAAAAAGTGCCTTGGACACAAGGGCAAAAGGCAGATTTGCTCTGCCTGACGGGACCCTTTTGCACCCGAATGCACACCGAAAGCGTTGACGAACAGAAATAATGTTATACGTTGTTAATACATAAAATGGATTTCAATACAAAGTGAACAAAATGCATAGTTCAACAAAAATAAAGAAAAGTCAAAAGAGGAAATAACGATGATTAAGGAACATATAACTGTTGCATACACAACTTGCTAATCTTGTCGACAGAAGAAGAGGTAAATTCTAGCATTTTTTAAAAGTACGGCGACAGTGATTTTTGCGTAATGTTTATGACTTGTTTATGAGAAGATTTGCAGTTAAGTGTTTTGGCATTTGTCCGTCTCTGACGCGAACTGCTGAGATTCTGTATGTAATAGTGCTCTAACTTACTCAATAGAGTAGCATAAAGTTTTTGTCTGATATGCTTAATATAAAGTATACATATGCGCAAATTCTTCTAAATCGTCGATTATAAATTACAGCATGGAACTTACAACGATGGTGAGACGTTATCTCTCGAGACTTCACCGCCGGGCCAACGACGAGAGCGAAAACAGGTGGTGGTGGTGGCGCACGGCTGTAATTTTGAAGTGAATGCAGGTCAGGCAGAAATGAAACAGGAATTCAATAGCACAATCGACGCGTGCTTTATCCATCGCTAGTAGCTACAACATACCACTTCCAGCGCTTGGCGGCTCTGACATCGTTCGAGGTCATAGTCCGGGGCAGAAATAAACGTAGCCACGAGCGCCGAGCCATTCAGACATAGGGTATATGAACATGCATGGCGGTAGGAACAGGCTGGAGTGGGAAGAGATAGAAGAACAGCTAAGGGAGGAGAGGCCGATGGTATACGATTTTGTGGAAACACATCTCAGGGACATGGAACAACCTCCTAACAATGCGGACTACGCGTGGGAATATTGTAATAGAACAGAAGGCAGCAGAAAGGGGGTTGGTATTGGGGCATTCATTCATAAAAGTACAGACTGGCAAAGGGTCAAGCAGGAGTGCAAGGAACATTTATGGCTAAAAGGGAAAGTGGCAGGGCAAATGACACTCCTTCGTTTCGTGTACTTGTGGACGGGAGCAAAGGCCAGAGAGGAAAACCAGGCAATGGTAGAGTGTATATCAAAGGACATTCAGGAATTAGAAAGAGAGTGCGAGATAATTATACTAGGAGATATGAATCCAAACATAGAAGATATAGATGGGTGTACCGATCCGACAGGCAAAATGATCATGGATATGTGTGAAAGGCTGGATTTGACCATTTGCAACAGTACCGAGAAGTGTGAAGGGCAAATAACATGGAAGGTAGGAAGGCTGCAGTCGACGATAGATTACGCACTGATGTCACATAGGATGTATGATAAGCTCAGAGGAATGCGCATAGATGAAGGTGGCTCCAGAAGTCTGGGTAGTGATCACAAACGTATTAAGCTAAGTTTTGGAAGAGCAGTGAAAGTGGGAAGGAGACAAGATGAGCAACTACAGGAAAGTTTTTATTCGGAAATGCAAATTGAAATAGCCACTAAACAAATTGAGAAAGTAATCACTGAGGATAATAAAACAGTGTGGACATACACGAATCTAATTAGACTGTTTGAGCTTGAGCTTGCTAAGGCACGTGACAAGTCACCCCGGAAAAGAAGTTCAGTAGGGTTGAGAGCTGGGCTAGTTGGTGAGACATCATTTAATCATATGGTTGGTGATTAATCAAAAGTTGGTGGGATGAGGAAGTTAAGAGAGCCATAGCAAAACGTCAGGAAGCCTCTAGGGAACACAGACATGCTAAGCAGCGGGGTGAACCGACAGATGATGTTGAAGGAAAATGGGAAATCTTCCTAAGCTGTAGAAGGGATGCATTCCTTCTGATCAATGAAAAAATTAGAAGAAAGGGAGCCCAGTGGCTGGCAGAAGTACATAAAAAAGATAGAAAGGCAGCTGTGAAATTTTGGAACCATCTAAACTCCCTAAGAAATGATACGAGAATAGAGCAGAGGTTTATAACTGCAGCTCAAGGTGCTAGGCTAGAAGGGGATGAAGCTATTGAATATATAAGAACAAGGGTGACAGAAAATTTTCAACAAAAGAGTGCTTTATGCACCACAATAGACAAGGATGAATCAAGTGGCGCAATGGCTCCATTTTCACAAGAGTGGGAAAGGGCTGAGAAAATGGTTCCGTGTAGTACATCAACAGGCCCACATGGCATTCCAATTATGCTGATAAAGAGATTAGGTCCGAAGTTTAAGCAGGCTTTGAGAGAGGCAGCGAGCAAAACAATAATTCATGGTGAAGTCCCCGATGGATGCAAACTTAACAGGATGAGCATGATCTATAAAAGAAAGGTGAACAAAACTGACATAAACCACTACCGTCCTGTAACAGTGACATGAGTGGTCTACAGGCTGGCGATACAGATTATAAAGGAAAGACTGCATGCATGGATAGAGGATGAGGGGGGGGGGCGGAACTGCAGAATGGGTTTCGGAAACACAGGAAGTTGGAAGACAATCTGTTCTCACTGACGCAGTGCATTGAAATAGCTAGCAGAAAAGGAACACAGGCCCCTATGGCTGGCATTTTTGGATATCAAGGGAGCGCACGATAGCGTGGTTCAAGAGGAATTGTGGGGAATACTGGACTGGATCTAACAGACAGTAATCCCAAGGAATGTACAGGGGAAGTTATTAGAACCAATGGAATGTAAAAATAAGAAGAAAAGTGGATGAAAACATAACCAGCCGTGAGCAGGAATCGAACCTACGACCTTCGAATAACGCGTTCGATGCTCTAACCACTGAGCTACCACAGCGGCCTTCCCTCCATCCGCTTTTTTTTTTTTGGGGGGGGGGGGGGGTTATATGTGCATTTAGAAGTAGGAGTGACAGTCAGCGCCATCTATAAGCCAAACGACGAGTGTGAAAACACTCTTATGCGCATATTTGGCGTCACGTAGCACGTGAACTTATGAGCGGGCAGCTGATTAATTGTCCCTCTTATACAACCTAAACACACCAAGTCTGCCAGTACGAGACCCTCGTTCAATGAAATAAGGGAAGAAGTGTATGTCTAAGGGCTCGTTTTTCCGTGTTTTAACACAATATCAATGAGATCTAACAGACAGTAATGCCAAGGAATGTACAGGGAAAGTTATTCGAACCAATTGAATGTAAAAATAAGAAAGAAAAGTGGATGAAAAAATAACCAGCCGTGAGCAGGAATCGAACCTACGACCTTCGAATAACGCGTTCGACGCTCTAACGACTGAGCTACCACAGCGGCCTTCGCTCCATCCACTTTTTTTTTGGGGGGGGGGGGGGGGGTTATATGTGAATTTAGAAGTAGGAGTGACAGTCAGCGCCATCTATAAGCCAAACTACGAGTGTGAAAACACTCTTATGCGCATATTTGGCGTCACGTAGCACGTGAACTTATGAGCGGGCAGCTGATTAATTGTCCCTCTTATACAACCTAAACACACCAAGTCTGCCAGTACGAGACCCTCGTTGAATGAAATAAGGGAAAGAAGTGTATATCTAAGGGCTCGTTTTTCCGTGTTTTAACACAATAATAATGAGATATAATGAGGAAAAAAAAGAGAATGAAAAGAAAAAAGAAAAACCACAATGAATATATATATATATATATATATATATATATATATATATATATATATATATATATATTCTCAGTGGGTTTTTTTTTCTTTTCTTCTTTTTTCCTTTCTTTCTTTCTGTTTTTTAGTTCTCTCTCACTCTCACAAACATCTTTCAAGGCGAGAGGGACGCGGCAGCAACGAAGTTTGGAAGTTCATGTTAGTATAACTCATCCCCTGATGAAGGGAGGACCCCTCCCGAAACTGTTGGGAAATAAATATAATTATCATTGTTGACAACGCTCCCTTTGTGCCATATCCCATATATATATATATATATATATATATATAGGGGAAGTTATTAGATCGAACTGATTGTACTATTGCACTGTGAATGAGAAGAAAGAAAACTTGGGTGAAAAGGGAAAAGATAGCTTGCCGTGGGCAGGAACAGACACTCAGACCCTGCGACCTTCGAATAATGCGTTCGATGCTCTACCACTGAGCTACCACGGCAGCTATCCCCCCCAACCACTTTATAAAGTTGAAAGTTGAAATTTATTTCACCACAACGATACACCGTGATTTACACAAACAAGAAACAATTGTGGCATGGAAAGTAGGAAAAAAGCTGCGCTATAGCAGCTTGACTAGCCCCACCTCCCATTTGTACAAGGCAACAGAAACAATGGCACACCAAGCTCCATACGGTGCTCACGTATGATTGAAAGAAAAAAAGAAAAGAAAATAACATTCTAGTGGTTGTTTATGAAGTACAGAATAGATGCACACTTGGGTGTTTACAAACAAACAATTTTTGGGAAAAAAGGCAACCAATATAAGACGCTATAACAGAAAGGGGTACACTTAAAATTTCATGCATTTACAAGTACTGGGTGTAATTTTTCTGGGTTTATAGTTCCTCATACAAACAGGTTTAATATATCACTACTTGAAAGGAGACGCAATTGCTGTTTTGTGAGCTTGAACTTATTTAGTATATGGGGAACAGAGTGCTTTAGCATTTGGAGTCCGTAATTTGTTCGCGGTCGGGGGATGTGCCAGTGTTCCGAACTCCGTATCGGACGCAACAAAATTTTCGGCTGTAAATGTGCTAAGCCTCTCAGGTTTGCGCAATTCTTTCGAATTTCAGACCTCAAAGACAACAACAAGTTATGTTCATATGCCACACAAAATTTTAAAACTTTAAACTTGACAAATAAATGGGATGTGTGTTCTCTGTAACCTATATTTGCAACAGCCCGCAAAGCGCTTTTTTGAAGTGTATACAACTTTTGTTTTGATGTTTCAGTTCCAGAAGCCCATACCAACTGACAATAGCGTAGATGAGAACAAAAAAGCGTATTAAAGATAAGAAGTTTCTGGGGGAGCGGTAGAAACGACTGACACCTTCTCAGCACGCCAAGGGCTTTTCTTAGCTTAATACACAATTGTTCAGTGTGAGAATTCCAGAACATATGTTGATGAAAGATGACGCCCAAAGTTTTGACAGTCTCTGAAAGTTCGATATTGAAATTATTTAGCATCAGTTTTTGTGTGTACGTACATGTTATTCCTTTCGCACGGAAAAGAACGGCCTTGGTTTTAGAGCTGTTGATCTGTAACGAATTTTGGCAGGACCATTTCGAAAAATTGACTAACGTTTTATTAGCTGCTTTTATCAAATCGTCTATATTTGTTCCCGTAAAGAATAAGCTTGTATCATCTGCATAAATAATGTACGTTATTGAGTGATCCACATTTACAATATCATTGATATAAAGGTTAAATAGAAGAGGTCCTAATATGCTTCCCTGTGGTACACCGCGTTTGATTTTTTTGGGCATAGATGTTTGCCTATTTATAGACACGCACTGGTACCGATCACTAAGGTAGCTTCCTATTAAATCGAGCGCGATGCCTCTAATCCCGTAATAAAACAATTTTTCTAACAAGGTTTGGTGATCAATTCTGTCGAACGCCTTCGTAAAGTCTATGAATACGCCTAATGTTAGCTTTCTTGCTTCAATGTTGCCCAGTATCAACTCTTTTTGATGCAACAGCGCTGTCTCCGTCGATACGCCAGACCTGAACCCATATTGTGCTGTTGTAATCACAGAATGCCAGTCCAAAAATTTATACAATCTAGTGAAAATGATTTTTTCTAGAGCCTTTGAAAATAAAGGTAATACCGATATTGGCCGGTAATTACTCATTTCATTTTTTGTCACCACCTTTAAAAAGCACTGCAACTTTGGCATTTTTCATCCGCTTAGAGAACATACCTGTGCTTAAAACAATATTATAAATATGCGTCAGGCAGGGTGATAATAAATCAATAACAAAGATAACCGGTTCCATTTTTATGCCGTCAATGTCCTCACTTTTGCTTTTTTTAAGTTTCATGAAAACGTTGTTTACCTCAGTTTGCTCCGTAGGGTCAATAAATATTGAGGGGGCTATATGTGTTGGCATGTAACTTAATGCATTTCCGTCGTAAGTACTTTCTGACAAAGAAGTAAAGTACCCATTGAATTTATTGGCTAATGCTGTTCCTTTAAATATATGATTATCAATTGTAATTTCGTCGACACCAGGCGTCCTATTACTTGAAGATATGATTGTGTTTAGTTTTTTCCACATTTGCTTGACATCTACGATACCGTTAAAAATAGTATGGTAATAGTCGCGTTTGGCTTGTCTTAAAGTTTTTGAAAGACTGTTTCTGTAGGCCCTAAACGCTTTCAGTGCATTCAAATCGCGATTTTTCAAGAACACCTGGTACAGTCTGTTTTTCGTACGTATCATTTTCAATATACTTAACGTTACCCAAGGCTTACGTGCGCGTTTTGGCTTAGTTATTTCTTTGTACGGAAAGTGTTTTTTATATACCGAAGAAAAAATTTCTATGAAATGGTCATATGCGGTATCAGCCGTAGAGCACGCAAAAACTGCGTTCCAGCTTGTTCTGGCGAGTTCATCTCGGAACTGCGACAGTGTAACCGCGTTGATGTCTTGATATATTATATTTACAGTGAATTCTTTTGCCGTATTGTACGTATCAGTTACTAAATAGATAGGCAAGTGGTCGCTAAGTGTCACATTAATGGTACCAGAGAATAGGTCATTAATTGCTAGGTTAGTAATAAAAAGGTCGATAAGAGTTTCACTAGTTGCAGTGATACGTGTGGGGGTGGTTATTACATTAAACAAAAAATGGGAATCGAGAATCGCAGATAATTCGCCCTGTTTAGGAGTTTTTGTCAGCATATCTATGTTTAGGTCACCTCCTAAAATTAAAGAGTATTGGTTTATGTTTACAAACGAAAAAATTGCCTCTAGAAACGTGAAAAATTCGCTCAAGTTACCATCAGGTGGCCTATACACGACAGCAAATACAAAATTGTTGCATTTTATACAAATTATCTCAATGTCCGTTGTGGACCAAGAAAAGTCATCAAGGAGGTCATAGGTAAATCCCAGTTTTGTGAACATGCATACGCCGCCTCCCCTTTTAAATTTCCTATTCAAAGAAACGGCACTATAGCCGTCTAAATGTATGGTATCAAGATCAGAGTACCACGTCTCAGTCAGCATAATAACCGAAAAGGAAAACCCAAACTCGTTTATTAAAATGCAAAAGTCATCATATTTTTGGCGTAACGACTGCATGTTCATATGTAAAAATGTTAATGGTGATTTACACTTTTCAACAATATCCGACTTGATTGTGGTTGGACTAATACAAGATAAAGTCATTGCTGATTATTATGGGTCAACATAGAAGTGCTGTCAGTTTGCAGACAAGTAGTGACATACTTCCAAATGAGAAGCAGACAACGAAAAATATCACTGTGCCTACAGATTTCATCAACAAGGGCAGAAAAACGCAGCCAAGTTGTTTCTCAACTCATGTCGCGATACAGGCATAAACGCAAACAATCCAGAAAAAAAGCAAAAGCGGCAACTACAAACCAGTACTTCCAAAATTAAAGCACACAAGACAAAATTAAAAAAGCAGGCAACAAATATCGGAAAGAGAACAAATGTGTGGCGAACAGCGCATGCGCATATGGCCTTTGCTCCGGGTAGACTATCGCAACATATACAACTATGTGTCTCCTTAACACATATGAACGGCATGATAAGATGCGCTGTAGCACCACAAAGGGCTCCTTCAAAGCTTGGGACATTGGTCTGTCTTATTTTCCAGCTTTCATAATGGGTTAACCATTTTAGCAACGTCCCCACTGCATGAAATCTATTTTTGGAGCGTTGTCCATGCGCCGTGCGAAAATTTTGCCATTTTGCACCCAAACGTATTTCCAACCAGTTTCGCGTTTGCGTGCAGTAGCCTGACCTAGTAGACGTTTCAGCTCTGGGCATAGGTGCTCGTTAACAAAGAACGGCTCCTCCGAGTCAAAGCCTACGTCAGAGCACTTGAGCCGGGCAGTACGCGCATTCTCGAGGAAACAGTCCCTCTTCTGCCTCCGTGCGAATTGAACTACTACGTTCTTTTTTGTTAGATTGGAGGTTGGTACTCTGTGCACCGACTCAAAATCGGCTTCCTCAAGTGGTACACCTACTTTCTCGCCAACTTTGATCACTGTATTTATAAGGTTTTCAGTGGCGTTGTACGGGATACCTTTGAGCTCCACATTTGCATTACGAGAATACTGCTCAAGGTGTAGCAGCCTACTCTCATGATCTTTCACCTTTTGAGCAAGATCAGCGCACGTGGCCTCTAGCATAGCGTTGGTCGCCTTGAGCTTTACATTTTCAGCCTTTACTTCTTCACAATCAGTATTTAAGGAAGCTACAGAGGACTTAATTTCCCTCAGCTCATTGCGAAAGTCTCGCTCGAGTGCTTCCTTGAAGCCTTTAAATTCAGCCCGTAATTCACGCTTAAGTTCCTCGAAAAGTGCTCTTATCTCTTTCGCCATGTCTCAATGAATCAATACAGACAACAGAACACTTGTGGCAGCACCAGCAGCAGCAAAACGAAACAGGCGAAAATTTAAGAAACAAGCAGGAATTTGGGCACAAACCTGCGTGAAAGATGTGTAGCGTTTTAGTCCTCGAGCTTCGCTGCCGCCTCTGCTGCCATGTGAAGGACGGGGGCGTTGTTCAGTCAATTTGTAGTTTTCAGTCAGGGTTGAGGAACCAATGCAAGTCGATGGTCCAGGCAGCGTCACAATCACACGAGGGCTGACGTGGAAGGGCCTTTCTTGAAGTAGATGTAGATAGCTGGGCTGATATCAGCGCATCCAAACCGCCGCACGATGCCGGAACGAAATATTCCACAGCCCTGCGTGAAAGATGTGTAGCGTTTTAGTCCTCGAGCTTCGCTGCCGCCTCTGCTGCCATGTGAAGGACGGGGGCGTTGTTCAGTCAATTTGTAGTTTTCCGTCGGGGTTGAGGAACCAATGCAAGTCGATGGTCCAGGCAGCGTCACAATCACACGAGGGCTGACGTGGAAGGGCCTTTCTTGAAGTAGATGTAGATAGCTGGGCTGATATCAGCGCATCCAAACCGCCGCACGATGCCGGAACGAAATATTCCACAGCCCTGCGTGAAAGATGTGTAGCGTTTTAGTCCTCGAGCTTCGCTGCCGCCTCTGCTGCCATGGTTATATATGCCATGGTTATTGGTTATATATGTGAATTTAAACGTGGGAGTGATAGCTGCACCGAATGAGTATAGTTGTAATGTTTATTGAAAGAATAGCACGGCCAGCACTGCAAGTTGCAACCACACTTGACGTTTACGAACATTGAAGTCTATTTGAAAAGTATCTCCGGAACCGGCGTTGCTCTGTACTTGATCGCCACGTAGAATGCTGGAATTCGGTTCTTGCTGGGACCCTGACATTTATTATTTGCATTGGTTGGATCAAAGCGGCCAATGTCAGCTTTTTCCTAATGCTCTCACCTTAAGATGACCAATGTCTATAGTCACGATTCCCAGGTAGATATAAACTGTCAGTTACCTGTGGCACATCATATTTGTTTCTCTTGGGTGTTTTTGCGCAAGCACAGGGGGACTAAGATAAGAAACACAAAGGGGTGCAAAAACATCAAGATTAATACGAGTATGTTCCAAAAAGGCCGAGTCGCAGTTATGCTGCACACCTGTGGCACATACCCACCCGGGGTATATGTGTATACCAGATGCGTCTCGCGGAAAGGGTTTGACGACGGACGAAACGGGATTGTCTGAGTTTATACGTCATGAGTAGCTAGCTATTGGCCTGGAGGACATAGCGCGGCGTAACCTATGTCATGACGTCACTCATAGGATGCCGGGTTGAGTCGTCTGCTGGTACCCCGCATTTCCTGCGCTTTTCCCACCGCGTGTTTTAGGGGCGAAGCTCCTTAGGGCGTGGGCTGTGCGTCCCCTGTAGCCTGTATGTAGCCACCTCTAGTTTAGTTCTTGCAGTGTTCACTAGATGGCGGTACCGTCTCCTGTATGTAGCCACCTCTCGTTTAGTTCTTGTAGTGTTTGCTAGATGGTGGTACTTGTAGCTGATGATGAAAAGATGCAAGATGTTATAAACTAGAAAGCGGTACTTGTAGTTGATGAAAGACGCGAGATCTTATAAAATAGGAATGATGTCACATATGGCGCGTGTCATTGGTTGAAGGCAATCGTTCGATTTAGTGCGGCGACGTACGCTAGGGGGAGCGATGTAATAAAATCGAGTGGGCAAAATGTACAGAGGATTCATGGTTTACCAGGTTTACCTCCGGAGCTTCGCCCACTCATCATCATTCACTTCGTGGATATGGCGGAATTTTTTCTTGTGTGCAACGTGCGTGCTTCCCACTTGTCATAAAGTTCTTTATTTAGGGGCGAGGCTCCTTAAGGCGTGGGTCTGTCCATTCCTTGTATGTATGTATGCAGTGCATAGCCACCGGTGGCACATACCGGCTCTAGAGTGGGTATGTGCCACAGGGGATGCGAGATGGGAGGATGGTACTTGGAGTGTTCACTATAGATGGACGCGCGGACGGACGAACAGACAGACTAGCAGACGGATGGATAGACGCACGGAAGGACGCACGAAGAGACAGACAGGCATATAGATGTACGGACTCACGGGCGGACGCACAGACAGACGTACGGACGCATGCATAGACACGCGGACGGACGGAAGCAAGAATGAACGAACGGACGGACGGAAGCACAGACGGGCTGACGAGCACTTCGCCCCACTCATCATCATTCACTCCGTGGATATGCTGTGATTTTCTTAGGATGGGGTATGACCTGACAAAGCTTCAGGTAACAGAGCTAGTGGTTACGTATCCATTCTGAAAGACGCGAACACGGACACGGGGAGGAAGTCACCTGTTGTTGTGGTGTGCTAACCCCGTGAGAATTCCCAGACTTTGTATAAAACGAGCCGCAGAACATTAATAACACGCACGCGTGCGGTTCAAATGCACAGCTGTCAACGAACACATGTGAATGGTGGGCGGGGAAAATTGACAAGCATGCTTAGAAGCAATCATGGGATCTGCAGGGCCAATTTTCTTGCCCTCCACTGCTCTTTTTAGTTGTGCCCTAATAATATTCACCGTCATCGGCGTTTTTTTAATTTATTACTTCATCTACATTTATGTTAGTTCTCAGCGTCTTCGATGATATGGTTAATGTGACAAAATGTTTGTTTCCAAAGGACCACGCCGTGAGAACTAATGGAGACGTGGGGGGTCTTCTTTTTACTTATTTTGTCAATTTACAGTGAGCCTGTCGTTTTCAATCATCAGTAAATTATTCGGCGAACGCACGCCATGAGCTGCCGGGAGCCTTCGTGAGCATGCCTCAGCTCACCTATATTTGCCTGGTAACATGAATGCCAGTCTTCAACTGAACTTGAAAGCAAAATTTGAGGTTAAGTAGCTTCCACATGTGCACCGATTTTAAAAATGGGCATTTATAGGCCCCTATAGGATTTTAGGCACAAACGTTACAAATAGGCATTCATAGGAACTATAAACACACTAGAAATTGTCTTTTAAATGGCTAATTCATGCTCATATATTAAAGTGGTGTGATAGGAACGCAAGAAACAAAATGGGCATTTGCTTATGATTTGGTCTCTAGTGATAACCTTAAATAATTTTTCCAAAGGCACCTCCTGTGGTCTCCATCCAGATGGTATCTGCACAACATCCTAGCTGCTTCGTCTAAATCGAGGATGCCATACGATATGGTTTGTCTACATCGCAAAAGAAAGGGACGGAAAAAAACAAACCACAATACATGATGCACAATTTACAACACATTGCTAAAAACAGCTTTCGATTTTGGCCATAAAAATGAAGGTATTTTACGTTGAAGCAAATTCACACCTTGGGCTACTTGGCGGTTGTTCGTGAAATAAGGACGCAACATAAAAAACTGACACAAGCACTGACATTCCCTTCTACGTGTTATCTCTGATTTACTGTAGATTATTCCATGATTACTCCTTGCATGACACCAACATCTAAATAACTGCAACTTCTAACCGATTCGCAAGCAGCTTGTCGACAGTTTCAGAAAGGAAGAATTTCCAAGCAAGCCTTAGAAATTCTCGCCACTGCAGTCAAGACGAATCTCCCAGACACGTACATCATTTGGACTCCAGGTCACGAGCCCCTGATGGGAAATGAGGCAGTCAATGCTTTTGCCCGAGCTCATGTTCACCGGGCCATCCCACAGCACGCGCTGAGAAGGAAAGAAGATGCACCTAAAAAGTATAATATACTGCAGCACTACAGGATAAATCGAAGAATTTATCCGCCAGCTCACACCAGCCTGACTCAGGAAGAGGCAGTAATCCTCAGGAAGCTACTAAGACCTACGTTTACGGTACGCTTCTTCACCGCATCTCACCAACCGAGTGCTTGTACAACTGCAAGCACTGTGATGTCAGAGAAACACTATTCTATATGGTATAGAGATGCAGACAAAGCCCTGGAGCCACTGCGTTAACCGAAGAGCAGAGAGATGGCGAAGGCCCGCGGCTACCTGGAATAAGGAGGTCGCCCACCTTGGGCGCACCATGCATTTGCTCAAATAAGTTTATTCTCTCTCACAAAGAAAATGCTAGAGCAGCTCAATGGCGCAGTGGGTCCATTAACGAAGCTGGTCTCCAAAGCAGTTTCAAACCCCTGTCAATGGGTTAACATGGCCATGGGGCACTGTAGGGAAGAAATAAAGAAAAGCAGTCTTCTAAATAAGCAAGAAAACCAGTGAAGGTCACAAAACCAAACAAAGCCTTTTATTAAAATGCACAATTACAGAGGGAGGGATCGGCTTGAGCAAAGTTTCAGTCCAAGTCCTGCAACCGGATCGTAGCTCCTATGTCTGACGTGGCAGTGTGTTCGGCCAGCACGGCCAGCTCAGAGTATAAATCTCCAGGGCTCTCATCCTGCAGACAATGCGATGTTAATTCAGAGCAAGCACATAACACATACGCCACTCAAGTCACACCGGCCAGGTTCATTAACCCTTTCAGAGTCAATGACATAGAGTTCGAGTACTCATGGATACAAACTAGACAACAAATTTTTTAGTAGAGTCTAACATACTTATAATGATTCCAAATATAGTAGACTCCCGTTGATAGAAACTTCACGCGAACAGCAAAACCTTGAATTAGACAAACTTCCAATTAGGCAAAATGCACAAAAACTGCACTTTTGTAGCTTGACACCTGACACAGGGGTGCAACAGCCTAAATAAAAATTGCAGCAATTTTTGGAGCAGCAGGATCGTACTTTTGGAGCATTAAATTCAAATTTGTAGCGGGTTTCGGGAAATAAAAGATCATTTTTTATCATGATGGATCACATTCGGAGCAAAGAAGGCTTACTTTTAGAAAAAAAAAAGTATGTTTAAGCCATCAAACATCACCTAAATCATGCTAAGTAAACATGAGCACTACTGTTTCAATAAAACTAGTATTTTTATCTACCCCACTGAGCGAACAATGATAAAGTTCACATTAGCACTTGCGGCGACTGTCAAATCCTTTGCAGAATCGGTAAATTAAAATATAGATCTGTAAAGCTGGCAACCTCGAAATTCAAGGGATTCGTGAAACTGAGGTGTAGGGGTGCCAAAGAAAAAAAAAACTTGAGCAGTTTTGTCTTTTTTGTTTTTTTAGGGCGGTAGAAGTGTCATACACTGCTCCGAATGATTGCCAGTAACGTTTCAGACATCAGCGATCATACTAGTCCTCACAATTATGTGGTGGTATACACGCATGAGTAATTGAACAAAATTTGCTGTCCCGTGAGTAATGCTAACAGCCCTTTTCAAATCATGATACGCTTTTCCACAGGACACCAGTGTATTGCGGCGAAGGTTTAAGCAGAGTTCTGCATAGATTAGAACAAGGCTAATAAATTTTCGAACCCCCCCCCCCCCCCTCTTTTTTTCACGATGGGAGTTAGGTTTAGGGCAAAACATCTACGCTCACTTGTAAGGCGCGTTCTACCAGTTAAAGTAACAGCGGCGCAGGCCCGTTGGTCCGGCAACAGCATCAGATATCTATCGCCAGGACGACGCAACTAACGCTACTTCAAAACAGAAAAATGTTTTATGTGCGATTGCTATGGCGACCAACGTGGTCGCCGGCAACGGCAGCGTACGCAGCATGTCAAATCTGTTCACACACCAAAAACGCGGTATGCACTCACAGCTCTAGTCGCTAACATGCCATAGCCGCTTTGGCTGACTAGGAAGTTCATATTTCTGGCAAAGCGTTCATGGCTGTCGCAACGTCATCTCGCCGATAGGTATTCATTACGGCCAGCAGACCAATGGGCGCACAGTTTCATTACTTTATCTGGTCGATCGCGTCACACAAGTGCCCTGACTTAATGGGATTAAGGTTAGCGTGGTTAGGTTACCGTGATTTAAGGGTACATAGTCTGCGTGCTTAGATTAATTGACGACTGAAACTGGAGGTCGGCAACGTGACCTCTATTTCTGACTGAAATTAGCACAAGTGAGAAAATTTGAAATACAACACATCTTGGTTTTGGGGCCAGGAGTAAGAAGCAGCTTTCCGTAAGGCGAAACAATGCCTTCAAAATGCAGCTATGCTTGCCCACCATGATCCCAAGAGACCCCTCAAGTTGGAATGTGACGCCTCGCAAGAGGGAATAGGGGCCGTGCTTTTCCGTACATTCGGAAAAATCAACATACCCATCGGTTTCCGATCTAGGACTTGGACAAAGGGGGAAAAGAATTATTCAAAATTAGAATGCAAAGCCTCTTGTGTTTGGAGTGTGCAAATTTCGAGACTACCTAGTAGGTCGAGAATTAATTTTAGTGATGAATTATCAACCATTGGTGAGCCTGCTGAGGGCGGACCAAGCAAGTCCAACCTTGGCTGCCACCAGAATACAATGCTGGGCGCTGTACTTGGGTGGGTTCCGCTACCCACTGGAATATTCTCCCCGTAAGCAGCTGTTGAAAGCTGACGCCCTCAGTTGATTGCCGAAACACACCACAGATCTGGAACCTCCCGAAGCAGATCCACCAGGCTACGTACTAGCTTTGGTTGGTTTCAACGAGAAAACTGTGTCAGTTGAAGAACTAAAGCAGTTTACGACAGGTGACTCACTCCTGAGTGAAGTGATAGAATTCATGAAAGACGGCTGGCCGTCAAACGAAAAAGGTGTGAATGCGAACATGAAACCTTTCACGGAGAAGAAATCGGGGCTGTCAATGGCTCACGGCTTGTTGTACTGGGGCCGTTGAGTAGTCGTTCCGACGGAGGCGCAACGTCGTATCTTATACCTTTTGCATAAGACGCATCAGGGAGAGTCTGCTATGAAAGCGGTCACAAGATCATCATTTTGGTGACCAGCGTTAGGCCGCGATATAGAGCGAGTTGCTTCATTATGTCACAACTGTGCTCAAAACATGCCGATGGCGACATCAGCAATACCAATGAATTGGCCCGCAACAACAGAGAAATGGTCAAGAGTGCATATTGATTATGCTGGTCCTATTGCAGGAAGCATGATTCTTGTGGTTGTCGACGCACACAGCAAGTAGATCAAAGCCGTGCTGCTCAGACAAGCCAACACTGTGATCACAGTCAGCTGTTTGCATGCTATATTAGAAATGGTCAAGAGTGCATATTGATTATGCTGGTCCTATTGCAGGAAGCATGATTCTTGTGGTTGTCGACGCACACAGCAAGTAGATCAAAGCCGTGCTGCTCAGACAAGCCAACACTGTGATCACAATCAGCTGTTTGCGTGCTATATTCTGCCGATTAGGCGTGCCACGAACAAACGTCTCTGACAACAGGGTGCAGCTTACCAGTGACATGTTCTTGACTTTTGTTAAGATGAACAACACAACGCACCTGCGCATGGCTGTTTATCATCCTCAGTCGAACGATTTGGCAGAAAGAGCAGTCAGGACCATTATAGATGGCCTAAAGAAGTTAGGAGGGGCACGGTTGAAAGATAACCTGAACAAGCTGCCTTTCAATTACAGGAGGACTCCCAATACCTCTGGGAAATCGCCATCTGAACTTCTCTCTGCGTAACAAATAAGAGCCCGTTTCGACGCGTAATTCCGCCTGTATACGCAGGATCCACCAATGATGCCGATGAATGGCCTCTGCCATCACCTAGCGCAGCTGCGTATGCTCGGAACTTCAGAACGGGGGAACGATGAACGCTAGGAACTGTCGAGTCCACTGCTGGCTCTCGGATGGTTGGAGAGCGAATGCCAAACGGTATAGTGAGATGACACGTCGACCAGTTGCGGAAGTGGGACTTTTTGATTCCAACGCTGGGCTCAGATCTAGGACCAGAGAAGGAAGCATCAGAAGCAGGCACTTCTAGCGACCATTAACAGTCGTCGACGCCGTCAGTTGAACAGAGGAATGATGCAGTAGGTAACGAAGTTCACCCTGAAGCCACAACTAGCAACACTACCACAGCCATACCCGAAACACTACCCCAAGCCCTGCGGCACTCTACTCTACAGCGAAAAAAAGGAAGAGAGATGTTGGAAAGTAACGTCAGTCCTATAGAACTCATCTCCAAGTGCTAGTGGCGCATGCCTTTGTGCTTGCTATCTTACCCTTGACCTTCCCCCCTTTAGTTGCTATATACACACTTCCAAGTGGGAGGAATAAACGATTCTGTTTTTGCTTGTCAACTAGATGCTGTCCTATTCAGTACAGGCATCGTCGTGTCGACGCATTATAACACTCTGGACAGCAATTCTTGCCTTCTATATGAGATGTCTCTTATATACAGGGTGCTATTTTCCTATCAACTCGTATTTTACAGTAGGCCCACTGCTGGTGTCTATTATATCAGTGTTTCTTATAAAGGGGTTCGACTGTATCATTCACACACAACGGTACCCACCTGTTGCATGAGAGCGGCAGCGGACGACGTTAGGACCACATCAATAGCACCTGCAAATAAAGAAGTCAGCAGAGGCTTAATGCACCACGAGCGATGCCATTAAAAAGCCAATGAATGAACACAATTACTGCATAAAATATGACACTCAAACCTCCATCTACTGAGAGACACTGGTCCTAAAAATGGAAATTTTTAATGAGATATCAAAACAAAATTAGGCATTTGTGCATTTAGTATTTCTTCAGCCTGCTAATAGACCGAGTATGCAAAATTGCTGCCATATGTCGGCCATCGTGTGCATAGCCACCATGCTAAAGGCTCAGCGCGGCGCAATATGCACGGTCCGCGTGTGCTTACGTGTACGTATCTTTCAGGCGTATCGATGTGAGGCATGTGTTGGCTGATAACCGCAATGCCCAAGTATTGCTGCGTCTCTTGCTGCACACAGAGAGGAACTCAAAATGCTGAAGGAAAAAAGGTGAGCCATAAACTGATTGATATGTGGGGTTCAACATCCCAAAACCACCGTATCATTATGAGAGATGCCGTAGTGAAGGGCTCATGAAATTTCAACAAGCAGGGGTTCTTTAACGTGCACTCAAATCTGAGCACATGAGCCTACAACATTTCCGCCTCCATTGGAAATGCAGCCGCCGCGATCCCGCGACCTGCGGGTCAGCAGCCGTCAACTTTGCCTTTTGTTATTTTTGCAAGCCTATGACGTATCCAGCATGTGCGGCCACTGCTCCTGAAACACGTGTTTGCGTTCTCCTTTATAAGCAAGCAAAACGCGAAACCCCATTTGTATTCGTTTTCCCACAAATTGCTGCACGCCAAAGCAAAACACGTGATTCGAAAGCAGTAGCCGCACACTTTGGATACATCATAAGCTTTAAAAAGTAACAAGGGACAAAGTTAGCGGCTTACCTTTTTCTCTACAGTATTCAGAGTTCCTCTCTGTGCACAGCAAGGGATGCAGCATTACGTCGGCATTGCGATTATGAGCCAATACACGCCTCACGTTGGTAGGTGTACGTAAACATACGTGGACATACGTACACAGACTGTGCGTAATGCACTGCACTGAGCTTCTAATGCGGGCTATGCTGCCATCTGTCAACTGTGTACATGGGGGCTATGCACACAGC
Organism: Rhipicephalus microplus; assembly: GCF_043290135.1. NCBI lineage: Eukaryota > Metazoa > Arthropoda > Arachnida > Ixodida > Ixodidae > Rhipicephalus > Rhipicephalus microplus. The sequence goes on from NC_134710.1 coordinate 454,649,756, forward strand.
CGACAGATGGCAGCAATTTTGTATAAAGTCTATATACCAAGTTTTATTGCGATAGCAATTATATGGACACTCCCGGCTGTATTTCGCCGTCGGCGTCGATGTCATGCAGTGTATATGTATACATATCTATATATATGAAAACGCAAGACGGAGAAAAATCTAGAAAAAAAGACGAATGCGAAGCGTTAACCACTGAGCCACCGAGGGGCACCTCCTTGAATGTTAAACGGCAAGCTATTCATATCTACCACTTTACCCTGCTGGCGGGCATCTCGGGGGGGGGGGGGGGGGGGGGGGGTGTGACTATCATGTTTTCAGCCTTATCAGGAAGATGGTGCTATGAGTGCACGGCGGCTCTCATCTCTCACGCGTACTTTGGCCGGCGGAGAGGAGGGGACAATCTCTTGTGTGTCGTTATCTAGCAGTGGGGAGGAGGGGAGGATCGTACATTTTGGCTGGCTTGGGCTTTACCTGGAATGATTATGTTGTAGTTACTGTGTGCACAAAGGTCACTGCAATCAGCGCAGTCTCCGATTGTGAAGAGTGCGTGCTTTTCAGACACAATGAAGTAACAATTGAGACACTTATTCGCGTTTATCTGTACCTCTGAGTACCATGGAGGAAGGAAAAACTGATGAGAGGCCCTATCGTATCCCTATGCATTGCGAGAATTGTGGCGGTGACGTCAAATTTATGGGGCAAACAAACCGGCATAGGGCAAGCAAAACAGCAGACGCTCCGCGGCGTGCTCTCAGCGCTGGTCCGCTTCTGCACGGACGTTAGTCCCGGCGTAAAGTTGAGGCGGATTGTATGGTTAGCATGCAGTAAAATGTTGTGAGCACACCTTTCCCAGACTGTTCGTGCGTGGCAGGCCTGAGTGTGGTGTGCTGAAATACTTCATGGAGTGTTTTTGTGCAACATCATAGAAAGCACCAGTACGTGCCATAATTAAAATTATTCAGCCCTTACATCCTCGTATTTGAACTCACCCGGCAGTGGCTTAAGCATTCTGCTCGCCATAAGGCCTTTTTTTTTTCTCTCTCTAAGCCATATTTCCCTATCTACGGGCCGATTAGCAGTTCTTTACTCATATTTTGTACCAGTGTGGCAATGCACGATTTTGAGAGCTTGCTTCGTAGCTATTCTGTGCAATGCCAGCTTCGTACTTGATGTACTTCACGTCGATAAGAAGGCACCATCGTATTGTATACGCGATCGTGCACGTAAAGTATGTGATTCCAGTGCACTCACAACTATCATGAAGCTAGCGCACACCATACAATACATACACACTTAGTCCGTTAACAAGAAACGTTTATTGTCTTTCCGTATGAATGACACAAATTCTGAAAATTGATCGACAGTGAAGCAAACATACTTCAAAAGTGCCACCAGGTACATCCAGCAGTGCATGCGATTCACACCGAGTACACACTACAGCTGGGCATCGCACAGCTTTCCTAAAAAAACACGGAAAAGACTAGTTCTCGTGAATTGACTCCCCGCCGGCAGAGAACACCTACTACTCCGCCGGAGCCGCTCCCAAGGCCACTGCGGTGGCTGCTCGCCGGAAATGGCGAAGTGTTTATCTGCTTTTCCGCTAGGAGGCAGTATGGGTGTTTGCGATGCAGCGACTTCACGAATATGGCGACATGGCCTCTCCTTAGTTTTTCCTTCCTGCATGGTGAGTACACTTCGTGTGCCATTTGTGCGTGAAAAACGTGGGGCATGTTTCGATCTGCTTGCCATTCTGCGTGTGACCTTCCAATTTGTTGCTATCGAGTTCATTGCTTCGCCTCTGCGGCAAAGCTGTGACTTTTTTAGCTAAATTAGTTCTCACGTTGCAGGAAAGTAAATCAAGTCTCATCAGGTAATTTCTTACGGGTCATTAAGACACTTAGCATCCATATTTCTTGGTTCTTTACAAAGAGGCTCTAACCATGGGTCTGATACTATTTCTATTGCTGTTGAGATGCATCATCCGGCAATCATCAATGCTCCACAATTTTGAAATACAAGTAACTCACATTATTGTTCACAAAATTTCATATGTCCACTTTAGCAGTACAAAAGCACCATAGCTCCACAGTTCAAATATGAGTTCGATGATAAAATATTCACTTAAACTGCAACAAGAAATTTATAAAAAGTTGCGTAAGCCTGGTGAGGTTGCCTAAAAAAAGACGCAAAGCTGAGAAAACTGCATTTGAAGGTTCAACGTACATAAACTGCAGTTATCTCAGGAAATCTTCAACAACAAATTATGTAGACATGTTCACTATCTCTGCCCTTACAAAGCAAAAACAGTGTCTTATTCCATTCAAGGAACCATTTAAAAAAAATGTCCCGAGTATAAGGCGCGATGAAAATCTGAGCTTCGCTAAAACAGGCAGTTGGGTGGTTAAAAAAAATACCGTTGGCTGCAAGGCCCAAGCAGCGCATGTCTTATCAGTCTTTTTTTATTTATTTAATTTCAATAAATATACTGCAGACCTAAGTACGGCAGTAAATGCAGTATGAGTGGTTGCAAATGAGTAAGGAAATCATTCTTGAAAGAGATAAAACAGCGCTCTTTCCTGTCCATGTTCTCTCTTCCTACAGTTGCCATGCTGTTACAGTGGAATCTCATTCATTCGAACACGCTTAATTCATTGATTTGTGGGGTTTATTGTCCCAAAACCACCATATGATCATGAGAGACGCCGTAGTGGAGGGCTCCGGAAATTTTGACCACCGGGGGTTCTTTAACGTGCACCCAAATCTGAGCACACGGGCCTACAACATTTCCGCCTCCATCGAAAATGCAGCCGCCGCAGCTGGGATACGAACCCGCGACCTGCGGGCACGCTTAATTCAAACTTCCGGTTTATCCAAACTCACGATGAGGTCTCGTCAAAGCTACGACTATTCCAATGAGCGAAAACGCTAGGTAATTTGAACGCCCAAGCACTTTCGACGGTTAATTCGAACATACCGCACTCCGAAAATGCTCTCAGCACCCCGCCCAATCCCGCGGCGGCACTTGCGACACTTCAACGCTACCTGCGGAGAAAATGAAAAAGAAAGAAAAGGCTGCGGTGGCATGTTTGCTCTCTCTCAAATCTGCGGTGGGATGTTTGCTCTCTTTCAAATGCCGATCTGCGACGCGCCCGCATAACGCTTCTCCCTTTTCCGTCCCTACCAAGTAAAGATCCTTCTCCTCCCAATGCCGCGCGCGAAGAGAGAGAGGTGAAAAAAAGAAAGCTGTCGCTGGGTTGAATAAATGTGTCGTTGAAGGAAAGACACTATCTTCTGCAGCCCTTGCCCCTTGCGGGAGCATGGCTCTGCTGCGCCTTGAAGGGGTGGGGTTCTCTCACGCTTCCCCCATTTCCTTACCTGCCACGTAATCCTTCTCTTTTCAACGATGCGCGCGAATAGAGAAAAAAAAATGCTGCCGTGGAATGTTGGTTGTCTCTCAAATGCCGATCTGCTTCTCTTCGCGTGGAGACGCTACTCCTTTCTCGTCACGTGCTGGCCAAGCTGGTGCTGCATAGCGGAGAGCGGGAGACTCCGGGAGGCTCCGCTACGCAGTCGTTGTCATCGTCTTTAGAAAGTGTCGGTGCTGGACATTTCCGCACGCCACTTCTCTTGCCAGGAGAATGCTAAAGCCGCAGTATAAATGCTTTGCAAGCTGCGTGCGAAATTGATTGACTCGCTGCAAGGCAAAGGTGTGCAGACGTGCACCACTAATTGCTTCAATTAATGATGGATGTCCTGTGATTTGTGAATGTAAGTCTTCTGGAACTTCCCCCTCGTGTGTTAGCTCAATGCACATGCGCCACTGCATGGAGAGCCCCCCGTTTATTTATCTTTCATTAATTCGAACTTTTTTTAATTGAAACTAATTTTTGGGCCCTGATTTGAGTTCGAATTATCAATATTCGACTGTACTACAATACAGCCAAGATGAACACATAAGACATTCTTATCAAAAACTTCCCCATAGGAATTGATGGAGGAGGGAGATGAAAGCACCCCCTTTAACTCTGCAGCCTAGCATATCGAGGTGAAATAAAGCACTGACGATGCAATATTAAGTGCGCTTGGGGCCGTGCTTGGAATCGCCACAAGCTTTCGTGAATATTCTGAAATAATGAAAGATTCGCAGATTATGCTCTCCGTGACCAGGTGAACGATGAAATATATCAAGGGCGAGATTTACAGATGATCTGAGGCAAGCAGAGAGATGAGCTAGTAATATATCTGACCACTTTTCATGTAATCGAAGCTGCTCAAATTCCTATTCTAAAGTCTTGGCCATAACAGCCTGTTATTTTGGAAGGAAGGGATGGACTGTCATGATGAGGGCCACCCTTTTCTAAGTATCCAATAAATATGGTTAAGGGGGGAGGCTACCCTGGAGACCAAACTTTTTTAATTTTTAAGATATCTGGATGAAACTTTCAGGGGTTGTTCACTACAATAACTTAGCACAACTTCGTGAAACTTAGCACAACTGCTAAGTTTCACGAAGCTGTGTTTCTTAGTTCCAGAGTTATTGAGGTTTAACTGGGTGCTTCACATGGGTGCCTGAGGAAGAGTCGTGAGAAATCCCAGGACATGATAGAAAGCTGAAATTCATTGTGGTCATTCCTTGATAGCTATCCCAGGGCGCTACAAGGCTGTTTTTTTTTATTCCCCCCCCCCCCCCCAAAATTTTCACGCAACTTTGAATTTGATGTAACCAGTAATGACCAGATTCATCAAAAATTAATTGTTTATTATAAATTAACAGCACCAATTTTCAAAAAAAGGAGCTTGTTATGCCCTTGCAAGGTCATTCAGGAACAGAATAAAAAAAACGGCACACAAATCTGATGAACGGTTTTCGAGTTCTTGCTTTCCTCAGCACCCCAACTAGCAAAAAAATCCGTTCTGAGAAAACAGGCCGAGAAAGTTCAAAACACGTGTTTTCTTCAAAAAGCTCCAGCACAGTAGCTAGAAGTGTCCTGGCGCACTCTTTTCTTCTTTTGCCTGGCCTCCATCTTCTTTTTCGTGAGCTCGCTGGATGGCCAGATGACCTGGTTGAAGTCCAATGGAGTCCGATATCACTTGGGTTGCTTAGCAGCAGCCGGCATTGTAGCGCAGCACTGCTTCATGCAGTGCTGTTTCTATTGCGATCAAGGATGAGTGTTGTTCCTTCGGCATCAGAGACCACAGAATGGAGTGGAATGATTCTGATGCATTTTGCGTCTTCGCTCACAGGCAGCGCTGAAGAAGCGACTTTTGTGACAGTCTTTCGTAGATGGGCAGCATAGCTGCAGCGACATAGTCCGGTAGGCTGTGTTTATGTTTTGGCTGTGGCTCACGCTTTGCCTCTGCAGCTCTATGGCGGCACCACGATTGAGCCCCCTCTGGGCAAAGTTCATGGTGAGGGTCCTGGTCAGTCGATGTGACGTGGTGATATGTTGCCATCACTGCACGCTGCATGGCTGTTAGGTCAGTTGAATTGTTTCTCAGGGCCCAACCATAATATCCTGTCAGCTTTTCAATGAGGGCTTTAGTCAGCTTCCCCTTCCCACTCAGTGGCTTATCACTTTTCTGCACAATGTTTCGAAGAGCACTTCCAATCCTTTTCTGAACATGGTTCAGACATTCTTCTTTTACAATTGGCACTAGCCCGTACACATTCTCTTCTGTGAGGGCAGCGAAGGTACGGCTGTCTCCGTCGGACACAAGAGTGGTGTACCGCAGGCCATGCTTGGATACAGACCGCCCAAAGAGAGTCAAGCCTGCCTCCACTTCCATGCTTCCCGATTTTGCGTCTGTGTTTTTCTGGCAAATGTGGTGCTTCTGCCAGCTTTCGTATGCTGCATCTCCGGGTTTGGGCCCTGTTTGGCATCCAAGGCAGTGGTTTGAAAGGACTACAGCATCCAAGATGAGGCCTGTAAAGAAGTCAATTACCGATCCCACTCCGATGTGTGATGTGTGACCCCGCTTATGCCATGTGCCAGCGTACACTACGGTGATGTCCTTGCAGAAGCTGGGGTCCATTTCTTTATATGTTTTGATCACTGCTGTGGCAGAATCAGCATAAAACTTCTCCAAAGCGGTGGCCTCTGGCTTCCTGAACGTCTCTTTCAAGTGCTTTTGAAACGTCTTGTGGTGAAGACCTCTGTAAGAGACGTTCATGGCAGCCCAAAAGTCATTAAGAGCTGTTTGCCCCTTGCCTATTTGCTTTATAGCCATTATGGCGCGGACATTTACATCGAAGGCCTGCGTGTCCTTTTTGCGGGGTGATGTCCATAATTTATCGGCGGTGCCACAAGAGGCGCACACGACTTCAAGTTTTGTTGCAAGTCCAAGCTTGGTGCTCTCTCGGACAGTCATAGCACCTTTCAAACATTCTTTGCACACTGTGCGGCTGAGCACGACGTTAAAGATGTTCATTTGAACGAGCGAAAAATGTTCGCCCTCACTTGTGCAGGTGCAAGAGCCGGCTGCATCAGTTGAAATTTCTTCCGCGTCGCCGGCGTAGACTCGAGTTCAGCGCGAACGGCGTCACGACGTTTCGCATTCGCATCGATTTCTTCCTTCGTTAGGAAACGCGTCCGCAGATTAAGCGACGGTCCACTCACGCTCGATGGCGGCACCGATTCAGACAAAGTGCTGGGTCCGGCGATATCAGAAGCACTCGGTGTCACGCTCGATGGAACCGATTCAGACGAAGTGCTGGGTCCGGCGATATCAGAAGCACTCGGTGTCACACTGGATGGCATCGATTCGGAGCACGTGTCGAGCTCGGCGATCTCGGAAACACTCGGTGCATTTGCGGCTTCAGCCGTACACTCGATGTGTCGGATTCTCGACTGGCGACAGCCGACAACACAGTTCCGTCGCTGCAAGCGTCTACGCAGTCGGCACCCGCAGCAGAATAGCGGAATTTCGATGATCGTACAAGCCGCATAGCGGGCCTCCGCGCACCGGACTTCCGCACTGACTTCGGCTTCATTGCCAGCATCGCCCGCAATAACAAAGACGAAAGGCACAGAACTAGTGCAAAAAGAAAAAAAAAACGAGAGAAAATGATCGAAAAGATAGCACAAGGCGAAGAGCGGCTCGTAAGCAGACGTCTGTCGAGGCAGACGGAGCAGAGAGCAACAACGAAGCGAGCGCGCTGGACACGCCATCGAGAGGAGCGACCGCCCCCGCTGCTGCACAGCAGCCAATGGCGGGCACGCTTTCTCCCGTGAGATATGAATGCGCTGCTCTAGCCAATCAGCGCTCCGCATCGCATCGCGGAAAAACGCCAATAGCGTCTCAACTGTGCTGCCGACGCCATTTTGCAAGGCGGCGAACGAGAGAGAAAGAATTCACGGTCAAAACAACACCACGATGGCGCGGGACGACCGCATGGTCCGGGAATGGCGAGCGCGCGAAGTTTGGTTTGATTTCGGGATTTGCGCCCGTTTTGGACACCGCGGCGGCCTCGAAAATAGTATTTTTTTTGCACTTTGCGGTTGAATTAGGTGCTGATAATTACAGAATAGGTAGTTTATGAGACATACAACCCAAAAATGTGGTTTTTCAAAAACCGACTTTTCCGAGATTTTTCGGTTTTCAAGGGCCGCGTCCCCCCTTAAATGGTCAAGTACAATCGAGAATGCTGATTTTGTTAGTAATAGCATCAATACAAGACAGCTTGCAAAGTGTAACAATATATCGCCCAATCAGATCACAACATCTGAAAATCTGTCATGTATATTTCACCACTTTGTGTAATAAACTTAGTTTAAAATCCCTGCAACATGTTCTTTGTAGTCGAAAAATGATTTTAAGAAAAAAAGGGGAACAGAAGCACAACAGATCAAAGAGCACATGTGCAAGAGGTTTGACATCATAGAACACACCGAACCTCATATTCTTTTTGTGTTTTAGCCAATCTAGGCAGCTCAAATTGAAGGCAGTTCATTCAAGAAACTACATTGCAAAGGACTCGAAAGATTACGACCCCTATACCTATTGATGATGGAATATAGTTGGTACACCTTCAAAAGCCATTTTTTCAAAACGATTTTTCTTGCTTCCTGCTTCCCTTGGTCCACTCATTTCTCAGCAACCACTGCGTCTATTTCAGTTCCATCTTTTGTTTTATATTCTTTTGCAGTACAGTCCAGGGCATGACAATATTGCTTTTTCATGGTGGCCTTTTGATAATTAGCCATTTGACACGCTGCACACAGGCTCATGGCCTGTCACACAGTAGCCTCATGAAAAATGAGAAGTAAAAAAAGATGTGTAGCAAATAAAAAAGCTATCATTGTCATACCCTCAATCAGACATCTTAGAATGCGTAGTGCTTTGAATGAGTTTTTGACTATGTTTTTTAAGCACGTCGGACTCGAAACAAGACCAGAAAGAGAAATACAGTAAAAGCTCATTAATTTCAACACGGTTATTTCGAAATCCTGCTTAAGGGGGGACATGGATTTTAATGATAACGTGAGTCTTCATCAAATTAGGTGAAAACGCACAGCCTTGGTCAGTCTCCTGAGATTATTTTACCTATCCAGATATATATTTTATGCAGGTTAATTATTTTCTGAGATAATTAGTAAATACATTATATTTCTTGCTTAAACAATGAATATTTATGTACATAAATTTTCTAGTCATTAACACATATACGGATACTAAAAAGCCTAGGAAGGGCAACCCTGCAACTCGATTGAAAATTGAACAACTACCTCTCAAAGTACAGCACAATAAGGTTCACTGTCTGCATGTAACCAAAAACAAAAAAAAATTGTAATAAAAATTTTAAAAAATTGAGCTGCACATTAAAAATCGAATCTCAGCATCAGAGTTGCCTTGTGTGCACATTTAACTACATTGTACAAAAATAATTATAGCTCTAGCTGTCCTAGATTCGCTTTTACTGAAGAAGGAAACAAGGAAAGTGATCAAAAACTGTGTTCTGAGAAAGTGAGAAAAAATGTTTAAAACATTATCCAGCCTTATTGAGTAAAAAAATATCAAGGCACACATACTTTTGGTCAGTTATTATACACCGGGCATGTAATCGAACTGATTGCATGAGCATGTCGTTTCATCAAGTCCTGCTGCAAGTTGCTGTGTGCTCGTCTGCCAACAAGGCCGCTTATCAATTCGGTTAGTATACTGACGCCGATGTGCGAATCTGCATTCATCATCCGCGATCTTTTGTATGACACAGCGATGTTTTCCGGCTTGTCCAGATTGAGTTGCAGGTGTCTCAGAACAAACCCGTGCACTCGCTCATCAATTTCAAGGCTACATGAGTGCCGAGGTGTTCGTTTCCTTTTCACGTAATACTGCCCCGTTTTCGAGTGGAGACCGCGACATAGTTGCGAACAAGTCGTTAAAAGCAGTCTACCTGTTGCCAGTAGCTTCCATTGCGTGGGCAGCGCGCACGTTCACCGCGAAGAGAGTCATTTTCTGTTGTGTGTCAACACGCGGCGTAGTCCACTCTGGTGACCCATCACACAGTTAAACACAAACGTAATTTCGCCAGGCGTGGGGGGGGGGAACCGCGGCATCGGCGCGTTTAGCGATTAGACTGCACTTCTGTGCCATGGCTGTAATGATTGATATTTCTCGTAGCTTCACTTCTGCTTTTTACTTGCCGTCCTTTAACTGATGAAGCTGAACAACACGGCCGCTGTCAGTGACATTGTCGACAACTGACGAGCTCATACGTGAGTTAGGCCTACACCAGTGACTCCGCAATCACCGGAGTTCGTTATCCTCGTTGTCCTGAGCCGTAGCGGGGCTCTTTCTGAAGTTCAAGGCCAACGAACCATCGCCACACTCGCTTCACAAATTCGTGTCACGCGGAACTACTTCACTGCAGCAGGCAGTCGACAGCACCATGACAAAACGGTGCATGCCCGCCGTGCGCGTCACAATGGTGAAGCAGACGCCGGAAACACCACTTAGCCAATTGGATACCTAAGTCTTGTCACTTGCCCCAAGCAGCCAATAGAATTGCGAGCTAGTACTTTTTGATTATGCCTTTTTGCTGAAAAACCAATGAGAAAAGCGAGCCAGCAGTGGTGGGAAATCGAAGATGAAGAACGTCCCTTCCAAACGAGACCAAGATGACCACGATAGCTCGTGTGCAACGGCAACGGTTTGGCGCCAAAAAAGCACAATTTAAGCGTTGATTTGCACTCACATTCATCTCACAAAGGTGTTATAAATTGATTTTGCGACAGAAATAATGATGTGAGAAGCTAGAAACTTCTCAGATAAGTGCCAAAATAAGTATAAATTCTGGAAATGGCAGCTTCAAAAAGTAGATTTTTTCGCGATTTTTGGCTGTCTGAGACTTGTGTCCCCCATTCATTTGAAATATTTCCGTGGTCCCGTATTTTGCAATGTAAGACTGAGCAAATTAGCACCAGCCCGGTTAATTCGAAAACTTTGGTGCCATGTGCTAGTTCCCGATCCCGACTTTGCCGCAAATCCGTAATGGTACGTAGCGAAGTAAGTGGCAGCTCAAGCACTCTAGGCTCACTACTTCCAGCGAAAAAAAAAAAAAAAGGTCTCGTGGTTAAAAAATGCACACCTATTGAAAAACGCGTGCTTCACTGCAACACAGTGCTGACACGCGGGCAGCATAATGCATGGTTCTCACAAGGTCAGCGGATTATGCCCATTTTTCCTGGGATTGTAAAAAAAAGATATTATAGGGCAGTTTTGCAGAATTCACGATGTATGCAAACCTTCGATTGCCAGTTCTTCTAGCAATTCGTGCCCTTGAACTGCTGGCAGAGTTCTTAACTGCAACGCCTACTTCGAAAACCAAGTTTGTCGAAAACGATGGTTATAGCGGGAGAACAAAACGACAACACAGAGACAAGAAGGACACGAAAGACATCCTTCTTGTCTCTGTGTCGTCGTTTTGTTCTCGCGCTATATCTATCGTCATGCCATACCAACTAGCCCAAGCTGCCACACATCTTTGTCAATAAGTTTCAACGATAATTTTTTCTAGCCAATACACATTGCGAGTTCCATCATTCTAGCCATTAATAAATTCCTATTTTACCAGAAAAAAATAGGGGAACGGTCGCATCATGACATGCTGACGCAGCGAGGAGCTGGGGACATGCTGCCCGCATGTCAGCGCTGTGTTGCATTGAAGATGTCTTGTTCTCAGCAGGTGCACATTTCAGTTGATCATGACAGCATTTTTTTTTTTTTTTTTGGTGGCAGCAACAAGGCCCGTCATTTCCCCATGTTTGCAGCAAAATTAAGACCAGGTATTGCTAAAAAACATAACCCTTAAAGTCGCAAGCTAGCCGGCAGAGCAAACGATGAACCCAGATTATTTTGAATTGTTCAAAAATCCTGGCATCCCACTTTTTGTATGTTCTATTAATTCGAAAACCCGCTTCATTCGAAGACCTCTCGCGGCCCCAGTGAGCTCAAATTAATGAGGTTTTACTGTGTACTATGCATCAAAAAGTTGCAAAGAAATGTTCAGAAAATTTTCAGTGTCGCAGTAAAAAGACATTGACAACAAGCGTGCCAATTTTCATCAAAATCCATCAAGAAATAAGAAAGTTCTTAATGAATGCTACATCCCCCCTTATGCCCAAATCCGATCAAATCTGCTTGCCTCCAAGTGTAGCATAAAGCAGAGCATCGCAAGAGATTTTTTATAACATCAGGAAAGGTGCCTGTGATGAACGGAACTTAAGGTGACGGTACCACCGTCGCCATCTTGCGAGTAGTTTCTGCTTGAGCCACCAGAAGACGCCACTAAGTCACGTTTGGAAAAAAGGGAGGAAAATGCACTCTCCGCCATCGTAGCATGCAGTGGCGAAGAGCCTGTTCCTGCTGGAACTAATCCATTCTTTTCGGAGGTGCCGCTGCTCCCATATCTCCTTTGAGACGTTTCAAATGTGCGTGACGCCCTCCCCCCCTCCCCCCGCTCCCCAATAACAACAACAGCAACAAAAAAAGGCAGGGACCCGAGAGCCTTTGTACTCCCGTGCAACTGTCCGGAAAAGAGGTGCCTCTCTCTCTCTCTCCTGGTAATGGTTTGGTTTCTGAACCGACTCTTTCTCTTCCTCGCTAAAAAAGAGTAGAAAGAAAAAGAGTAGAAAAAGAGTAGTTCTCGAGGAAGTTCTTCAGTGGCCCTGAATACCGGCAGTGTTGGGTCGCGTGGAACAACGCCGACCTTGTGCACGTGCACAGTAATTATAGATTTCTCCACTGTCAGCAGCTTTGGTTCGACTGTGAATGTAGTGTGGGTGTCGCGCATGGTCCGCTTGATACTTATGTCGCTACATTCAGAAGCTACCCAGGAAGCTGCTTTCCACTACTTCCTGGCTATCATTACACAAAGCCCCTTTTCGGTGCCTTGCAGTGAGCCAAAAATGGTGATTTTGTATGCATGAACGACAGAAGGGCTTTTCCTTTTTGCTAGCGAGAACACTATGAGCCTCATGCATCCCAAAACAGATGTATGGGGCGCAGCTGTAAACAGATGTATGGGGCGCAGGTGGCTATCAGTGGCGCCTCTATAGGCGGCGCACAAGCCGTATACACGAATGCGCTGCTCAGCTTTAGCGAAACATATGAGAGACAATTTTTTCATCTATAAAACGAGTCCTCCTAGCACCGCACCGAAGAGCGCAAGTCGTAACACAGATGCGAATTGCGTTTTTTTGGGAGTATTGAATAATAAAATGCGTAAGGGCTCTTTCTCAGCGAAACCCAACCTATCTGTATAGACCTAGAGTCGACACCCGAAAACTAGCTCAGCTTTTCCAAGAGGCTGTCCAATAAGGCACACGGAAGCGATTGTTCTTGTACTAAAATTATAATTTCATCCCACAGGTTGGCTGCTAATGGCAAAGTCGGGCAACATTGGGCAATGTGCATTATTTTCAGCTGTCTAGATAGCAGCAACGTAAAGTAAGAGATAAATAAAATAGAACACAGAGAGAGACGGCAGTTGAACGAAGAACGCATTCAGTGCGAAATCTCCACTGAAGCATCGAGAAGGCTGGTCCGTTTTTTTTTTTTTCTGGCTTTCTTGCTTCTGCTAGAGGTGGTGGATATCGCCGCATCCTTTTTCGCCGTCTTAGGAAATGGCACACTGCCATGCACGGTTGTAACACCGGGCACGAGTGTCTTGCGTTGGCGTCCGCTGCTCCTATTCCCTCGAAAGCCTCAACACGAAAGCCTCAACCACAGACTAGCAGACGAATAATTTTTTTTCCCATTTACCACTAATCCCTGTCTTTCCTTTCTTTCGTTTTCTCCTTTCTCTCAGTGGAAGAGGAAACTTACAATGAGGCGTGACATTCCTGAAGTACGTTTTGAGAAGTCTTGGTGCTGATCCTGCCCCTTCGTATGAATGTGGAGTGGTGAACACGTTTAGAGCGAGAAAAGCAGTCAGGGAAGCAGAAGTTTTACAGGTGTTTGCAAAGTGGGCGCCATGCAACACCCTCTACGACGGAGTTGCCTTGTCGGCGCTTTCGGGAAACGGGAGACATCATGAAAGAATGGATTCGCAGCGCGCCGTTGAGTACACAACGAGCGTGTAGCAATGGGCATTTCTGAGAACGCGGCATCCGCTCCCGTCGTAGTGTGATGACGTCAAGAGGCCTCAGCTAGTCTAGAGGGTATTGGCCAGGGGTCCCTCACTATTTTGCAAAGGCCAACATAAAAAAAGAAAAAAAAGAAAGATTTTTTTGTCGAGCCAGGTGGCACACTTGTCACCACCCCATTATAACGGGGACGCTCATATCATCCATCCATCCAACAAGGCTGTTGCAGTGGTGGCGCGCGACGCAGAGGTAGTGATTTACGTGGACAAAAATTGAAGGCGTGCAGACTAACTATACGAACTGGTACGGGGTGTGTACGCCTGTGGAGTGTTTTAGTTTATTTACTTGATAGGTTTTTTTTTTGTTCTCTGGTTAGGGCGAATTAATCTTGCCCGCCCGATACAAAGGGATCAGCCTCAAATCATCAGAGTCAATGGGCCTTTTTCAGGTCCGAACAGCGCCTCCAGTGGAGATCACCGAAATCGAAACTGGGAGTCCGTGGCCTCCGAAGTTATCCGCCACGGCCCGGTAGAAAAATCTCGTAGGCCTGGTATTTTTCGGGATAATTCGCAAACGACGCCAGGTGCCCTTCAGTTCGCACCTGTCGCCGCCCTGTGCAACGTTTATAGAAGCTGTTTGGCTCTGTTACTCCCCCCAAACATGGCGTCAAGTCACCACCACTTGCACCACTTCGCATGCGCAGGCTAGTCTCCCGAAAAAAAAAAAGTTCCTAGTTCAACCGGCGTCACGTGAAATATTCAAACACACATACACTGCCAGACACTCGTCACCTCCCTGCGATGGGAAAGCGCGCTTCAGATAATGTCCTACGGGCTTCAAAAATATGGGGAGGCAAGGTCCAGTTCTTTGTGTCCTTCAAAAACGCTTCTACAGTCACCTGAGTACAAAGGCGAGCAACCAAGCAATTCCTGGAATCTTTGGCACAATAGCCTAACCTGCTGGCTATGCATTCCTGATGTACAGTGCAACACGCTTTATTCCCTTCTTCCTTTTTCTCTCTCCTTCTCTTTCTTTCTTTTTCAGCAGGATTTAGCCACTGAAGTCTAAAGAAGTCCATCCGTGTTTTGGCGGCTTAGTTATGTTTAGAAGCGCCACTTTTGACGAACGTCGGAACTGACGTGAAACAACTTGATGTTTTTTTTGACAGATGGCGCCACCCTCAAAAAGTGTTTGCGAGCTTTATTATTTTTGAAAAATCTTTTGTTTCAAGCACCGCTTCGTAAAGTTAGTGAGTACTGGTGATTACAAGACACTACATGGTCCTGCTAATGTGCAATACTTGTTGTGAATTAGCCTACAAAAGACAAAAAAAGGAAATTTGCACGAACCTGGCAAGCAGAAAAATGAGCTAAATTCACTGCTGTCCTACAAATTTTCTAATTAACTTACGACAATTTTCTCTTCATAGAAACCTAGGGAAAGGCTTGCTGATTTATTATTGAATATTTCAGAGTTTCAGCTTGGATAGTTTTGTCCCTTCGTCGGTAATGCCTGACCAAGTAGCGCCATAAATTGCCGTATTGAAGGAGTAATAATTCAAGAACTGTTCATCAGAACACAAAACAACTTCGCGCACACATAATGTACATTGTAGCCTGGAAACCCATTCAATATTGTTGTTCTGCACAAAATAGAAAAAAAGTTATTTACTCATAAACTTTCATTCTTTTGCCCATTTTTATTAGAGCGTGCATCAATTTCTAATTGCTTTACTGGCAATATCTCTTCATAGAAACCTTGCATAACGCTTCGTTAAAAGGCTCAGCAAATTTCATTTCGTTATGTTGGACAGTTTTGCTGCACTGGCAGTACAACGGAGGCTTGTACAGCAAAAACGCTGTTTTTTGCTCACACTGTTTCAATTGCCATGAAATAACACTCCAGACTAGGCGAAAAGAGTAGTTGTCATTAGAAAGCGGAGAACGTAAACTTTCTAATGCAATAGAACTCATATTCTTCCATTGAGCAGAGCAAGCACAGTGAGCCAGTAAACAACGACTAAAATGTCGAGCTCTTGCCACTGGAGTGGGACCGCCACCTTAAAGAGGAGACGGGGGCCTTGAAATGTCGAAAAATCTCAAAAAAGTGGATTTTTGATAAAGTGCAGTATTGCAAAGTTCAAACATTTACAATTTCTCAACAAAATCTGAAAGCTCTATTAATCGAGAAATATTTCTTAAAAAACAGCGTCTTACATGTCTCGGTGGAGGCGAAATGACTCAAAACTGGCTAAATATGTTCGAAGTTCACACGCTCGTAACTTCTGACCGTGTGGACCGGGTGCCGCCATCTTGATGTTGTTTTGACGCTGCTTTCTGCGTGTGTCTTTTCCTTATTTTGAAAATGGCGCCGGTGCAGCGAGAGTGACGCTACCACTCCTTTTCCAAAGGTTGCTTGCGCGTACATGATTGGTCAAAGAGCACGCTTGCCCTGCGCACTTGCCTTCTATTGGCCTGCTGCGTTTGTTTTGCTTGTTCTTCTTGCCCGGTCTCGCGTTGCGATAGCACACTCGCTCAGCTTGGGCTTTCGGCTGCTCCGCAACAATCTTGAGGTTCACAACTTCGCTACAACGTTTGAACTACTGCGTTTATTGAACTGCTCAAATGTCCAAAGACAACTACACGCCGTGTATTCGGCAAGAAATGCCTCGGAAAATTTGGGGAGGCATATCCTGCAATAGCCGCTTGACGGATTGGAACACGCAGCTACATCCAGCATGGATGCCTCGAATGCTAGCATGGAACTCATCAAAATTGTGGCATTGCCTGTTGATGTATCCAATATAGTGCCGCAACCCACTGCATTGAGCACGTGTACCTCGTTCAGCCATGCCTCGAGTGCTATCGTGGAATGCATCGTGGATCGTCGGTTGGAGGTGTGTACGAAAACGCAACTTGGCATGTGTAGTGTGTATACTTTGTCTGCCCAAGCCTTGAGTGTTATCATGGGACAGTGGATAACATTTTCTTATCGGCTGAAGCAAATAGCCAGCACAGAGCAAGTGCAGCCTACGTGAAAAAGCACTTGGCATCAAATTGGAAACGGAACGAAAATTTCAATTTCTCGGTGTCGAGACGAAACAGAGGAACTTCAGTGACAGTGGATCGGAACTCTTTATCGTACATGTTA
Organism: Rhipicephalus microplus; assembly: GCF_043290135.1. Lineage (NCBI taxonomy): Eukaryota > Metazoa > Arthropoda > Arachnida > Ixodida > Ixodidae > Rhipicephalus > Rhipicephalus microplus. Next base: position 454,666,492 of record NC_134710.1, read on the forward strand.
GTGTGTTTAATTGCCTTCTCGGACTTATGATTCGCACTGACTGCGGCAACAATGACTAAGGAGGAGAGAAAAGAGGACTTCAATGTGAAAATCGTGATGACATGTTCAACGTGCGGCACGCGCGGTGAGAGATTTGCTTTAGTGAGGGTGGCTGAAGATTCATCAATAACGCGATTTATATATGCAACAAAGACCATGCAACTAGGCATGCCACGAAAAACAAGCTCGAGAATAGGCACAAGCCAACAGTGGACACTGCCTAGAGTTCTGGTCAGCTGTAAACGGTAGAATTAAGCCCATGTTATTGCGAGACATGCGCGCGAAACTGTTTTCGCGAGGCAGACTTCGTCGACGTCGGGCCCAATGCCGAGTCTGAAGCTTCCAAACTGCGGCGGCGATTTTCGGAAGCGCGTCGTCGACTCCAACCTGGCAGAGCGGGTGGGACATCTGTTGCAATGGTTTAATTACGACCGATGATGATGCCGACACTGCGGAACAATGCACGGATTGGGGCATTGTGAATGAAGTACGTGGCAAGAGCGATTAGGAGGAATCGGATTGCGAGAATGATGAAACTTTGGAGCCAATGCCTCATGCAGCTTATGCCACGGGCCTCGGATAACGAGCACCCTGCCGTTTTAAATGAACTTGACATTGCCCTTATCGCTTCTGCTCTTTGAAACACGTGCATCACGGACTTCTTGGAGCAAAAAAAGTTTGTGTTTTCGCTCGCAAGAGAGGGCGCGCTGGTCGCCAAAGAAAGCGGACGCGCATCACGTTGGCTCCGTCTTCCAAGAACTATTTGCCAGTGATTTTCAGTCATTCAGCCCATGAATTTTACAACAACGCGTGCGGAAAGTCACCAGGATTCCACTGACACCAAAATTCAAGGTTGGAAAGGACTTTTTGCCGGATTCGAGAGGTTTTCTACCCGCGCCCCTTTGGCACGTCGCTCACGCAAGCCGGCCACCCGACGAGACGCGCTGAGCGTCTCCTCTGACGCGGGCGCTTTCTTCGCCCATCATCGATAGAAGTCCAAGTGAACGGGGAGGATATCTCCCCCGAAGAGTTTCTGGAGGGCACGAATTGGTGCATCATCGGATCTAAGACCCAAGTTAACCGCGCAAATGCGCATAGCAACACCCAGAATGGAGCCCCCTCCTGCACCGGCGAGGGAGCGGACTGCAACTGACAGCGTTCGCGTCGACAACCGTGTAACATCAAGCAGCAAGTCATCAGAAACAGCAAAATGCCACTACTCCCACGGAGCGATTTCAAGATCGTGATACGACCACGACGAGGCCTTGACGTGGCCACCACTGGAACCGTGCGCCTCGCATCGGCGATTTACCGCGCGGCCAACGTACCGGCACATGAAGCAGGGGAAGACACGGTGTGCTCCAACAACCATCAAAACATCATCGTCGTGAGCACACCCCATGCCTCTCACGCCGATAAGTAGAGACAGCTTCAAGCCATCACCATCGGCGACCGCCACCACGAGGTTAGTGCGTACGAGACGGCCCCCGACAACACGGTGAAGGGAATAATCAAGGGCATCCCGTTGGAAGAAGACGCCAAGCCCATTCACACCAGCATCGTTCACGTACGTAACCTTTAAGCCCTGGCAGCCAAACGGCTCAGTAACACCACGACCGTCATAGCGGCATTTGAAGGACAGCGAGTGCCCACTTACGTCAGGTACGGCGGAGCTCTCCTTCGCTGCACCTTGTATTGCAAGCAAGTCGGTATGTGTCACTGCTGAGGGAGACTTGGTCACCGCAGGGACGTGTGCCCAAAGCCCAAGTACAAAGTGTGTCGTGATTGTGACGCCCCTAACCCAGGCGCCAACCACCAGTGTTCCCCCCATTGCAAGCTGTGCGGGGTCGCACACATGACGGCGGACCGCAACTGCCGTGCAAGGTACAAAACGCCCTACATTGTAACGAAAAGACAATGGGAACGACGCAGGGCCAACGAGGAGGCAGAGGCCACTGCCACCAACTATTCCACCAGCAAGCCCCGCTCAAAATCCCGGACACCCAGTCGAAGCCACTCCCGATCTTGTAAGCCGTACACTGGGACCCCGAAAGCAGCAGCAACGCCGAGCTCGCAGCCGAAAACCTGGACGGACCCCAATGAGGGACGCCAAGGCAACTGATTCGGTGTGCTTTGCAGATGCGGTCAAAAGAAAACACGCAACAAACACGGAGGCTGGCAAACACACACTACGATAGAGGCGGAGATAGCTCAGTTAACACAGACGATACAAACTATGCAAAAGCAAATGGAATGCATGCAGACACAGATTCACGCAAAAGATGAACTCATACAAAAGCTGCAGTCTGCCCCTCACAGCGAGACTGATCAACAGGCAATGCAGGAAACACAAGAACTCATAGAGGACGGTGAGGTCGAAGGCCCTGATACTAAACGCCGACCGGCTATCTCCCTTAGAAGGTCAGTACATCCCAAGCGTACGCGCGCAGCAACAGGCGACACCTGAGCGTAAGCACTCGAGGCTCACGTGAGCAGTCTCGAGGAAACTATCACCGCGACTATCACACGACTATCACGATTCAACAGAACTTGGAGAGCATTTATCTCAGATTGTCCAGATTAGAAGCTGCCAACAGCACGCTGGTGACGTTGCATAGCGAAGCGGCGCCACACATGTAGCACCGCATAACTATGGCAAGACATTCTTCAAAACAAAAACATACAATATGGCAGTGGAACTGCAGAAGATACAAAAACAAACGAGCGCATTTACAACAATACCTAAAAACGATCCCCGAACGCCCAGACGTCATCATACTGCAGGAAACAAACGACCCCACCAAACTTTCAGGGTACCAGTCTATAACAGGCAAGGTCAGAGAATCCAAACGTCACCACACTGGTCAAGTGAGAGCTCACGGTTATCGAACATGACACCCAAGTCAAGGATATTGAAAACGTCCTCGTAGAGCTAATTCCACTGCGTAAGATGCCCGACAGCATCTTAGTACTCAACGTCTATAGCAGTCCGAGATGCCGCAAACACCGCTTTCACGTCCTCTTCAAACGAGCACTCGATATCGCCCAGGGGCAACAACTCTTCATTGGAGGCGACTTCAACGTGGTGCAAACGGCGTGGGGTTACAAACACGATCAGCCGAAAGGCAGGCATTTGTGGAAAACGGCGCAACTCGCCGGCCTCGAGCTGGTCACTGACCCAGCGGCACCAACTAGGCAGGGCAACAGCGTCAGCACTGATACCATGCCGGACCTTACCTTTACGTGCAATACACGAAAGGTGACTTGGAGAAACATCATGCAAGACTTGGGCAGTGACCATTACATTATCTCTATAGAAGCAGAAGGCGGCCCACAGGAAAACAATGCCGGTCGCCAAATGAAGATCACCAATTGGGAACTACTACGAAAAAATCGAGACAAGCAACAGATTAAAGACATCAAAGACATTGAGCAATGGACCGACCAACTTCGGCGGGACATCGAGAGGGTGACGCAAATGATGCCGTTCAACAGCTGGGCTTGATAGAATAGACACCCGGTTACTGCACATGTGGCAAGCCAAGACCGAACTGCATCGCCGCTGGAAACGACAACGACATAACAGGAGACTGCGAAAACGAATAGCACAGCTCAACAAAGACATAGAAAAGCAAGCACTTGACCTATAATAACAGCAATGGGAAGAGAAATGCACGCAGGTGGATGGTCAGCTCAATACGAGACGCACATGGCAGATACTGCGGTACCTCATAGATCCCACGAACACCAAGACCTCACAGAGGCAAGGCATATGCAAAATCATACACGCTTATGGGGGAACGGAGCAAGATTTCTTACGGGAAGCGGAACTCCATTACATATCCGAAATGACCCCGCAAGTACATCCGGAATACAGGGGAGAAGGCAACGCCCTCCTAGACCCAGAATTCTCAATTTCCGAAATTGAGGCGGCCCTCGTCAAAGTCAATACCAAGTCAGCCCCAGGCCTAGATCGAATATCGAACAGGGCACTGTGCAACCTCGATTACAGATCGCTAGAGAAACTCGCAGATTATATTAGCTGGTGTTGGGTGCGTGGAAAGGTACCCGAGCCATGGAAAGGAGCACAGATCATACTTATACCGAAACTCGGCAAGAAATTGCAGCTGCAGAACCTGCGCCCTATCTCCCTAACATCATGTGTAGGTAAACTGATGGAGCATGGGTTCCTCAATAGACTAACAAATTACCTTGAGGACAACAACCTATTACCACACACAATGATTGGGTTCAGAAGACATCTCTCCACACAGGACGCTCTTCTGCAACTAAAACATCAAACCATAAAAAATCCTGGGTGCTCAAGAAGAGCCATCCCTGGCCTGGACCTGAAGAAGGCCTTCGAAAACGTTCGTCACGATGCCATATTGCGACTACCAGACAGATTGAACCTCGAAATGCGAGTGTACAACTACATCCGAGACTTCCTCACGGGAAGAACCGCATGCATGCGAGTGGAACAACTAGAATCAAATCAAATCAACATTGAAAACTCGGGTACACCGCAGGGCTCGGTGATCTCGCCGATGCTCTTCAACCTTGTCCTGCTGGGGTTACCCGAGCAATTACATCAAACTGATGGACTGCACCACACGCTATACGCGGATGATATTACGATCTGGACGACAACTGACAGTGATGGAGAGATCAAGGATCGCTTACAGGCGGCCATAGAATGCGTGGAACATTACCTCGTAGGCACGGGACTCACCTGCTCGGCCGAAAAATCCGAATTACTGCTATATTGACCGGTGAAAAAGGGACGCCTGCCCAAAGACTACGTACCTTCAGAAAAACAAGAAATCAAACTAACATCATCAAACGGCTCACCAATCCCAATGGTAAAGAAGATCCGGGTACTGGGGATGATGATTGAGCAGAACGGCGGCAATGGTGAAGCACTGCGCAAGATAATGACAAAGGCCACCAGCACGATGCAACTCATCCGACGCATCACGAACAAACATGCGGGCATGCGCGAAGGCAGTGTCATACGACTCATACAAGCCTTTGTTATTTCACAACTAATATACACGGCACCGTTTTACAAATGGACAGTTGCGGAAAAAGATAAGCTTAACGCCCTGATACGCAAGACGTACAAGTTCGCGTTGGGACTGGCGCCCGGAGTTAGCACCAGCAAACTCCTAAAGCTAGGGCTGCATAACACTCTCGAGGAACTTGTGGTGGCGCAACAAGTTTCCCAGCTCGAGCGCCTATCCAAGACCCGCCCAGGCCGACACGTACTCGAAAAACTCGGCATCACGTACCATACGCAGCACAGCATCAAAGTCGAAATTCCAAGATCGGTACGCGAGCAAGTATATGTACCCCCATTGCCTCGAAACATGCACCCCCAATACCATACGGAATGGGGTAAAGCCAGGGCACAACGCATTACTCAAAGCTACTCCAACGACACTGAAGCAGCTTTCACTGATGCCGCGTGTTATACATATAAAAATAGTTTCGTGGCGGTAGTTACCGGCCATCGCGGCAAATACATCACAAGTCTCACTGTGAACATGGCACACGCTGAAGCGGTAGAGGAAGCGGCTATAGCACTGGCCCTCACGCAGTGATTCGCAAACAGCAATTCGCAATTTTGCCAACGGACGCATCTCGCAAGAGGCGTTTCACATACTCCAACGACATCTCATACATCCAGGAGAGGTCGACTTCGATAACCGAAGGCACCTGTTATGGATCCCGGCACACACCGGACTGAGCACCCCCAACGAAGCGGCTCACCGCGATGCTCGAGGCCTCACTCACCGAGCATCGCCAGAGGACGACGAGCCCCCGCGGGGAACTGCAGACGTCTGGGCATGGGAGGACCGTATGACCAGGTTTCACGACTTCACCACACATTACCAGTTACAGAGACGCACATACTCATCCCCTCTCGAAAGGCTGAACAGAATGCAAGTGGTACACCTCGGACAATTACAAACAGATTTATACAGAAACCCCAGACTCATGCACACGATGTATCCAGACATATACACTACAAACAGATGCAAGTCATTTGGCGATGTTGCCACCCTTAGTTACAAGCTGTGGGAGTGTCATAGTTTAATAAACAATTCGAACAGTGCCGATTCGTCCCACTTTTCCACCGCCAGCCTCCGCTCGCGTTGGAAGGCCGCACTGCTCAGCTCGAACCTGACAGCACAACTCTGGGCCGTCCAGCATGCCGAGGAAGCCGCTTCGAGACAAGGTCTCGGAACCGCATCCGTGGTGGGTCCCCAGGCCCACTAAAAAACGCCGGACTCGAATCGTCTGGATTCGACAAATAAAGTTTATGTTCTTCTTCACTCGCAACTTTTTTTAAAAGCTGTGTTTCATTTACTACGAATTTCAGGATACAGCGAACGGATGCCACGTCACGCTCAGGTTCGTTGTAGGCGGGCTCGACTATACCAAAAAAACAGTATTGAGAAAACTGCGTTTGAAGTTTCAACTTCTATTCACGTCTCTAAAACACCTAAAAATTGTCATCTTAGGTTTGCCTTGTGATATTTGACATCTCAGGCATCTGGTCTCTGCCCAATGTGCCTTTGTTGCCTATATTTTTTTATAACCTTTTTTTTTTATCTACAAAGAACAAGTATGTATTTCAAACCAAGTTCTCTGTACGAAAGATTGGTGTGATAGCAGGCATGACAGAATAGATTGTAATTGAACAAGGACACATACTGAGATGATTAGACTTTTTTGTGTGTTGAAGCTATCATTAGCATAATTAGGTACTTCTTGATTACAAAGTGAAATTTTTTTTATTGAGAGATGTTTATAGCATAAGAAAAATGGTTCACACCATGACAGCCTATGCCTTCTTTCCAAATGACTAACAGTTATGGGCAGAAAACCTGTCGCACAGAAATTTTCTAGCAGTTTATTTAATGACGTTAGTCAGGCATATAAAAACTCGTGCCCCTGCTTTATACATGCTCTTTTGCTACTCTAGCCATGAAACGCTAATCTAGGAGGCTTTCGTTGTCTCAGAACATTCATAGATGCTCGCGGCGATACCAAGCAAGGCTCCAAGCACGTCTAAATTGCGTCACAAAAGCTTATTGACAGCCCTCCATATGACCAAAAGCATATTGACAGCCCTCCATATCGACAGCGCAGCCGGCACGTGTTGCACTTGGTGGCGGCGTTCGGTGACGATGTGCAAAATGTGTACCTACGATGACAAAACTCTGGCACGCACTGCGCTTGGTATCGCATTTTCGAGTGCCGATGCACGAAACATCTAGCCGCTGTTCCAAGCAATCCTTGACAGTGGAGGAGGGGGGGGGGGGGGGGGTTGACGAGCTTGACAGTGGGGTCTGCTGCCAAAACGTAAAATGCCTGTCCGCGGTTCTGCGGAGCTAGCGAGTGACGACTCATTGGTTGCGAAGAAGCACATCGCCACGAGTGCGCTAGCGCGTCATTCTTGCCCGCATTCTCGCCGTCAGCAGAGTTTCGGCCTAAAAATGACTCTGATGACGCGCCACCCTTGTACACCGCCCGCTTTCTCGTACTGACGCGCTGCGCTCGTAGACCGCGCGCCCGCTCCTAGTAATCTGATCGTGCATCCGCTCACAGCTCCTAACTAAAGTGTAATTATATTCTAAGTGATTGTAGAGCCATGAACACGTCACGAAGTAGCGTTTTTTGATAGTCATGTCCTCGCGACGCACAAGCAGCAGACGAGGATCTCCCGGAGCGAGCATTGGGCCAATGGCGAGGCGAGCTGGCGCAACGTGGCGGCCACAGCCAATCACGGGCCTCGAAGCGACCTTAAAATATTTGCTTTTTGTGCCCTTGTTTTTAAAGGGAGGAGCCAGCTGAGGCAGGAAGTTTGAACACGGAGAAACGCTCTTTTCGATGAGCTCAAGAAGACGGCTCTCGGCCACGCCCTCCCAAAACTATATTTTTTGAAAATCGGTGTTTTCTCGTCATTTCGAGGATAAATTCCGCTGCCTAGGAGGGTGAAACGAATCTTTTGAAGCACTTCTGCGCAATTTTCAGTGTAGATATTTTGGAATCAGATAGAAAAAAGGTTTCAGGAACTGAGAACTTAATTTTCAAAAAATCAATTTTTTGCCATTTTTTGCGATACCAAAGCCGCGTTCCCCCTTTATTAAACAGGCAACGTTGCAAGTGCTTTCAGTTGGCCGAAAATTGCTGACGAAAGCATACGGAACCCACCAGGCAAGAGATTGTTACGGTGGGACGAGCGCCAATTATGATGGCTGGCAAAATCTGTGCGTGCAGAGCCACTCTGGTTCTCCTGTACCAGTCGGGGGATCAGGTCAGGGCTCGAAGGGCGGCTTGGGCTGGACAGTGATGCAATAGCAGCATCGTCTTCTTCCTGAGATGACCCATCAGCTGCACACAACAACAGTTCACACTTACACACACATGCACCTGAATACAGTCCACAACCTGTTAACCTAGCCAACGATAAACTCCTCTTAGCACTCCCTCAATGACCAGCGGTGACTGTTTATGCACACTGCTTAGACAACAAATCAGTGTAAATTTAATATTATTGAATTTTAGAGGAAGCGCAACAGAAAACTCCAACCAGTGGCTACGCATTCATGTGGACTATGAATTTTTTTTTTTTTATGACAATAATTCAAACAAGCATTATGTGAATGCATGCATATGTGCACTTGTGAAGGCATGTCCAGGCCCATGTAAAAGAAAAATAAACCATTTCGAAATGCAGACTCGGTCTAAAGGCTCCACATAAAGAGATGAAGATTGGCTAGCTCAATTTTCCTCTACAGTGGACTCTGAGTGAATGGAAATCTGTAAAACGGAATTGCCGCTTAAATGAAAAACCACCTCTGATGCAATTGGTTTCACACTTTAACGTTGCACTCCTGTTCTCCTCATAGTAAACAAAACTCCTGTAAAACGGAGCATATTTTCCTGTTCCCTTAAGGTTCCATTTAACCACTTCCCGGTTTTCATCATACGACAGCACCTCACATGGACCAAAGGGTTTTCACCGTACATCTACGGCACTGCCTCGATGTTTTAAACACACGCCTTTTTCAATCATTTCTCTTGCATGGCATGTGCTGCCATAGTTAGGGAACGCGTGGGATTTTTTTCGTGCACTGATGTTTTTCAATCATTTCTCTTGCATGGCATGTGCTGCCATAGTTAGGGAACGCGTGGGATTTTTTTCGTGCACTGATGTTTCTTCGTTGTTGTTTTTCTTTGCTTTGCAAAGGAGCGATCTGGATACCCCTCGCCCATCCGAGCGCATCCGTAGTTCGGCTGTTTTAAAATTAACCATTTTTTCGATCGATCATTTTGCTTGCTTGCAGTGGTGGGAATGCCTTCCAGCATTTTCGAGCAGCCATTGCAGCAGGCAAAATCTTTTGGAGCAGTTACCTCAGTGTTTGGAGCACGCAGGGGCTTTTCATGACATACCCGGAGGAAGAAAATTTAGCTTTATTTAGTTTAATGTTCCCTCAGCTTACATAATCACTTATACATAAGCAGCAAGCCCACAAAATAGGCACAAAAAATAAATAAGTAGGATTATGTACAGACGCAGTGATATAACAGCGACGAATTTTATGGATATATTTTTACCTTGGTCGGCACTGCATAAATTTTGTCCATAGTGAAGAATATTGCGTCATGCTAGCTGCAGCATGAAGTTCATAGCAGTGCACAGAGGCACACACACACCACACATTCACTCAAACTTCGATCGTTAGAGTAAAACCTCATTAATATGTACATACAAACCGAGAACCTGCCGGGAACACAGCTGACTACACACTAAACATAGTATGTGTTAACCACCAAGTACATAAGCATGCACAGGGTTCCTCTTCAGGGGAGGGGGTGGAAGGGGAATATTTGTCGTAGCGCCCTCTATCATGCCAATGTATGGGGCTGACTGCGACCCCCCGTTCCCCCCCCCCATGCACACGCCTATGACCAGGTACCAATTTGCATTTATTTAGGTGCGCTATCATTGTTAAAGAAAGAATACACTACCACAGCAAATATTGCCTAGCATGCCCATCATGAAGCCATTTCTTTCTTCTTGCTTATGTTCACAAACGGTTTGCATTTCCACAAGACCATCTGATGGAACGTGGTGATGACACCAAAGAGCATTTTGAAACTACTGCAGTGTCCTAAATACGCAGCCAAGACAGCGACTGACATAGCGACGAAACGGACATAATCAGCTGTCCATGATAAATCCGCACCACAATCTGCTGCTTAGCGAAAAATGACGAAGTTGTTTGGGACGCGGTACGGTCGTAGGGAGCTGATCGTCTACTAACTGGCGATAGTTGCGTGCAGCCCTTCGCCTACTTGACGTACACATTGTGCCGAGCTGCTAGTGCACACTCCGTTTCAGACCATGCACAGATGTGGCAAGAAGCCTGTTGCGTTAACGGGACCATGTGAGCTTTCTTCAAGCGATGCTCTAGTAATCCTAGCAGCGGGCGGCCGTGCGTTTGTGCCGTCGCCTTGGGAAAGTGTTTGCTACGCTTGCTTACTCAGTGCCCGTAATTCACAATGTTCAACTCCCCAACAGCAAGCTGCTTTAGTTTCTGGAAAGCGGTGCATGCTGAACACGGTCCCCCGCACAACGATTGAGGCGGCAGCGATCAGTGCCTCAGGTAGTCACCGGCCATTGAAAGCATGCACTAGGCCTAAAGCGGTGCCATGCCACACACAGACGTAGGGAGCCTCCATGTGCGAGGCGGCGCGCACAGATGAAGGCTTCCTACACGTAGGCTTTTTATCGGCCATAAGTCATACTGGGCGCTTTTTAGTAGTTACCACATCACCTTCGTTATTTGTCACTAGTCACCAGAAAAGGCACCGCTGCAATCACGTGGAAGTTGGTATAATTGATCAGCCGATTCTGTGTTCTTGCAGCAGTGCACGTGTACAAGATGGCGACCATCACGTAACATCCGCTCACGATGCATGCTGCCAACATTAATATCGGCTCCAAAACCACCTTGGGGCACAGCAATGGCGCAAAACAGACAAAAAAAAACCTTTTGGAGCAGTATGGCGCAGCAACTTACAGTTGGCGCAATTGGCATGGGTTTTCCACCACTGTCCTTGGCATGTGCTGCCCAATTTTGGGAAACTGAATTTTTTTTTTCATGTGCCGATGTCTCTCCATTCTTACTTTTTTTTATGCTTCGCAAGGTGCCACTCTGAAAACCACTTGCAGCGTTTAACAATTTTCAAATGCAAGCCTGATAATTTTTCTTGCTTACAATGAGGTGCCATGCTTCGGGAAGACGTGGTTTTTTTTTTTTTTTTTTTTTTTTTCAGGCAGCGTTATCTCTCTCTTCTCTGTCTATATATTTTTTCTTCTCCACCCCCCCCCCCCCCCCCAAAAAAGCAGCCACTGGCTTTCGTTTGTGCATGCAAACACGCTGGTTGCGTTTTCATCCTTCAGATAGTTATTGCTTCTCATGCCTGCAAAGTTGATCGCTGCCTGGTTTCCAACCTCTCAAAAGATTACCTTTGAGAGATTTGATATGATATGTGGCGTTTAACGTCCCAAAACCACCATATGATTATGAGAGACGCCATAGTGGAGGGCTCCGTAAATTTTGACCACCTGGGGTTCTTTAACGTGCACCCAAATCTGAGCACACAGGCCTACAGCATTTCCGCCTCCATCGAAAATGCAGCCGCAGCAGCCGGGACCCAAACCCGCGACCTCCGCACCTTTGAGAGGGCGCGACTCGTTTATTGCTGCTCGAGGCGCGTTTCCGTGCGGCGCTGAATTACACAAGCAATGCCCATGTGGTTGCGTTTTCCGTTTTTGGGACTTGAGAAAAACCAACGCCGTCTCATTCACGAGGAGACATACCAACTTTTTCACTCATTTTGATGCCTGGAAAGACAACTAACCATAGAGATTTCTTCTGCGCGCTCACTCGCACAGTTCCCTTACACTATAAAAGTGCGCGCTGGTTGCTCTGCTGCTAATGAGTCAAGTGGAGATCCTTCCGATGTAGGCTATTCCCTAAGTGCCAAATGGTAAGTTTCACTGGATTTCAATTGGTCAGACGAAGATTCACCTACAAGTTCAGACTCAAGTAATCATGAAGGAGCAACATCTCGAAAGTGTGTGCGGCAGTAGGATTAGGATCAGATCAGAGATGACTATTACCCGGAGTTTATTGTTAGATCAAACACATTTTTCACTAGAAAAGTACTCTGGTGCACTTATTTTTGTATGTCTGTGAGCTATGTTAAATATAATGCATGTCTTATTTATAAAAATCATAAAAGCTTTTGTTTAGAATTTTGCTTGATATTAATATGAATAAACTATGTCTATGTAACACAAAATAATTTTTGTGTCACATTACTGTCACAAAAAAATTTGTTGGAAAATTTTTCTCGTAATAGAATGGTCTGAAGAATTTATTTCAGCAATAAAAAAATTAGGTCATTTTTTACATGGATTTCACAAAAAAAATTCACCCTGAAGGGTTAGTAAATCTACTGCAGTGCAGCAAGATAACTGCCAGCAGAAGTGGGGAGGAATTCCACATCAACAGGAAGAGAGCAGATTGACAACCTTACAGAGATAAAAAAGGCAGTATAGTAGGACCTCCATAATTTATAAGACAATGGGCTCTCTGAAAGTTTTCTGGGTAGTACTAGATGCCAAAATGTGACAAACGCTTGCCATCACTGCTGCTGCGTTTGTGGCGAAATGACAGATTGCAATATGGGTATTTGAGGACTTCACCTTTAGTCACCGTGATGTTACCTTACACAGCATTTTTCTGTCATGCAAGATCCCATGTGATTACGAGCGGATAAAAATATGTGATGGCTATATTTATAGCTTTTCCTCTTACCCAAGCGAAGCTCTTGAAGCTCGAGGTAAAATGTCAGGTGTCCACAAAAAACCCTCCACGGCGTTGCTCATCAGTCATGCCCACTGATGGAGACGGTCCGCGCAGCCGGCTGAGTGAGTTTGCCCGCTGTACGACCAGACTACGAGCGACAAAAGGCCTGCACTTCTGCCGGGGGGTGCCACAGCCACCTTTGCACGTTAGTTCTGGTGCTGGAGTTTCTTGCATGGTCAGTGACACGCTGAGGTGCAACTCGACTTAGACTACGCCAAAGAAAGACATAGCACCAGAATAGATGGTCACATTAACCATCCTGATTCAGTTACGTGCAGTCTAGTCAGAACCACGGGTCGAGAGGTCTAATAGGGAGTCATCGCGGCTGCTGTCACCACCCTCCCTAATGCATAGTCTTTCGTCATTTTGAGCATGTTCAAATGCCGCTATTTTTTTAAGCTCTTCTCAACAATGCTGGGAGAAACTATGTCCAATGACACGAAGATACCAGAGGCCCTAAGCTGTTGCACATAATTGAAAAGGTCTTCAACGGCAGAAAACTTGTATTCCCTCCCAAGCCAGCTCGCTGGCGCATGCGCAAAAGAGATTTCAGACATTTAGATGCTTTGGTCCGGAGCTCTTCTCAACAATTTTGGGGCAAGCGCATACTCTTCTGCTTTCTTCCGTACCGAACGTTACACGTTAAAAAACTTCACACAGAAACGATGGCAGCGGCAACATGATTCCACTTTCTTCTGCCAACTTTAAGACAGCGAGCTTGAATTTCACCGTACAGGTAATTTCATTTATTAACCTTGGAAAAATGATATGGCAGACCCCTGAGTAAATGGAAACCTCTTAAATGAAGTTGCTGCCTAAATTGAACAGCTGTCACTAATATCATTGTTTGAATATTATATCCCATTGCAACTGAACAGTCAAAATGTGGCAGACGGATGGTGAGACTAAACTTCTAAATTCAACCAAGCGTGTGTAGCAATGCGGACACAGAAAACAAGGGAACAGATGGCACAAGTCAAGTTGGCGTGACTAGCACACCTCTGATGCAGAAAATAGTCTGTGCCAGGAGTGCATTCTCAAGGTGGAAGAGATGGAGATACCAGTAAAAAAAGATGGAGCCGAATGCGCAAGCAGTACGGACGACCAGTTGGGGTGTTCGGGACAGTATTCTAGAGAATGTGGTTTGGCGGTAGTCCTGGAAAAAAGACACTGTGCACTCGCAGCTCGTTTTGTGTACTATTGCACTCGCCTCCTCAGCGAGGGTCGCACCTGTCCAGACATCCAAAGGTCTAAAGTCTCCTCACGTGTGCACTAGCGAGCTGGCTGAGGAGGTGAGGCAGCACAAAATACAGTAGAACTTCAATTATACATCCCCCGGTTTCGCAACGATTATGACGAATCAGTTTGGTCCCAGCAAAATCCCCATATAAATAATGTATTAGGAACCTTGGTTATACGATACAGTATTGTGCAAACCCCACATCTTATGACTTTCAGATTCCCTTCCGAAAGAAAAAAAAACACCTTTACTCGAATCAAACGTCGACCAAATATCCTTGAGTGCGAAATTCGAGCTTGTGTTTCCCTAGGTTGACGATTATAAAGGCAGAGAGCAAGACAGGATGTCTTCTTAGAACGGAACATTTATTTTCCTAGAAGTTCACGCCTGAACACCTGGTATTTTCACATTTTCAGTCTATGAAAACATTTCCTGTTCTACATACAGCTGATCTCCTGCCTTTATCGCACCCACAATCACAGGCTTGCGCACACAAAAGGGCACGCACCTGTTTACACCGTGCAAAATTACTTTGACTTGACGACAAAATTCATACAACAGCGGGACATCACTTGCTGCACTTCACAAGCCAACCAATTACAACGCGCGAAACTCAGTCGTGCACGAAGGCATTCTACATTATAAAAACTCGTGGTCTGTCGCCATTATGTGATAGCGATGACACTGTGTCTCACTCTTCTGACGAGAGGCTGTTGGCAACGCGGTTTTGGTTTTGTTAGCGCGCACAGCCAATTTTCAGACTCTGTTTATCGGCAGAATGATGTGCATTGGATTTTTAACGTAGTAACTAAGTACAGTGAAAGCTCGGTAATTCGAACTTCAATAATTCGAATTTATAGATAATTCGAACTGTAAGTTATGGTCCGGCCAAGCTCCATACAAGCCTATGAATAAAAAAGCCCGTTAATTCAAATGCGAGTAGGTTCTGCCACGGACAATTCGAACTACGCGCCACCGGCTTGGCTAGTCACTCGATAGGGTGGCTGCAGAGTTACGAGGCGGCGTTGACAGGGAGCAAAGAGAAAAACGGAAAAACTGGCACGGTGGCTAGAGTGCAGAAAATAGCGCCATTTACTCTTCACCCCCCTCCCCCCACAATCTCTCTCTCTAGGCGTCTGCCTGCTCTCCGTCCCACGTAACCTCCAAGATTTGTTTTTTTGTTTTTAAATGCCTATCTTGGAGCCTTTGAAAATCCTGCGTAGTTGTCGCTGTTAGACGACAGATGGCATGACCAGCTCATGGGTGCGTCGTAGCTTCGCCCAGCCTTTTCTGCAGTCTTTGTCTCGGGCGTGCATCGTACACCTCGGTTGTTGGTGCCGGGAGTAGCTTCCGATTGTCGCGATTCTTTGTGTTGGTGATAGGCCTCGGCTAACGCTTGTTGCGGTAGCGCCGGTAGTAGCTTCCCCTCTGTCGCGATTGATGGCGTGTGCCCGTGGCAAATACCGTGCTAAAACACTTCAGGAGAAAGCCGATATCCTGCAGAAAGTGGACGCCGGACTGTTGCCTAAGCAAGATACAGTAAAAGATCGTTAATTCGCACCTGTTAATTAGAAAATTCGTATAATTCAGACGGCTCTATTGGTCTCGGCCAAAGTGCATGTTAGTCTATGGGACCAAACCTTCGTTATTTCGTCGGAATTCGGCTCCGCACCGCTTAATTCGGACAAATGCTGACGGCTGCTGCTACACAAAAGTGTGATAATGCAGCGCTGGCACCACTGGAGTGAAACCGAAACCTGAGTGGCATCGGCATCATCATCAACTAGTGGGGGCGATCGCAGCGTCACCGAACGTCGGCGCCTTCTTTCTTCTCCACTCAGCGCCTCCGACGCCATTTTCCCTTGTGTTGTCGTGTCGGAACCATCTCTTCTTGCGGAGTTCTCTTTTTCTTTCATTGTGACCGTATTTGCATGCCACCACCATTGTGCACTACAGTGATGGCAACGCCGAAAAAGCGGCAGAACTACGACGCGAAGAACTTGGCGACTAAAGTGGAAATTTTGGAAGCACTGAAGAACGGCGAATCGCGACAGCAGGTTATGACCAAGTACAATGTGAAGCGGAGCACGTTGGGAACGTAAGTGAAAAATGAACAACAGATTCGACAAGCCTTCGAAAGCGAGAAGTTTCATGCCTCTAGAAAGCGGTTGCGAACCGCAGCTCATCCCCAGCTCGAAGAAGCTTTGCTCCGGTGGATTACTGACTGTCGCAACGCGCATCTGCCTTTGAACGGACCTCTCATCATGGCGCAAGGTGAGAAGTACGCTGCAATGATGAACATTGAATCGTTCAAAGCGTCAGAAGGGTGGTTTGCGAGGTTTCGAGAGAGACACGAACTTGTCTTCAGGAGTGTGTGCGCCGAAAAGGCCAGTGTTGACGAAAGCGTGACCACCGAGTGGAGAAATGTGAAGCTGCTGGAGCACATCGCCACATATGAACCACGTGACGTGTTCAATGGAGATGAAACTGCTCTATTTTTCAGAGCTCTGCCCGACAAGACGGTGACTTTCAAAGGGGACGCGTGCATTGGTAGCAAGAAGTGCAAGCAAAGGATAACTGTGCTTCTTGCCGCCAATATAACTGGCACGGAGCGCTTGCCACTACTTGTCGTCGGGAAGGCGCTTAAGCCACGTTGTTTTAAGAACGTCAAAAGCCTTCCTGTTGAGTACCCAGCGAACAGGAAGGCATGGATGACATCGGACATTTTTCGCGGCTGGCTGCAGCAGTTGGATCGGCACTTCACGTCGAAGGACCGCAAGATATTTATGGTTGTTGACAACTGCAGTGCCCATAACTGTACAGTCGAACTGAACAGCATCAAAGTAGTTTTTTTGCCGCCCAACACTACGTCTGCTCTTCAGCCGATGGACCTGGGTATCATTCACTACGTGAAGTCAAAGTACCGCAAGCACCTGCTAGAGCGAATCATCCTATGCTCAGAAGCTGGAAAGTTGTATCAAGTGGACTTACTCGGCACAGTGCACATCACCGCCCACGTGTGGAAAAACACTCCGCGACAAGTCATCGCCAACTGTTTTCGGCACAGCGGTTTTGTGAGGCCCGAGCATGCAGCAGTAGCTGACGATGGCATCGAGGAGCTGTCAGCCGAGTCCACCGACGATGACTGCCCGACTTTCGATGCTGTCCTTCCCACAGATGTGACCTTTCAGGACTACATCACGATTGTTCATGGTGTCGCCACGAGTGGTCTCCTGACCGATCAAGAGATTACTAATGATGTCACGGGCACCCATGAAGACCACGATTCCGACGAAGAATCATGCGAGGAGATACAGCCGCGACCTCATCGCACCTCACGGGAAGTCTCGGAGGCACTGTTAATATTAGAGGACGCTTGCCTGAACACTCCCGACAGCTTGCGTGCTGTTGGCCATTTGGAACAGTTAAGAAAAATTGTGATGTCAGCCGGAATCTGCGTGAAAACGCAGACGACAATTACAAAATACTTCAACAAATAAAGGTATGCTTCTGCAGCTTGATTTTGAATGTTGTTTTCCCTGTTCATTCGTTAATTCAGCATTCGGTTAATTCGGACAGTTTTTCCGGTCCCGTGAAATCCGAATTAACGAGCTTTTACTGTATCGCGAAAAAGCAAGGGATACCGAAATCGTCGCTATCTACTCGTATAAAAAATAGGAGGACTATTGAAGACACCTTAGAAGCAGAAGTTGTGAGCAAAAAGAGGAGGTTGCGGCCCGCAAAGTATCCTGACCTCGAGAAAGCGCTTCTCATTTGAATAAAGGAAATGCGTTCGCAAGACATACCACTGAATGGCCCAGTCATACGGACAAAGGCAGCGGACTTCGCCCTCCAGCTAAACTACAACGACTTAGCTGCTTCAGATGGGTGGTTGCACCGTTTTCGCGAGTGCTACGACCTCGTTTACCATGCTATGTCGGGTGAAATGAACGCCGTCAACATGGAAATGTGTGAAGGTTGGTGCTCCGAAGTGCTTCAAGGCTACATGGAGAAGTATTCTCTGCAGGACATATTTAATGCACATAAAACTGCCTCAGTTTTCAAACTGCTGCCCGCCAAAACTATCATGTATAAAGGCGACAAGTGCACGGAAGGGAAGAAAAGTAAAGAACGAATAACAGTGATGGTTGCTGTAAACATGACCGGGACCAAGAAGTTGCCTCTGTTTGTGATAGGCAAATCGAGAAGTCCTCGTTGCTTTAAGAACATCCAGTCCCTCCCATCAGACTACGCGGCTAACAAAAAGGCCTGGATGACGGAGGACTAGACCTCTACCGGGGTAAGTCATAGCGTGACGTCACCGGTGCATGTAGAAGGCGGTGGTTGGCAAAACACTCCCGCCGGTGGCTGAGTGGGGTGCAGTCGCTCGGTGCTTAGGGCAATTTTCTTTTCTTTTTGAAAGCTTAATCTTCATCTCACAGTGGCAACATTAGCTGTGGCATGTGTCAGCGAACATCTAGGTGTGTGATAAAGTGCATGACGAAATATTCGCCACGCTGGCGGGCTGTTTATCTACGAGAAGTGAACACACGTGGCGGCTTGTGCGAGGAACAGCGGCATCTTCTTCGAAAATGTGCAGTGTTGACTGTAGCATGTAGTGTGCTTTAAAAGGCATCGACAATATTGGTTCATCTTCACGGACGGTGAAACTGGGAATATTGTGCGTGGTGGTGTGTGCAGTGTGAATAATGCGATGCGTCCTGTTTGCGAAAACGTTGGTATTCATTGTGGGCTGGTTTCAGTAACCGATTGTCGATAGAACTTTATGATCCGACGTTGCAGTCAAGGTAAAAATACATTCGGCGTGATCATCTGCGAGTGGGTACATCGCAGCGTATGCGCGGCGTGTAACAAAATTAAAATGCATGATCTCCTGGTGATATATACGTCTACGCGTGAGCTATAAGCATGTTGTAGCTTTCCGAATCTGCATATATGCTTCACCACGGCTATAACTTGTACTATCAGATACCTGATACGTGTTAATGGAAACAGCGGAGATTTTGGGTTCTTATCTACTTTGCACTTTTACGGCTCGATCCTTATGAAGTGACAACGCACCTTAGAAGTTTGTGTATCAGGCTTAAAGGAGCAATAGGTACGAAAACACGTTATAAGTTTCAAATGCAGCAAGGTAACTGTGCCAGATAATATTATGTATTATTAAGATGTCGAGTTTTACATCACATGGATTTTCACTGGGTTATTGACAAACGCAGCGGCAGAACTTCACTTTGATTTTTACGAGGATATGTTAACCTCAGCCTAACCCACGGCAAGAAGTGTGTGTTTTTTTTTTTTTTTTTTTCATTCGTCTTCGATGAGACTTTTAGGCAATGAGTGAGAATCTTATCCGTGACTGCGCACAGCAGCTCAAAACCATGCTGCCGCCAATGTTGTACTTCATTTAAAACTGGATTGCACATGCCCCGATGAAAATTGAGTAAATTTACATCCGTGCCATGCAAATATTTCTCAAAGTGCCAGTAATCGTGTACATTTAAAACGTTCGCTTTCGAAAAAGATCAGATTTTTTTATGGCTGCGATCTACGTGGGTGACGCCCACTGTGTGTTAGTCGCATTTCTCAGTACTCTAAAACGAAGTTTCTCTCTCCAACTACGATGAGCAAGTTCCCACACTATGAGCAGTGACCCTTCCGCGACCCCCTTTTTTCAAAAGCTGTGACTTTAGAACATAGCAATGTAGAAATTTCTGTCAAAAAAAGCAGACACGCAGCTCTGCTATGCATAACGATGTTGCCGGAGGAACTTTCTTGCCAACCAGCACCTGCTCCGAGAGAGGGTGTAGGGGGCGAGTGCCTGCAGTAACGTCACACTGTTTACAAACAAGGAGAGGTCTATTGTTCGTGCAGTGGCTGGGGAAGCTTGACAAGAAGTTCGAACGCTGTGGCCACGAAGTCCTGCTTCTTGTGGACAACTGTTCGGCTCATAAAGTCAACGTTGAGATGAAAGCCATTGAGCTGGCCTTCCTTTCAGCAAACACGACAGCGGCACTGCAGCTCATGGACCAGGATAGAATTAGAAATTCAAAATCATTTTATCGGCGTCATATGTTCGATGGAATTATTTTGTGCAATAACTACCAAGTGATGCTTCTAAGTGCACTACACGTGCTTGTGCGTGCTTGGGAGCAAGTGACAGCGCTTAGGATAGCACATTGCTTTCACCACTGTAGCTTCAGCACCGAAGCTCTGCAAGCTGACGAGCCACCAGTGCTCGAACACGGCGTCACCACCCCCACGCTTTTTCAGCACCCCCATGGCGGACGTTTTGGAAGACGTCTGCTTTGCGGACTACGCCGATGTGGACTCAAGTGCAGTGGTGTGTGGTGCCCTCACGGATGGCGACATAATATGTCAGGTGAGAAGTGCAGAACCTGTCGCTGCCTGTGACGATGATGAGGAGGAGGACGAAGCAACAGTGTGGCCCTCTGCCGCGGAAGTCATGGCCGGATTGAATGCCACTCGTCTTTTCTTAAATATTGAAGACGACGGAGAAGAGGCCTTCCGCCAAATTCGCTTGTTAGAGCAAAAAGTGCTGGCTGTCGCCTTCAAGGAAAGAAGGCAGACAGCGATAACGGATTTTTTCAAGAAATAAATTGTTATACCATACTTGCAGTGTACTATTGTTGTTCTTCACTTTCGTTTCGAATTAATGAGATTTTACTGTAATGCTGCCATTAGCTGCCACCCTGGCAAGAAAACTTTCATCTACCTTTCTTGCAGAGGCACAAAGTCGTGCCGTGGGCTTATTCATGCAACTTGTACCTGTTTTTTAGGGCAAGGCTGAGTGTCACTACCTACAATATAAGTTTTCCGATTACATGACGCCTGAATCAGAAAACGATTCTGCGTGGTCGCCCAAAAGTCGTGTAATCGAGGTTCCACTGCAAGCGAGTAAATATTTTTTATTCAATAAAGCTGGCTAAATATTAGGGGAGCACCAGTTATGCGAGGGTGCAAATTATGTGAATATAGTATACGTCTATGCAGTAACACTGAATACTTTGAAGTTTCTAATAATTTAAATTTGTATTGAACCAAATTCAAGTGCTGTAACTGTCACTGAAATGCAGTCGATGACCGATTTTTCGGACCCTCAAGGAATCGCGAAAATGTCAGAAAAATCGGGCAGTCCAAAAAGGCAAATGTGTCCCCTAAATGCTCAATGTACTGCTTACTATTAAGATAGTGAGCGGAAAAAGTGAGTCATCATCTTCTGAACCATGCTTTGCTTCTGCGCAAGCACGTTCGCCCGCATTTCAGCTAGAGTTGTCGTGTCGCTGTAATTATGAAAGGGTTGGGATCGCTTGCATCAGCTCAGCTTGAGTCGACTGAGCTTTTGCAGATAAGATATTGTTATCATCATCGCTCTCTGACTCTGCAAGCACTTGGCAAATGATTTCCTTATCCATGAGGCCCTGTCCACACACACACACAAGCTTTGAAAACAAGACATCTGGGTGAATCTCGACGTCCGCAGTGCGAATGTCGTCTATGAGCTCCTTGCTTCCGGATACCTGGTCGATGATGCTGTACTCATCTAATGCGGCCGACTCGCCACGCAAATCCTGCGTGGCGGAATTACTTGCGCAGCACTGTCGATGCCATCGACTTTCATGCACCGGCAAGTATGCTAAGTGCTCCAACCAAATAGACCAAGTACCCTTTTCCACTGTCCAGGCACACCACCACATGTGAAAGCAAGCGTGACCATTAGTTTAGCTTGAAAGCATATGTGACACCCTGGTCCATCGGTGGTAGGACACTCTGTGTTCAGTGGCACGAACTCGACGCGCACAGTCTTCAAGTTATTAACGTGCCCGTGTGCAGTGCAGTCGTTCACAAAAAACAAAATCTTGTGGCCTTCTAGATCAAATTTGCGATCTAGTCTTCTCACATAGCTTTTGAAAATCTGCTGAGTTAGCCAGGGCTTTCCGTTGGCCTCGTACAAAACAGGCAGGGAGTTTACACCTTTGAAGCATCTTGGCGCTTTCGACTTGCCGATGAGGAGCATCAGCAGTTTATGCCTGACATATTGCTACCGATTAGTACTGTACTCACTCCTTATTGTGTTTGCCAACATGACAAGAGTCCCCAGCAAAGGCAAGAGTTTTTACTGGCATCAGCTTGAACAACAAAAAAAAAAAGTCCTGTCTCATCACAGTTGACCGTGTTGTCTGGTGAGTACTCCTGTAAAAGGGACTGCGGCTTTTCAGAGCAGTAGTTCGCAACAACGCTAAGGTCGACAGCTGCATTTTCGCTGCACAGTTTTTTTAAAAACTGAGGTTAGAATGCTTCATAAAGCTTTTTAGTCAACAATCACAGACCTCCTTCAATGTTCATTTGAAGCACCATCGTCTCAGCTTTTTGCTTGAGGAGGCACCCGGAGACGAGAACCTTGCTGGCCACTGCTGACTCAGCCATACGAGAAGGGCTTCCTCAAGCTTTGAGTAGCCCAGTACACTTTTCCGTTGCTTTCAAATATTTTGCTTGGTTTTCATGTAGTGCGAAAGGGTCCGTTTGGAAATATGAAACTCTTTCGCAACATCTGCCCCTATCAGTCACTTTCAATGAGCTCGACGATGGCAACTTTTTTTGCCATCTACATCGTGACACACTTTCTTTTCCTGTTTCATCGAAGCTCTCGAGGCCGACGATAAGATTGGTGATCCCTTATCTACTATGAATCAGCGCATTTAGACAGGTGACACACGTGAAACAAACGGCCCACACACATTGACGATCCCTTATCTATTATGAATCAGCGCATTTAGCCAGGTGACACACATGGAGCAAACGGCACACGCACAGGCGAAGAGTCCGTCGAGGCGGTCCGATCCGTTCAACGGTCACAGCAGAGAAGGAAGAAAAATTGTTCAGCAGCGACGCCGATGTGAAAATAGCGTCGATTCAGCAGTTCGAGGTAGCCACTTCATAGGAGGCAAGCAGAGCTATCAGCCGTGCGCAAGGCCAGCGCTGGTTTGAGGCTATTGGAGAAAAACGTGGGAATTGAGGCTAGCCCGCTGCCTTTGCACGGGCTTTGCCGCTTTTTCTGCCATTCTCATGTCCCGACATGACGCCCCTCCTTCGCTGTTTGCTGCGCTGAAAGAGCGAGGAATGACGTTTAACCCCTCTCACCCGGTAGCGGATGTTGACTGTGGCGCCGCGCGCGGAGTCTCCCGAGAGGTTTTGCGCGTGCGTCGGGAGTGAGTCAGAGATTCTCCGGGACAGCTTACGGTGAGCCCGTATTCCTTTTTCCGTCCGTTGAATCCTGTGGTTCGAGGCTCGTCGAACTTCGCTGACGGCGCCTAGCGCCCAAGGCGAACGCTCACCTTTTGTTGCCCCTTTGCGTACGCTCGGCTGAAGGCCGGTATGGTGTTTTAGTGCGTGGCCAAGCTACGCCGACCCGTCTCCCTCCGAAGCAAACGCGAGCGCCTTTTCCCTCGCTCGAGCAATCGGGCCTTGGTCCTGGTGTCTCCGTGAATCACCTTTACCACGGAGACGTGCTCATGGCACCCTGTGTAGTACTTTTTCGCCCGTGGCGTGGATAAGCCCATTTGCTTTCCTGCCGTGCCTTTGCAACGGGCTGTACTGCGTTTTGGTGTTGTTACAGACAATAAAGTGTTGCGACCTTGAGCAGTATCGTGTTCACGCCAGGGCGTCGGTTAACGCATGCCCTGTGGCTCGCCAAGACCAAACCCACGCTGGTGGCCGTACTCCTTCGGTATACGTGTCACCACAAGGTAAATAAACAAAACAACGCCATGAAAAAATGGTGGTAGTCAGCTTGACTAAATTTTGGAAAGTCTGAAATGTCGAACAGCTCATTTTTAAGTGCCCAATATTTTGAGCTGCGAAATATATTGTATAGGTTATTTCTTGGTGCTGAATAGAAGTCCAAATTATTAAGCATGTCCAAAAATCTGGGCGTCCGAAATATCGGTCGTCGATTGTATTCCAAATGCTTAAATATTTGTCCATGCTTATGTACCACAGTTTGGTTATGCTGTGTTTCCAATGAGGTTTGCACAGCCAGCCCTAATGAAGCAATGTTGCTCACCAATGACGAGCAGCGAATGGGAGTGCTCGATGTGCTGCCTCAGGGCAGTGCGGGAGGGGAAACGGCGGGAGCAGTTCCCCACAGGGCATCCGTACACCAACTGCTGCTGCTGCTCCGGTGACTCGACAGCACTGGCTCCTGCCTGGGTGTGCTTCTTGAGGTGAACGTAGAGGCTGGACTTGGCCGCAAAACGCGATGAACACCCTGCAAATATGCCAGACATTGTGACCAAATAAAGAAACACATCCGTTTAAAACTAAGGAACAATCCCACTTATTCACAGATGAACAGGGGTGCAGAATCCAAGCACAAATACAATGATATTGGAGACGGATGTTCCATGTAGGCAGCAGTTCCATTTAAGAGGTTTCCATTTACTGATGGCCTATCGTATCATTTCACAACTTGGTAAAAATGTTTGCAATCAGACTGGAGAACACAGAATGGCCATCAAATTATGTAGTGAGAAAATAGCAAGTTCAGCTTTAAGGGGGGACGCAACTTTCGTATAGCGAAAAATGGCAAAAAAACAATTTTTTTAAAGTAAAGTTTTCAGTTTCTATAACCCTTTATCTATCTGATTCCAACGTATCTACAATTTCAAGAAGTGCTTCGAAAATTTGTTTCACTTTTCCGGATAGAGAAAGTTATTCTGGAAATCGTGAAAGAACAGAGATTTAAAAAAAATTACAGCTTCGCAATGACGCAGCCGGGTGCCGGCTTCCTGGCCTCATCGGAAAGAGCATTTCTCTGTGTTCAAACTTTCTACTTCAGCTGGCTCCTCCATTCTTAAAAAAGCATGCAAAAAGCTGATATTTGAGAGATGTTTCGAGGCCTCTCATAGGCCATGTGCACGATGTTTCCCCAGCTAACCTCACCATGGGCCCGATGCACACTCTGGGAAGTCGTCGTCTGCTGCTTGTGCATCACGAAGACACAGCTGTCGAAAATCGCTACTTCATGACGCGTTAACAGCTCGATGTTCACTTAGCATATAATTACGCATCAGTCAATAGCGGTAAGCGGATGCTCGATCAGATTACTATGGTGTGCCGCACTCGTAGACAGCGCTCAAACAATCAGAGACGTCTTTAAGCCTAACTCCTTTGACGGCGAGATAAACCTCAAACTTTGCGGACAATAACAACATGCTAACACCCTCGTGACAACGTGCTTCTTCGCAAGCAGAGAAGCACATCGCTCACTGGCTCCTCGGATTGGCATTTTACGCATCGCATACCTGCCAACCTGGCAACCGAGAAATTCGTAAAAACTCCGAGCGGGAAAAGGGGTGGGAGGTCACCACTTTTTTTTTTTTTTTATCTGTAGCTGTGATGAATTTGTCTTTAGCGACAAGCACAATCATGTTTTGCCGCCTTAACTCAAATCAGCACGCTGAATTATTTTCTCCTGTTTTTGCCACCAAAAGAAAAAAAACAAAAAAAGAACATCGCAAAAAAAAACTAGAGGTGGGGGTCCCAAACGCAAGCACAAACATCAGTGTTGCAGCCTCATATTGGCTTGGAGTGGCTGAACACACGAGGGTAGGGTTTCCCACTAAGGCAAGAGTCT
This sequence comes from Rhipicephalus microplus, assembly GCF_043290135.1. Lineage (NCBI taxonomy): Eukaryota > Metazoa > Arthropoda > Arachnida > Ixodida > Ixodidae > Rhipicephalus > Rhipicephalus microplus. Next base: position 454,692,404 of record NC_134710.1, read on the forward strand.
CAAAAGGACAGCACAAATGCTCCCAAAATTTTGTGCCATCAAAACAATTAGCAAAGAAATCGATTTCCTTCAAAACAACTCGCATATGTCTTCACACATGATTGGACGAGACAGCGCATCTGGCTGCCGCGAAAACACAGGTCAAAGCTTTGCCTTCGCTCGCTCCTGGATTTTTTGGACAGGAAACGCTTCTAGCCTTTTTTTACGTCTTTAGGGCCTTCAATCTACCACTGTGTCATCCCTGTGCTCTCAAAGCTGATAGACCGCTATCACATCGCCGCGACTGCAGTTTTGTGCACAGCAGTTGCGGCAAATGGTAGTTTTGTTTTCAATTCACGTGCCTTCAAAACTAAGTCATTTTATGCTATCTATGATTGCAACTGCCGCGGTTTTGTCTACAGAGTTTGCAAAAAGCAGCATTGCTTTGACTGGTCGGGCGTTGGTCGCGAGCACACTTTCAGAGTTGTGTCAGTAATGTCGTCGCCATACATGATCGTGTCGAACGACCACATTCGTCCACAGTGGTTGTGGCAACGACAACCACACGCACTTTAGAAAACAGTGCTTGAGTTGGTCACACGCGTACTTCGAAGCTTCGAGCACGCCGCTCTTGATCGGCCTTTGTTCGACGGTTACTAAAGTTCATATCACACGCCGCGATCAGGTAAAGTGTTCGGAATATTCTAATTTTCGGCCGGTGGACACATGAATTTGGCTGGAAAATTTCCCTAATTCGTATCTGCCGAGGTGTCGCTTCACTGAGACTTGCTGTACATTTAGATAAACGCCTTTCAAATTCGTTTATAGTAAAATGCGGTGGGCTCGCAAAAAGCCCGGAACGGACTGACCTGCATTTTTGACAATACGGCCAGATCTCGCACACAAATTTCTATTTCCGGGAGATTTTTATGGCAACCGTACAAACACAAGAAATGGTCGAAATCCGGGAGTCTCCAGGACAATGCGGGAGACTTGGCAGGTATGGCATCGGCAGTGGACCCTACAGTGAAAGTCGTCAGACCCCACTGCCAGGGATTGCTCGGAACAGCACATAACAGTTAGTTTCGCGTGTTGGCACTCGAAAACGCAATGACAAGCGTATGTAGAGCGTGCCGCTTTTTTGTTATCATAGCTAAGCATTTCACGCACTACCAAACGCCGCCAAGAAGTGCATCACGCACCCGCTGCGCAGCCACTGCACAGTCCCTGTGGTTGCGCACCTCACGGTCATATTGAGTAATGTCAACAAGCTCTAGTGGTGCAATTAAAACGTGCTTAGAGTCGTGCTCGGTATGGTCATGAGTGTCTATGAATAGTCTGAAACAATGAAAGCCTCACGGATCAGCCTTTCTGCGACCGACTGTATGATGATGCATTTCACAGCTAGAGTGGCAAGAGAACATGTGCATGAAGCAGGGGTACAGATTTTCAACTGCCCGTCTAGTGTTACTAAATAAACTGCTAAAAAATTCCTGTGCCATCAGTTTCCTGTCCGTGACTGTTCGTTATTTGGAAAGAAGGCACATACTGTCATGGTGTGAGCCATTATCAGATGCAATAAACTTCTCTCAATATAAAAACTGTTCATTGATTAATTATAATTAGAAGTACTTAATGATGCTTATGACAGCTTGAACACAAGAAAAATGTGTAATAATTTCAGTCTATGGCCTTATTCACTTACAATCTTTTCTGTAATGCCTATGACACCACTACTTCATACAGAAATTGGTTTGAAACCCATACTTGTTCTTTGTAGATAAAAAAAAAAGGAGGTTATAAAAAAAGGCAGCAAAGGCACACTGGAAAGAGGCCACATGTCCAAGAGGTCAAATATCACAAGACAAACCAAAGACCAGCGGCCTCCTGGACGGCGCAGCAACGTCGGTGGCGGCTCATCTTGACCGTCATCAACGTCAGTCAGAGGACCAGCAACGGCAACATGATAGTCTATAACGACGCAGTCTAAAATCTGGACGCCACTTGAAAGTAGAGAGTCAAAATGCGTGCCATTCACCTCGTCGTCTATATTTCCAGTGGGCGCAAGTGTCCTCTGGAGGAATATCCGAGACGTCAGGGTGCACAAAGCCACTGTGCTGGAAAGAATTTGCAATGAACGCGGGCAGCGTTTCGCTCCAGACATGAGCCAAAATCCGAACTGCGGTCAGGAGAGTTGCGTCATTTTCTTGCCCGGCTTCCTTGCAGAGAAGGATTCGTTCCGGCACATGCTTTCTGTACCTGATTTTAACGTGCTGAATTATCCCTTGATCCAGCAGTTGCAGAGCAGCTGTTGCGTTTGCGGGTAGAAATACAAGTTCGATGCACTCCAGCTCTGTTACTCTGGTACGAGCGCTGCAGTTGTCAACTAGAAGTAGCAGAGAAGTGGCCATCAAGCTGGCTGCAGCCAAGTTTGCAAAATATCAGAGATCATCCAGGCCTTTTTATTGGTGCGATATTGCACAGGAAAATTGTGAATGTTCTTGAAACACCTTGGGTTACGTGCTTTCCCGATGACTAGCAGAAGTAGGCACTTGGTGCCCGACATATATGAAGCTAGAAGCACAGTGACCCTCTTTTTGCTCCTCTTCCCTCCAACGCACGGGTCACCCTTAAACGTGATCATTTTTTCCAGCGGGGCTTTAAAAAAAAAAAAAAAGCCGTTTTATCAGCATTGAAGACGTCGGCAAGTTCATAACGAGCTAAGTATTGTGGAAGCTCAGTTGTCTTCCAGTCAGCAATACGCCGTTCATCCACCGCTGCTTTTTCCTCGCACACGTTTCGAAAGACCAACCCGTGCCTTTCTCTACAGCGGGCAAACCAGCCTTCAGATGCACTGAAAGATTTGATGTTCAATCTCATTGCGTACCTTTCAGCTTGCTGACAGATCAACGGTCCACTCAAGGTAAGCTGGCTGTTCCGCATGTCTATTATCCACCGCTGCAGTGCGTCTTCCAGCTTTCCAGCTTCGGGTGTGCTGTCGTCCTTAGTTATTTTTGTTTTCCAGCAAATTTGCGCTGTCAAACGCCTCGAAAATTTTTGCTTAAGGTGCTTCTCTTCAAATCGTACTTCTTCATGATCTCTTGTCGAGAAACACCTGCGTTCACGTCTTTCAATATCATGACCTTTCTTTCAAGATTATTTGCTGGCTGCTGTGGCCACTTAACTCCTGTGACAGTCGGCATCGGTATAAAGCGCAACGGTGGCGTCAACACGCACATACACAGCTGCAACACGCGAAGTCACAACACAAGGAACCAAGTCGTGAAGTGCTATATTCAGCCCCGCTTATCTCGTTCAACTCGAAGCACCCATGAGCACAATCTAACTCCAATTTTTGCACGCACTAATCTTTTTAAGCACTCCTTCTTTCCCCGCACAATCGAGCAGTGGAATAGATTGCCTGTTGATATGTTTTCGGCGCGTGATGTGTCGGATTTTGAAAAGCGTGTACTTTCTGCAATATTTTAAACATTCACTGTGCCGCTATGTTTCTTTGTGTACTGCTATCTCTTTTTGTACTGCTATCTCTTTTTGTACTGCTATTTTTTGTACTGCTATCTTTTTTTTTGTACTGCTATTTTTTGTGTACCAATTTACCATGCTGATTGATGCTTTCTATGTAATTAATCCCTGCCCACCTGCTTGGTCTTCGGACTGCAGTTCGTCTTAAATAATAATAAACCAGTAGGCGTAGCGAACAGCTGTTAATAGACACTGGATGCGCCGATGGCCCAAGCGCTTCCGCCGGGTAGTGACTAGTGCCACCTCGCCACTTTTCCCCCATTCACTATCATCATGATCATAGTCTGCTGCAGTTCGTTCAGTTTCGGTCTCTCCAAAACTCTGGTACCACCGTCCGTTACGTCAAGCAGTGCTTGAGCCTCCAAGTCGCGCGGAGTTGTCCGAGATGACTGGTGCACGGCTAAATCCTTCCGAATTAATGAGCATTTGGCCCCATTGAAATATACAGTTTTGCCTTTTGCAAGAGCGCTCCTGAGATAAATCTTGACAAGCTGAAAGCCCAAGCCGAGCGAGCGATCACAATGCGAGATCGAGGGGGGGGGGGGCGGCGGAGCAAAACAAATGGGGCGAGCCAATAGAAAGCGAGGTGAGCGCGAGCTTTGACGAATCACATGTGCGCAAGCAACCTTTGCAAAAGGAGTGGTAGCGTCGCTCTCGCTGGACTGCGCTGCAAAGAAAGCAGCTTCAAAACAATGCAAAGATGGCGGCACCCGGTCACCACGTTCTGCACTTACGAGCGCATGAACTTTGAACATATTTGTCAATTTTTCGGTCATTTCGGCTCCACCTAGACATGTAAAATGTGTTTTTTTTAATAATTCTCAATTGAATTTAGCTTTCAAATTTTGCTAAGAGATTAATAAATGTTTAAACTTTGCAATACTGCATTTTCTCAATAATACACTTTTTTGCAATTTTTTGCCATAAAAGACCCGCCTCTGCCCTTAAATAAGTGCTTATATATTTTCTCTAATTCGTATAACTTAAGCATCTGAGCCGCCTGGCAATGGCCATTTTGCACTGCTGCTACTCACCTGGGTGCGTACAGGCAAAGGGGCGGCCACCCGAGTGGACAACAGAGTGACCGCGCAGGTGCTCGGGCCGCATGAATGCCTTGCCGCAGCCGGGTTCGGGGCACACGTAACGCCGATCGCCAGTGTGCTTGCGCATGTGCCTCGTCAGCTTGCTGGCACTGGCAAAGGTCCAGGCACACGCCTACACATAGAAGCACAACATGCATCATGGGAATGAAAGGCTCAAAATTCCACTTCACAACCCTAAAAATATGGCCATCATTCAAAGTAAACCTTCCCCTTTTATTTACCTTTGCCGACAAATAGCTGGAACACAACCAGCAAGAACCTTTCACAGCAGGTACAGTAAAACTGCATTATTTCGAACTCGGTTATTTCAAAATCCCACTTAATTTCAAGTATTTCAGTGGTTCCGTAGTTTGCCATGTAAGTTTCAGCAGATAATTTGAAGTGACGGTCAGCACCAGTCCGGTTAATTCAAAAACTTTGGGTTTACTGTGCCTATTAGCAATCCCAATTTCACCACAAAACCGCGGAAACGACAGCCCTTAAGAGCCACTAGGCAATGTACCATAGCGATAATATTGAGTGGCAGCTAAAGTACCCCAGCCTCAATACTTCCAGCACGAAAAATAAAATTATATAAAAAAAAGATGATCTCGTGATGAGCTTAAATGTGCACCTGCGGAAAACAAGACATGCTTCACTGCAACACAGCACTGACGCGCAAGCAGCATGTCGCATGCTTCTTGCAACGTCGGCGCGTCATTGTTTACCCATTCTTTCTGGGAATATAGAGAAATTAATAAAAGACAGTCTAGTGGAATTCGCAATGTATGCGAACCTCCGAGTGCTGGTTACTCCAGCAATTTGCGTACTTGCAGCACTGGCGGAGATATTGCCTGCTACTCCTACTTGGGAAACTCGGCTTGAAAGGTTCAATGATGATAACGCCCAGCGAAAAAATCGTAACTTTGTCACACTGACTATTATGAAATTTTTCACTTTACCAGAAAAAATGGGCAAATAGTCGCATAATGACGTGCTCGTGCAGCAAAAAGCAGGTAACACACTGCCGGCGTGTCACTACTGTGTTCCAGCGAAGATGTCTTTTTTTTTTTTTTTTGCAATTGCAGCAGCGAGGCTCAATTTTCCCCCTTGGCAAAACTGTGGCCTTGTATTGCTGAAAAACGTAACCCTCGGAGCCACAAACTAGCCAGTACAGCAAACGACCAGCCCTGATTATAATTAGAATAACTTCAAGTTCGTTGCATAGCACTTTTTGTACGTTCTGTTAATTCCGAAAACCCACTTAATTAGAAGATTTCTCACAGTCCCAGTGACTTAAAATTAACGAGGTTTTACTTTAATACTAAATTCACAAAAAAATAAGCCACCTTTCTTTCCACGGATGGCTAGAAAATTGGCCACTGGTGGAAAAACTTGTTTTGCGTGTTCACCACATAATGCTGCTTTTCAATCACCCCCCTGAGTACTGCACATAAAAAGACTTTGAGCAATCAAAAAATTTTCTGCAATCCCCCACTATGACAAGCCTAATCATCATATCGTAGCTGAACATTTAAACAAGGTGCTGTGCACAGGAAACACGAACAAGGAAGTGAACGAAGATGGGCACAGATTGCTTGTCAGTGTTTCCTTAGCATAGCACATTGTTTAGGGATGTACGACAACTTTGCCCAGTAACACACAATATGTGGCATTTAAACCTTGATTTTTGTTTTATGCACTAGGATCGCAGCGACTTCCACGCTCTCAAGAGGCTTTTTTTTTCCCCACCAGGATCCTTAATTCGAGGCGAAAGACACACTGCTCGAGTGTTGTAAGCATGTTGAGTGGTAAAAGTAGCTGCATGAAAGTACAGCTACGTTGCACAGCTTTAGAAAGCTATATTTAGAGGCTGCCGCCTCATGCACAGCCGTCCCCATACCTGCATTCACATGCTCTCAAAAGCACAGTGGCAACTCTAGTGGCAGGTGCATGCCCCATATGAAACTGAGACATAGTTTCATGACCAGAATGTTATTGAGAGAAGATGCTACGCGAAGACAAATTTTTTTTTTAATATTCACTCTGGAGCAATGAAACTTCGACTCTTTATAGAACTTTGTATGCCGATTTCAAATATATAATTAGTTTTTTCAAGCTGTATACCTTTGGCTCTGCAGCAAGACAAAGTGAAAACCTTAAGCCTCCCCCCCCCCCCCCCCCCGTTTTCATCACTTCCATAATTTTTTACCATTCATAGTTCATAACGCTTCAAATAAAGTGTAGAATGTAAATAATTAATTAGGAAGTGCATACAAAAAATGTTATAGGCGGGAAAATAATAGACTTGAAAAGTCTATACTTCACCTACCCTAGTAAAGGTGTACATACAGTTTTTTATTATATAATAAGATATTGAAATATAAACTAGATAATTGCATTTGTCATAATTTAGAAAAATTTGGGCGAAATTTCATGCAGATCTGAGCACTAGAAGTGCCCAAAAAAGGAGATGCACATAGAAAAAAAATGGCAAAATATTTGTTTTGAAAAAAACGAGTTTTAAAATTAAAGTTGAGTTTTTCTTTATGAAATATGTCATTAAATGGGATGAAATTTGCACACAACAAAGAACAATCCTTCTTGTAGTGGCCACTGCCACTAATATGGGCAAGCACCATCAGTTTGTCCTTCACAGCTTTTTCGAGCCTACTCTTCACAGACATTCCGCTCACAGACAAGGCCATGAAACACTTGGAAAACTTCTTCCGCTCAATCTGGCAGAGCCTTGTGCCGACTGCAAGCTAGGGAGAAGTTCAACAGCACTTCGAAATCAAAACTAAGTCCAGTGTCGAGGGACACAACACTGCCGATGCCACAGTGGCTTTTGTGGCCGCGTTTGTGCCACGTACCGTCGTACATAACGGCGGTGTTGTCCTTGCTAACTTCTCTTACTGTGAGCTCCCTGAACCGCAGATAATTGGCACAGATGGCATCCATTGTCACATCACGGAGTTTCTGGCTGAGGGCTGTGAATGACATTGATGCATTGGCTTTTGCAAGCCAAGAATCACTGAAAATCAGACCAGCCACTCTTAACCCATTCCTAAAGAGCACACCGCCACAACAGCTTTCACTTAGACAGTGTAGCTACTGCGCAAGATACAGCTTTCTTCATCCATAATGGAGATAAACACACGAGAAAAGCATTGTTCAGCTGCGTAGCTCGACAATACAAGAACCCTGCAAGTAGGCTTCACAACATTTACAGGCTCACAGCGACCAATGGTGGTCCTCGATCCATACCACATGATTTAAAAGCCAGTCACGGCGCTCGAAAAACGCGCAAAAGCGTGCTTCTTTTATGATTTCTGGCACTGCAGCAGCATGAGAAACCATTGCTATTTGAAGAGGGAGGCTCGGCTCTTCGCCGCATGCGATCAACCATGGCAAGTAGCGGGGCATTATCAGCGACAAGGCGCTCGAAGACTGCACACTTTCAGCTTATTAACAGCTACCTTGTGCTCCTTAGACGCAATTTTAAACAATTTCCAGTTGAGTCTTAACATAGACATTTTTTTTTAAAACAGTAGAGGTGCTAATTCTATCAAAACAGGTGAAAACGAAAAAATCAGAAGTTTTTTAGAAGACTGGTGTGTTTTTTTACCCGCATCTTCCCTTAAAGGACTCTGGTATCAGCTTGGATGTAGAATTACCCTGTCAAATGTGCATTTATATGGAAGCATTTTTCCCTTCTTCCAGTACTTCAAATAGGGGTGTGCGTTATACACTCGGATGGCTCATACAGGTGGAAACATCTTTCCTGTTACTCAAAATACCAGCCTTGAATTGCTCTTCCAGTAAGTTATTCTACGCTTGTAAAAGTATTCCATGCCGTAAATGTCCCCCCCCTCCCCCCCAACACACTCAAAGGAAGTAGTTTGAGGCTCAGCATCTAGGGTAAAAAATTGTTCTAGAGGAAGGTATACTGCAGAAAGAATGCCCTAAGAACTCTCTTCCTTTTAACTCTTACACTGTACTTTCCAGCACGCAATAACCTTTGCTAGAAGTACGAAGCCCCCACGCGCACCTCTGCACTACGGCTTCGGTGGCAAGACGCCATTGCAAACTCTCGCAATCGGATACAGTGTGCAAAGGACCAGCACTCACAGGGCATGCGTAAGGTCGCTCGCCCGTGTGCTGCCGCAAGTGGAGTCGTAACTTGCAGGCACGCCCAAATGCCCGCCCGCAGTCTTGAAACGGGCAGCGCAGCTCCTCAGGCCGATGCTGGTGAACACGCAGGTGTGAAGCCAGAGTGTTGGACGAGTAGTACGCCTTCCCACAGCCCTCTTCCGGACATCTGCACCGAGAAGAGAGACATACACCTCAGTCAAACTGCAGCCACTTGCCTGCGATGCACGCAACTTCCAAAAAAGGTACAGACTAGAGCTGGTGGTCATTATTTTCGACCAAAACCGAGCACTGTGCGTGATCAGTTCTTAATTTCGGTGTAGGCAAAATTGTTGAAACCCGTGTGCTGTGCCATGTTAGTGCACGTTGAAGGTTACCTGAAAGTTCAAATTTTCGGAGTACACAAGAATCACGATGATATCATTACTGCCAAGTGCCAAGCTAGAGACACCCTCCTTTTTTTCGGGAAATTCGAAATAAGTTCCAATGACCAGTCTGGGATCAAGCAAGCAACCCCCTCCAGAATCTGGTTGGCTCATCCTTCACCAGGGGGGTGCTTGCTCGCCATTTTACAATATAGTTGATACGAATTTCGCAATAATACAAATATTAAGGTTGTCTTGGATGGTCTACATACCGTACTTACTCGCATAATACGCGCACTTTGTCTCCCAAAAATCCAGCTCAAAGTTCTGGGTGCGTCTGTTACGCGGGCTAAAAGTTCTGAAAATTTTACTTCTGCAAACAGCATAGACCATTGATAACTTACGTGGCTAAAGTCGCAAGCATTCCCACTACAGCTGAAACAACCTTCTTCATAGGCTACACTAGCGCGACACTAGCGTGACAGCGTTGAGCATGCCGTTGCAAGTGTCCGTGAATTGAGGCGTGCGACGTGGTGTGCATTAAAATTTCCAAAAAATTTGGTCTTGTTTCTTTTTCCTCGCTTCAATTAACGTAAGAGGGCCTGGAATTGCAACCGTGCAAACACGGTACAGAACTATCGATATCAGGTGAGTTCGGCGTGCACCTGTTATGCGTGTAAATATGGTAAAATAAAATCTGCTGCAATTCAGTGTTATACAAACAGTGTCCCCAGCCACCACTGATGATAGGAACACATGAATGACCGTTGCACTTGGGCGGCACGATGCAGAGTGGCTACCAGCTTAGTGTGAGTGTCGGCAGGTTTTTTACACTCCACTTTTCTCTACATCTTGAGCCACCAAAGCTGATCAAGATGTAGAGAAAAGTGGGGAGTTAAATTTGCTCCTGTCCCTTCTCCCCGTGGCTGCGTATGGCTGCGCTGCGCCCCATTACCTGCATGCAACCCACAAGAAAGAGGAAACCTCTCGAGCTCAAGAAATGAGCCTGCGAGAAGAGGGGCAACAGGCATGCACGGCCTCTCTCGTTTCCAGCACTGGCCCCGTTCCTGACAAGGTACATCAGCCCTTTCCAGGCAGCTCTTTAGCATATATTAGTGCTTTTTCTTTTTTCTTAAATGCAAAGCCGTTTTCACGTGGTGTGGGCGATGCGGGCACTGGTGTGGTGCTCACAAAAGCACCAGTTTTGCTGCTGCAACTGCTAAGTGCATGTCTTATTTGAGAGTTGCTGGACTGCCTAAACTTGCCACATACTGAAAGACTGAAGCATTCGTTGGCATGTCTAGGAAGCAGAAGGCCTCTTCTTTTAAGAAAAAAAATATGAATTCTCAGGAAGGTGAATGAAGACCCCAAGAAAAAGCAACTTACTTGGCGAAAGAGTTTGGCATAGTGCCATCAATGCTCTGCACCATTGTTGGGCAGCGAGATGTCATCTTAAAAACTGCCCACCACTTTCGCACGAACGACAAGCAGGCAAAAACAGCTACACACGGTAAGCTGGAAACCGACGTGCTTACATGGTTTCGCGAAGTGAGGGCAGCTGGTGTTAATGTGGACGGCAAGGTGCTACGTGAAAAGGCGACCAACGTACCACTTTCTAAGCTTCCAAGCGGATGGCTGCAGTACTTCAAAGAAAGCCATGAACTAGTTTACAGAGTTGTCAGTGATGAAGCAAAATGGACAGGTTGCAAGTGAATGACTGGCTGAAAACGCTGCCGGCGGTAATTTCAGACTATGCACCATGTCACGTATTTAACGCTGACAAGGCGAAGCTCTTTTCGGACCTGCAGCTAGAGAGGAACCTGTATGTGAAAGGGCAGGCTTGTCAAGGTGGTAAGAAAAGTAAGGAACAGACCACTGTGCTTTTTTGCACGAATGCTGACGGCTCTAACAAAATTCAGCTTACTGTCATAGGCCAACCAAAACAACCAAAGTGCTTCAGATCGGCAAAACATTTTTTTGCCTTGCTTGTACAAAGGAAACAAAAAAGCATGGATTACTGCAGATTTTTCCAGCGGGTTTCTAGAAAATCGTAGCAAGAAACAGAAAAATTTTGTTTTTTATCTAGCAGTGTTCAGCTCATTCAAAAGACTGCATTTAGTGCCACGACAAGGTTCCTGTCTTTAACACTACAAGCCGTTTACAGCCGCTGGACACAAAAATAATTCAAAATGTAAAACATTATTCTAAAAGGTTGCGTGTGTGGAGAGGCTTCTGGCAAAAATTGAGTGCAAAAATGAAAACTTGCAGATTAGTCTGCTTGACGCATTACATTTTATAGCCATGTCCTGGGACAATGTGACCAAGGACATGATTTCAAACTGGTTTTGCAAGTGTAGATTTTTCGGAGGACTGAATGCGACTCCAACATAATATAATGAAGCGCCTGGCGCTGATTTGCACGTCGAGGGTTGAGAAACCTTAAGACTGAAGCCTCAGCGCGAGACTTTGTCACAGTTGACGATAACGTCGCGACCTGTGGGCTGCGATCTATCGAAGAATTAGTCAACAATGCAAAGGAGAATGAGTCTGACAGTGGTGGTGAAGACGCCGACGTATGTGACCTCCTGTCATTGACGTCGGCAAACATGCCCTCGATGTCCTGCACTGCACCGTAAGCGCTGGCAACTTAAGTAAGAGGAAACTGTGGCGATTTTTTTTTTTTTTCTCCTTTCAGGCAGCTTTCTTAAGAGACGTCGAAGGCAGAGAAGTTCATAAGACCATTATGGACTTTTTCAGCAAGAAGCAGTTGACTGCAATAGAGTTCTTGTACATCTTCATGATCAGCTTCATCTTGTTTTGGTTCACACAAATTCAGGATGACATAAATATTTTGCGTGCTACTATTACAAAGCACTCCGCCGACGAGGTTACGAAGGGCGTTACGAAACTCGCCACTGCCAAAGGCACCGGGCACACCGACTGCGAAAGGGGCTCGAAGCAATGAGAGGCTTCACTGTTACGAAGGCAAGACGCCAACACGGTCTTGAAGGCGCCACTGCTCCGAACTCCGCCGACACGGTCACCAGCCGTTTGGTAGCGTGTGTTACTCAGCTCGCGACTACTTCTGCGCAGAGCTGATAGATGAGCAGACGAGACAACGGTGAGTTAAGGCAAGGTTTATGTACAGCAAAGAAATAGAGGTGTTACAAATTCAGCACTAGGGCCGACAGCTTAGAGACTCGAAGAGCCGAGCTGTCTTCTCTGACACATAGGTCTACTGCTGGTGACGTGCCGCAAGGCTGTTTTTAAGGCACTGGGTGGATGGATCCTTTGAGTCACCAAATGTCCAACCAAAAGCGCCGCTGGCCGTGATGTCGGAATCCTCAAATGGGGACTCGCCGCTGCGCGTGGTTGCACCAAGAACAAGGGATGTTGCCACGCATTGCGTAAGACAGACAGAGAGACAGACAGACAATGAACTTTATTTGATCCTGAGGAGCTTTCGCGGGAACCCCTATCGGGGACCCGCGGAAGCCGCTGGCCGCGTCCAAGTAGGGGCTGGGACGCCGTGATGTTCCGCCCTTTCTTGGGCCCTCTGGATTGCCTTGATTTGTGCTTGAAGCGATGGGTTCCGGAGTGCTTCTTCCCAGTCGGCTTCGCTGGATAGAGGGCCATTAGGTAACGCGGGGCATTGCCAAAGCATGTGCGTTAAGGAACAATAAGTTTCATTACATTGCGGACAACTTGAGTCAACGTCTGTGGAGATACGACTAAGAAGGCCTCGCGAGGAGAACGAGCTCGTCTGGAGCATTTTAAGTGTAATTGACTGAGACCTATCTAACTTTGGGTGAGGAAGAGGATAGGCTCTTCTACTTAGCCGATAGTGAGATGTGATTTCATTAAACGTAAGGAGTGGATCGTTATGCTGGATTTCATCCTGACCCCATAAGGCCTCCATGCCGCCGCAGCGCGTTAGATCTCGCGCACGGTCATGGGCAAGCTCGTTGAGGTTAGGTACGTGCTGATGAACGTCCGCACCCATATGGGCGGGAAACCAAGAGATTAAGTGAGTGCCAGGGTCTGTTCTTTTTTCTAGAATGGAGGCAGCCTCCCGCGCTATGTTACCCGACTCAAAAGCTTTGATGGCCGCTCGTGAGTCTGTTAACACGGTGGTGTGTGAGTGGTCGGTCATGACCAGGGCTATGGCGACCTGTTCTGCAACTGCGCTCGTAGCTAACCTGACTGAGGCTGAGGAGCGTAATTCCCCGTTGCCGTCAATGACTGCCAGCGCAAATTTGCTAGACTTGCCGTACTGAGCCGTGTCGACAAAGACAGTCGATTCTCGATTCTCGGCGGCGTTCTGTAATATCGCCCGTGCTCGGGCTTTTCGCCTCCCTACATTGTATTGCGGGTGCATATTCCGAGGAAATGGGCTGACCACAAAGGTTTCCTGGACCTCCCGGGATAAGGTAATTTCCCGTTCAGCAAGCATTCTGGGAGCCATGCCAGCCTCGTCCAGGATGCGTCTTCCTGCCCTGGTTGACGAGAGCCTGACCACCTGGGCGGTGACCTGCGCTTCGATCACTTCATCAATCTCGTTGTGCATACCGAGTTGTCTTAATTTGTCAGAGCATGTGGTTACTGGTAACCCTAGCACCTTTTTGATGCTCTTACGGATGAGAGTGTCTAGCTTATTTTTTCCGTTCTAGTCCAGGTAAGCGCCGATGCTACATAATTAATGTGGCTCATTAGGAAGGCATGATGGATCCGAAGTAGGTTGGCTTCACTTAGTCCCTTTCTGCGTCCTGATACTCTAGCAACGAGTCTCAGCATGCTTTCGGTTTTGGCCGTGATGTGCGTCAGGGTTTTGGCGTTACACCCTTTCGCGTCAATCAGTAGTCCTAGGATTCTGATTGAATCTACTCGTGGAATGCGCTGTCCATTTTTTGCAAAAAGGGAGATGGGAATTTGGTCGAGGTGTGGAAGTCTCCTAACGCCTTGCCTGGCCGGCCTGTACAGTAACAGTTCCGATTTGTTTGGAGAGAGTTGGAGGCCTGTGCCTTCTAGATAGGACTCCGTTTCATCTAGGGCTGATTGCAGTGCGTTTTCTACTTCTGCAAGTGATCCTCCCGAGCACCAGATCGTGATATCGTCCGCGTAAAGCGAGTGGCCTATAATGGGCAGGTATCTGAGCCTCTCCGATAAGCCCTTCATGACTATATTGAATAACAAGGGGGAGATGACTGCCCCTTGGGAAGTGCCTCTGGCTCCCAAGGCGAACTCGTCTGACTTGTGTTCAGCGATCCTTATGGTAGCCGTTCTATTCATCAGGAATGACCTAACAAAGGCCTGAAACTTCGCTCCCAGACCTAGGCTAGCCGTGGCTTGCAAGACAAAGCGATGAGATACGGTGTCAAAGGCCTTGGTCAGGTCAAGGGCTAAGATCCCCCTAACATCCCTAGTGTTGTTATCGAAAATGTGCTTCTTAAGAAGTAGCATTACATCTCGTGTGGAAAGGCCAGGCCTGAAGCCGATCATGTTGTGTGGGAATAGTTCCTTGAGTTCTATGTAGTTCGAGATCCTATTGAGGATCGCATGTTCCGCTACCTTGCCTACACAAGAGGTTAGCGATATCGGCCTTAGATAGTCAAGATTTAAGGGCTTACCCGGTTTCGGAATAAGCACAATCGAGACCGCTTTCCACTCTGCCGGCACGCTTCCACTCTCCCAAGTCTTGTTGACCTCTTTCGTTAGCATCTCAATTGATCTATCATCCAGGTTCCTTAACAGTCTGTTTGAGATGCCGTCTGGTCCTGAGGCTGACCTGCTGTTCAAGTTGTGAAGAACGGCCCTAATTTCAGACTCCGTGAAGGGGTCATCGAGCTCTTTTACCGTGTCACATTCTATTTCAGGATACTCTTCTGAGCGTCCTGCGCCTAGCGAGAGATATCTATTCGCTACCTCGTCTAAGAGCGTTTTTTCTGTTCCACCCTCTTGTCTGTGCTTGTGAATCAGGCGGCACAGTGCCTGTCTTTGATTGCCTTTGGTCTGCGTGTCGTCTAGCATGTGTTTAAGAAGATTCCATTTCCCCCCTGTACGCATGCGTCCATCGACTGCTGAACAGATCTCATCCCATTGTAGTTGAGCTAACTCGGTGCAGTACTGTTCGATCTCCCTATTAAGTTCCGCAACCCTCTTTCGTAACCGTCGGTTAAGCCTCTGTGTTTTCCATCGCCTCAAAATGGAGGCTTTGGCTTCCAAGAGTTGTGCGAGGTGCGGATCCATCCTGGGAACATCGAGCTCGGTTTGAATAGTTTTTGTGGCCTTTTCAATGTCTGCTCTGAGTGTCTGAATGAGTTCGCTGAAGCTGTCGTATTCGCCCATATCCTCGTTTCTGAGCTTTCGGAAAGCATCCCAGTCCGTCACTTTAAATTCCCTGGCCTGGGGGGCTCTGACCTGAATGGTAACACTAATGATGAAGTGATCGCTGCCCAGGTTTTCTTGCTTGTTATCCCAGGTTGTTTGCTGTAAATTTTTGATAAACGCGAGATCGGGGGTAGTGTCTCTAGCCACCGACGTGCCCAGTCTCGTGGGAAACCGGGGATCGGTGATGACTGTTAGCGTTAGGTCATCGACTGCCCGCGCTAGATTTATGCCCTGAGCCGTTTGCCTGATGTACCCCCCTGCGTTATGTGGGGCGTTGAAGTCTCCCGCGATTACTAACGGTGACTGCCTAGCGAGTGTAGCGGCCTTTGTAAACAGGGAGTGGAAAGACTGTCTCTGATCGGATGGTGGGCTGTAAACATTTAGAATGAACACGCTTTGTTTAAGCCACCTGTTAGGAATAACCTCAATGACAAGCGCCTCCATTCTGCCACGACCTGGCTGAATGTCATGTACAACATATGCGAGCTTTTTGCTCACCAGCGTAGCTATACCTCTCTTGGACTCCCCCCTTGCCGCCACCGATTTGTAACCAGCGAAGGTGGATGTGTCGCACAGTGTTTCCTGTAGCAAAATTACTTGGAGCCTTTCTGCCTGAGCCGTAACGTACTGTTGCAGTGAGGTCTTGCGCCTTTGAAAGCTAGCACAATTCCAATGCCAAATTACTAGATTATTTTGAGTGCCCGCCATTTTACTAGTTTTAGTTTTATTAACCCTGCGGGGTCGCCCCTGCATCATCATTAACTGCAGCTTGTGTACGAACCTTTGGCCTGGTCTGAATAGCCATTTTATTCTCAAGTGCGACTACCTTATTTTCTACGGCTCCTACTTTACTCTCAAGTGCTCCCATGCGCAGCGCGAGTTGATTCATGCTTAACTGGTTTTCCTTGGAAATCCTAAGTAACTCTTCTAGCATCTTGTTCTGCGAGCTTTCGACCTGCATCTCCGAGTCGCTCTCATCCTTTGGAGGTGGAGCCTTACGCTTGGCCTTGTTGACCTCGACTTTGGGTTCCTGCGTGCTTTTATGCACGGCGTTATCCGCCACGTTCGCGCCCTCGACTCTGCTGGAAATGGCCTGCGCGGCTGTCTGCTTGCGTAGCTCTGCTTTGAGACTAGCAATCTCCTGGCGTAACCGTTCAATCTCACTCTTTTCATCATGCTCCGGCAATGCTGACCGCGTTACCTTTTTGGGCTTGGTCGTCTTCTCCTTGACTCGATCCGCCCATGTGAGTTCCTCCTGGATTCTCCTTCTAGACGCCGAACGCCCTCTGGAACGCGAACGGCTCTTGCACCGCTGCGCAGCTGGCGTGACGGAGCGGCCTCTCCTGGGTGTGCCAGAGACGCTAGGTGAGACGCTGGAGTCACGGGACTGCATTTCTAGGGCCATCTGCGTCTTCTCGGAGCGCCGGTGGCGTTGGCGTCGTCTCCTTCTGACGATGTAGGGGACTTGAAATCTGTCTTTGCATGCTATGTCTGCAGTGGGATGTGGACCTCCGCATAGCGAACACTTTGGAGTGCAATGATGATCCTCCGTTGGTGATTTCTGTCCGCACGTGCGGCACCACTTGCTGTTTGGATTAGGGCAAACGTCAGCACGGTGTCCCAAACCTCCGCAGCCGTAGCAGACCTCCGTGTGTCTCCTGTATAGTGTGCAGCGAAACAAGCTCGCACCACAGGACACATAATTGGGCACCTTCATACCCTTGAACAGTAAGACTCGCCAGACTGGAAGGCGCCAATTGCTGCGCGTGGTTGCAGCCAAGGACGAGTGACGTTCCCACGCATTGCGTAAGACTCGCCAGACTGGAAGGCGCCGATTGCTTCAACGGGCCCGTGGGCTGAGGGAGCTCGCTGTGTGTTGCAAGACAGAACGGCACCGCCCCTTGATGACGTCGTCGTGTTGATCGCGTCAGGCGGGCTCGCGCGCTGGTTTTGACACAGATTGCCTTTGCAGAGGCATTGGCGTTCAGTGTGGACTCCCAGGCATAACACTACTTACAATTTTCTATCATTGAGATTCTATTGTACTCCACTATGCACTCATAATCGTATCGTGGTTTTGGGACGTAGAACTCACAGGTATGTTGGACATCGTAACGACACTCCACTTATTCATAAGGAAAAGTGGCACGATCATTAAATAAGTCCACAGGAATGCTGACTGGTTAGAGTCTCTGCACACATGTAAAAAAAAAAAATAGCGGGCCCCTCAAAAAAAACTTTCATTTTCTAATAATCACATATGCATTAAAAAATATAGGGATGAGTTCTTACATAAGAGAATATTTAAGTCATAGAATAACAGTTCTCATTGTTTATTAAGGTATTTTCAGTGCAACAATTTCTTATAATAACACACGTCAACACGCCTCTCTGAAGTTTGTTAAACCTTGTATATTGCACTACATATCTGAAACCATATTTTCTAGAAATAGTTTAACAAGGCTTAAGATTGTTCATAATAATTGGGTAAATGCACAATATAAATTTTTTTATTTTAATCTTGTCTTACCTTGTTTTCGTATGCAAAATTAACTCTTCCTCAGCATTTTTGACATTAACCTAATCACTATTACTCACCGAAATTGTATCCACGATTCCAGGGGTGCAATAGCCGAAATAGAATTTAAAGCAATTTTTGGAGCAGAAGAATGCTTTTGGAGCCCTAAAATCCAAATTTAGAGAAGGCTACGGGAAGAAAACATTCATTTTTTTTTTTTAATCAAGAAAGACCAAATTCGAAGCTGTGTGAAAAAGAAGTACAGTAAAACCTCATCATTTCAAACTCAGTTATTTTGAAATGCCGCTTAAATGTAAGTATTTCGGCGGTCCTGCATGTTGAAATCTAAGTTTGAGCCGACAATTTGAAGCGGCGGTCAGCACCAGTCCGGTTAATTCGAAAACTTTGGGCGCAGTGTGCCTATTACCAATCCCGATTTCGCCGCAAAAACGCGGAAAAAGCAGCCCTTAAGAGCCAGTAGGCAATGTACTGTAGCGATACTAATGAATGTCAGCTGAAGCATGCCAACCTTGATACTTCCAGCTCGAAAAATAAAATACAGTCGCGTATTTTAAACAGTCGTGTAATCAATTGAAATGTGCGCCTACAGAAAAGAAGTCATGCTGCACTGCAACACAGTGATCACACGTGGGCAGTATGTTGCATGCTTCTCAAAACGTCAGCACGTCATGATTTACCCAAAGGACAGTCTGGCGGAATTCGCGATGTATGCAAACCTCCAAGTGCCGGTTGCTCCAGCAATTTCCGCACTTGCACTGCTCGTAAAGTTCTTGCCTGCAACGTCTGCTTCAAAAACTAAGTTCGAAAGCTTCAATCATCATGTTTTCCAGCCAAAACACATAGCGAATTTCGTTACACGGTCTGTTATTAATTTCTTTGTTTTACTAGAAAAATCGGGCGGATGGTCCCACTATGACGTGCCGATGCAGCGAGGAGCAAGCAACATACTGCCCGTGTGCCACTACTGTGCTGCAGTGACGAGTAACGAGGCCTAGCGTTCCCCCTGTTTGCGGCGAATTGTGACCCAGCTGTTATTGCTGGACAATATAACCCTTGTAGCCGCAAACTAGCCGGCACAGCCAACAACCAGCCCTGATTACTTTGAATAATTTCAAGTTTCTTGCATCTCACTTTTCTATGTTCTGCTAATTCAAAAACATGCTTAATTAGAAGATTTCTCACAGTCCCAGTAACTTCGAATGAACAAGGTTTTACTGTATGTACAGAGAAAAAAATATATATATACAAGCAATTCTACATCACCTAAATCATGCAGAGTGCGTATTAGCACTGTTATTTCAATAAAATTAGTATTTTGAACCACACTACTCTGAAAACAATGATAATGTTCAAATTCGCATTTTCGATACCTGCAGGGGTGCATAAAATCAGGAGCAATTTTCGGAGCAGCAGAATATTACTTTTGGAGCACTAAAATGTAAATTTGGCATAGGTTACAGGAAATAAAATGTCTATTGTTTATTCTGAAAGACCCCATTCAAAGCCAAGAAGACTTGCATTTAGAAAAAAAAAGTATGTTCAAGCCAATCAACATCATCTAAATCATGCAGAGTAAACATGAGCGCTGCTGTTTCAGTAAAACTAGCATTTCGATCTAGTACACCACTGAACGAGCAATGATAAGTCAACACTAGCACTTGCTGCATCTGTCAAATCCTTTCACAGAATCCGTGAATTAAAATGAGGATCTGCCAACCTGGTGACCTTGAAATTGAAGGGATTCATGAAACTGAAGAGTAGGGGTGACGGGAAAAAAAAAAAAGCTTGCGCAGTTTTTTTTTAGGGCCGTAGAAGTGTCGTACACTGTTCCAAATGATCGCCAGTAACTTTTTCACACATCAGCAATCATACTAGTGCTCACTATTATGCGGTAGTACACACGCATGAGTATGTGAACGAAATTTGCTCTCCCGTGAGTAGTGCTAACAGCACCTTGCCAGTCATAACACGCTTTTCTGCAGGGCACCAATGTATTAAGACGAAAATGCTTTAAGCAGCATTCTGTACAGTTAGAACAAGGCCAATACATTTTTTAACACCACTATGCCCCCTCCCCTTCTTTTTTTTTATGGGGGGAAGGGGCGGGTTAGGTTTAGGGCACAACATCTCGGCTCACTTGCAAGGCGCGGTTTACCAGATAATAAAACGTCAGTGCGTGCCCGTTGATTCGGCAACAGCACTGGATATCCACGGGATGAGGCAACTAATGCAACTTCAAGACAATGTTTTATGTGCCGTTGCTATGACGACCAACGTGGTTGCTTGCAACACCAGCGCCCACAGCATGTCGACTCGGGCAGAAAACGCAATATGTGCTCCCAGCTCTAGTTGCTAACATGCCATAGCCGCTTTTGGTGACTGGTAAGTTCATATTTGCCGAGAACCGTTCGTGGCTACAGCAACGAATCTTTGTCTAGAAGTTGCATCATCCCGTCGATAGGTATCCGTTATGGCCAGCAGACCAATGGGCTCACAGTTTCATCACTTTATCTGGTCGATCGCCTCTCACGAGTGCCCTGACTTAATGGGATTAAGGTTAGTAGTCTGCGCGCTTGGATTGATTGATGACTCAAACTGCAGGTGGGAAATGTACGTGGCCTCTATTTCTCGCAGAAATCAAAGCAACTGAGAAAATACTGAGGCTGGTCGGGCATTTTGGTGCAGCATACACAATTTTGGCAGATTTTATGGTTTTGGCGTAGCTCGGCACAAAAATGGGAAAATTGTTGGCTCAATTGGCGCAGCTGTTGCACCCCTGCACCTGTCAAATCCTTTGACATACTTGCGAGATATGTAAATCTGTGGAGCAGAGGTGGCTATAAAAGAAAAAATAAAAATAAAACTGACATATAGTTTTGTTTCACTTTTTAGAACTGCAGAAATATCATACACAGCTTCAAATGATTGCCGGTAACTTTTTTAGACGTCAGTGATCATATTTGTACTCACAAGTATATGGCGCATACATGCATGAGTAATTGAACAAACTGTGATGTGTCCCATAACTAGCGCTAACAGCTCCTTCCAAATTTCAAAACACTTTTTCGAAGGCCATCGATATATTGAGGTGAAGGTGGCTCAAGTGGCATTCTGCACAGGTTACAACAAGGCCAATAAATTTACGAACCGCTACCATACCTGCCAAGTTCAAGGATTCTGAATCCGGCAGATTTCCACAACATGAGGGGGGGGGGGAGGGGTTCGTTGAATTATTTGCCCTTATTTTTTTTTTCAGCACCAAAAAGATACCCAATGAGAAACAAACAAAAAAACACTGCAAAAAACAAAGGGGGAGGGGGGAGGGGCTCAATCGCAAGCGCCAACATCAGCGTTGCGGTCTTATAAAGGCTTGGAGTGGCCGAACAAGTTAGGGTAGGGTTTTCCACCAAGGTGAGAACCTCAAAGGATCAACACAACTAGCAGAATTTATTTCTGTCAAAACAACTCGCGTATGTGTTTCTGAAACACACGTGAACACACGGGACGGTTCAGCTGGCTGCTGCAAAAGCGCGGGTCAAAGCTTTGCTCACTACTAGATCCTTTTGACAAGAACGCCAAAACGCGTCTTGCCTTTTTTTCCTTGCATATTTACTGCCTTTAATCTACCGCTGCGTCAGCAGCCTGGACTCGAAGCTCATAATAATTGATTGATATGTGGGGTTTAACGTCCCGAAACCACCATATGATTATGAGAGACGCCGTAGTGGAGGGCTCCGGGAATTTCGACCACCTGGGATTCTTTAACGTGCACCCAAATCTGAGCACACGGGCCTACAACATTTCCGCCTTCATACTCGAAGCTCGTAGATCGCTATCGCATCACAGCGACCATGGCTTTGTACGCAGCATTTGCAGCAAATGGTAGTTTTTTTTTTTTTTTTCCAATCCTCGTGCGCTTGGCTGCCAACACTCCTTCAAAACTAAGTCGTTTTATGCCCTCTACGATTGCATCTGCCGTGGTTTTCTCCACAGAGTTTGAGGAAAGCAGTGTTGCTTTGACTGGTTGAGCGTTGGACGTGCACACACTTTTGGGGTTCTGTCAGTTACGTCGTTGCCATACAGGATCGTGTCAAGAACGACCGCGGCTTCGTCCACAGCGGGTGTAGCAAGCAAAACCACATGCACTGTAGAAGACAGTGCGTGCACTAGTCACACGCGTACTTCGAAAGTTTTGAGTACGCTGCTCTCGGCATTCGTTCGACCGTTTCGGTACTAAAGTTCGTATCACTCGCCGTGATTAGGAAATGTGTTTGCAACATTTAAATTTAGGTCCAATGGTGATAGTGGAATCTGGCTGGGGAATTTCACGAATTCGTATCTGCCAAGGTTTCCCATCATTGAGCCCCGCCACGGTGGTCTAGTGGCTAAGGTACTCGGCTGCTGACCCGCAGGTCGCGGGATCAAATCCCGGCTGTGGCGGCTGCATTTCCGATGGAGGAGGAAACATTGTAGGCCCGTGTACTCAGATTCGGGTGCACGTTAAAGAACCCCAGGTGGTCAAAATTTCCGGAGCCCTCCACTACCGCGTCTCTCATAATCATATGGTGGTTTTGGGACGTTAAACCCCACAAATCAATCAATCAATTCACATCATTGCGATTCTACTGTAAGTTTAGATGAACGCCTCTTAAGTTTATGTATAATAAAATGGGGTAGGTTCAAAAAGCCTGGAGCGAATTGAGCTGCTTTTTTTGTCAATGCGGCCAGATGACGCACAGAAATTTGGATTTCCGGGAGATTTTCATGACAACTGCACAAACGGAAGAAACGGTCTCCCAGCCAATTTGGGAGACTTGGCAGGTATATGCTACAGTCCCCTCCCCACCCACTTTTTTTGTTCGCAGTGGGGCCAAGTTTAGGGCACAACCTCTCGGCTTGCTAGCAAGACGCCTTTGAGTGGATTTCTATCGGATATCTACCATATTGCATTGGATATATATCGCATGTGCCGTTGCTATGACAACTTCGTGGCCGCTGGCAACGCTGGCGTTCGCCCCGCACATCAACTTTGTGCGAGCGCCTAACAGCGGCATACGCATCCACTTTTAGTTCCTAACATGCTATCGGCATGTTTGCTTACTAGGAAACTTCTTCCCCACGACATGTTGCTGGCTACGGCAACACATCTTTCTCTCAAAGTTGCCTAGTCCCGCCAATAGATATCCACAGCGGTCAGCGGACCAATGGGCACGTGCACTGTTACTTTACCTGGTCAATCGTGCTTCATGAGTGTCCTGGCCTAACCATGGTTTAGGGTTAGGGTGCACGTGCCTGCACTACAGGTGGCCAACATGGCTTCCATTTCTCCCTCTAGTTAGCGCAACTGAGAATAATTTTGAGGCTGGTCGGGCATTTTGGCACAGTGTGGCACAATTTCGGCAAATTTCATGGTTTTGGTGCAGCTCGGTTCAAAAGTGGGGCATTGTATCAAATTGGCGCAATTGGCGTTGCTGTTGCAGCCCTGCAATTCCCACACTTTGAAGACAACACCTTTCCTCACTGGTACTAATAGGTTTAAATACATTTTTTTTGTCACAAACAATAGAGCTTTGGAATGCCTTCCCTAGTGACATTCACTCCTTGCCAATAAAAGATTTCATAGCTCCAATAGATGAAAATTTTACTGACATGTACGCTACTTCATTTTTGTCACTGTTCTTTTGCATGTGTATTTCCTTTTATCATTAGTAGTATTCTCTTGCATTATTAGTTTATTGTATAACTAGCATCACACCATGTTCCCATTGGTACTTTATCCTAAACAGGGCTGCATTGTATGTTAATAAACAAACAAATACACTTGCGCAACCTATACACCTTCTATCTTGTTTACAGAGGTAGACCCAGATAGCCATTTAGCACTGTATACAAGCGGAACGCACCTGTAAGGTGCAGCCAGCTCTTGGTGCTCTCGCAGATGCAGCTCCATCTTGCGTCGAGTGCCGAATACTTGAGGGCAGCCGGGCGAGAGGCATCCAAACGTGGGCCGGCCATGCAGCTTCATGTGGGCCCGCAGGTTGTACACTGTTGTGAAGTGTTGTCCGCAGCCTTCCACATCACACTGCACACAACACCCAAACACTTTTTACGCAACTGGTGCTTGCAATGACGCTTGCCACCTTTCATGCCCAACAATTGTCTATGGGGAATTTCAAAAGCTGTTGGTCTGTTCAGCACGAAACATTGGCACAGCACCAAGTTATCAGCACCTGTCATTTTCGAAATCAACATTTCTGATGGTGATGTGTAGGGCTTAATGGCGCAAGGGCTAATTGATGGCCAAAGAGCGCAATTTCAGTAGACAGGAGATGTGAGCAATGATATGATATATGGCTGTAAAGGGGCCTTAAAATTCCTCGCGCTTACGCGGGTAAAAACATAGGAGTATTAAATGCATGAAAGTGGCGAGAAATGTGTACAGTGAAACTTAAAAGCGAATTGTCCTCACAATAAAACTATGCTGAAGATGTAGCCACCGCAGCCGCGACCTCAGTAGTAAGGTCGTGCTACGGATCAGCTCGGTATGAGTTGAAAGCTATCTATATCATTAAAAAATGCAAACAGTCATTGGACTTTCAAAGGCGGATCCCTACCGATGAGCATGGCAGGATGTAGCGGCAGCTGCTGTCAGTAGGCAAGCAAAAAGTGCTTGTTTCTCCGAGCATCTAATTCATTGCACTGCACAAGGATGTGGAGAACCGTAAGTTGTTCTCTGCATCTCTCACACAATGGCGGATCGCCACCAGACAAAAGGTGTGAATGTGTTGAGTGAGTGTGTCCTATTTGTAACCTTGTAAGTGTGACTTGTGTGTACCGGAATCTAGATACTGTTGGCCAATTTTCTAGTTTCGGTTTGATACTGTGCAATTTATTATCTGCTTCCCTATCCCACAGGTGTTGCCAGAACGCCCTGAGCTCCCGTCGTAGGAAGGGTTTCATGTCAATAGCAGGGACGGCCAGGACTGTATTGGCGGGTGCGTGGTTTTGCGCAGACCCAGCCAGCTGATCCACCACTACGTTTCCAGTGATCTCGCGGTGCCCTGGCACCCAGCACACCACAACCTGTCGTTTGAGGGTGTAAATTGTGCATAAAAGAGAGTAAAGTGATATAAGGACAGGATTTTTATGTTTTCTCAGAGTTTTCAAAGCTGTTACGACACTCAGCGAATCGGTGTATACAACCGCGCGTGCAGTTGTAATTCCTTGATATGCTTGACGGCCACAGATATCGCATGGGCTTCTGCAGTGAAGATACTTGTTTGCGTGTGCAGAATACCGGATTTTGAAAAAGATGGGCCAACAGCTGCATAGGACACACTAGAACGAGACTTTGACGCATCTGTAAAGAATTCGGGGCAGGTGTATTTATGTTGAAGTTTGAGGAAGTGTGTGTAGATGTGTGCAGTAGGTGCGTGTTTAGTAACCTCCATGAAAGATACGTCACAGTCTATTATCTGCCACTGCCACGGCGCTGGATATGCTGCGGGAGCCATCAACTAGTGCTCTAGAAGTGGCACGCCTGTTTCCTCAGCGAGGCTTCTTACACAGATCGAGTAGGGCTGTCTCAGTGAAGGAGGGTTGTTGAGCAAGGCAGCATTGGACACATCATTAATTATGGCACGAGTGGGATGTTCCTCGTCAGCATTAACCTTGAGATAGCATGTGAAGGACAGGTAACACCTCTGCAGATGGAGCAACCATTCATTTGACTCGACATACATGCTTTCTACGGGGCTAGTTCGAAAGGCACCCGTAGAAAGGCGAATGCCTAGATGGTGAATGGGGTCGAGCATCTTTAGGACTAATGGCGTCGCAGACTGATAGGTGACAGCACCATAACCTAGACGCGTGCGTACGCGGCTTCTATACAAATCCATCAGGCATTTCCTGTCACTACGCCATGTAGCGCGTGACAAGACTTTCAGAATATTCATTGTCTTCGGGCACCTGTTCTTTAAATACTTGATATATGATATGAAGGTTAGTTTTGCATCCAATATTAGGCCCAGGAACTTATGCTCAGACTTTACAGTCAGGCGTTCACCGTGCACGTCAAGCTCAGGATCGGGATGAACGCCCCTCTTCCGACAGAACAGGATGCAGGATTTTTTGCGCATTCAGTTTAAAACCATTCTCATCTGTCCATTGACAGACCTTGTTCAAACCTAATTGAACCTGACGTTCACACACTGAGAGGTTAAAGGATTTGAAACCGACTTGCACGTCGTCAACATATGTACACTAAAACATATTTCGTGGGATAACGAGGTGCAAGAAGTTTATTTTCACTATAAAAAGTGTACAACTCAATACCCCTCCTTGTGGCACTCCTGTTTCTTGAACAAATGCACGGGACAACACATTGCCCACTTGAACATGGAATGTCCGATTGGACAGGTAGCTTTCAATTATTGCCAACATTCTGCCCCGCACACC
Organism: Rhipicephalus microplus; assembly: GCF_043290135.1. NCBI lineage: Eukaryota > Metazoa > Arthropoda > Arachnida > Ixodida > Ixodidae > Rhipicephalus > Rhipicephalus microplus. The sequence continues at coordinate 454,718,908 of NC_134710.1, forward strand.
TAGGTGTGACAGGTCTCGGAGTACGCCAAAGCGCCACGTTGTGTCATATGCCTTCTCCATATCTAAGAACACAGAAAGAAAAAATTGTTTGTGAATGAAAGCATCACGAATTTGTGCCTCGATACGGACAAGGTGGTCAGTAGTGAATTTGTCCTCCTGAAAGCCGCACTGGTATGAGTCAAGTAGGTTATTTGTTTCAAGGAAGTGGGTCAGTTGCCTGTTCATTATTTTCTCAAAGACCTTGCAGAGGCAACTCTTCAATGCTATAGCCTTGTAGCTTGACGTTGAACATGGGTCCTTACCCTGTTTTAGGATCGGAATAATGATGGCTTGTTCCCAGGCGGAAGGCATCTCTTCGGAAAACCAAATAGCATTATACAAGGAAATGAGGGGTTTCGGGGTTTCAGGGGGCCGATAATTCAGCATTTCGTACACTATACGGTCGGAGCCTGCGGCAGTCTTGTTATAGCAATTTAGTGATGCTTCTAGCTCTGATAAGATGAAAGGTTCATTGCATGCGACATCATTTGTGGATTTGCATTCTACTTCTTTTTCGCTTTTCTGTTCTTGCTTTGTAACGTTGTAGGGCACGATTGTAATGGGTTGAGCTGAAGATCTCTTCGAAGTGTGCGCCGAGGTAGTTCGCTTGGTCTTTCAAACCATTGCCTTGTGTGTTTACTAGAGGAAGAGAATGTGCTTCTCGTCCTACTACCCTACTGACCATGTTCCAGACTCTTGCCTCATGTGTATATGAGTTGATGCCAGATAGAAACTTCTGCGAGCTATCTCTTCTGGCCTGTAGACACGTTCTCCTGCCTTGTGACTTGGTGTTTTTAAAATTGACAAGGTTTTCTGTGTTTGGGGAGTTTTGAATACGCCTCCATGCTTTGTTTCGTCGTTTGCGTGCATTGAGACACTTGCTGTTCCACCAGGGAACGCGCCGTTTTATGGGTAGTCCAAATGTGTGCAGAATTCACTTAGCCGCAGCTACAATAAGAGAAGCAGTAAAGCATTCTACAGATGCATCTATGCTAGAACCGCATATGTCAGTCCAACTTAACCTAGCAATCTTAATAAACTGGTTCCAATCGGCTTTTTCTATGAGTCATCGGGGAACACATGCAGGACATTCAGATGATGTTTGTGCACTCAAAATTATAGTAAAATGGTCACTTTCGTAAGGATTATTTATAACTTTCTATGTGAGCAGGTGTAGTAGTGATGGAGAGACAATGTTGAGGTCTATTGAAAAGTAGGTATTATTAGCCAGGCTATAGTATGTCGACTCTTTTCGATTGAGGAGACACGCACCAGAAGAGAAAAGCAACTGTTCAATAAGGCCACTTCTCACATCGCAGCGAGAGTCACCCCATAGGCTACTATGAGCATTAAAGTTCCCTAGAACGAGATACGTTTCTGGAAGTTCATCGATTGGCGACTCAAATTCGTGTTTACTCAGTTGATGGTGTGGAGGTATGTAAATACTGGTGGTGCTAAAACGTGAAAACATGTATCCAGAAGAAATTCCACTGCAGTGAAGACCCACTTCAAGGTTAAATGAAGATATCACCCAAACATCGATTCCCCCCCCCCCCCCTTTTTTTTTTCTGCCTTCAAAGTTCAATATGCCAACTACTGGCTCTAAGTATAGCAAATTTTAAAACACAACATATTTCACAGGCTATCACTAGCATCGCACTGAAAGTCAAATTCTGCTACTATAGAAAGTTGTTGCCACTTGCTTTAATGCAAAAAAAAAAAAAAAAAACATTTGCACAGGCCTTTTTTTCAATTTAATAAAATATATTGTGCACATCAGTTTGGTGATGCCAAATATGCCCGTTTCTTTATATTATGAAATATACATACCATTTGAATGATTCAAAATTATTCGACAATAATACCTATTAATTAGTCATACTTCGAACCTAAAGTTCAATAATTGCACAAGCCTACATATCTCTAAACAAAACATTTGTTCTGCAATTTTACATAGAATTATGGAAAGGTACAACCTCTATCCATAGTATTTCAACATACTACAGACAAGATGCCGAAAATATGGAGGATTGCAGCAACTCAACCTCCCAAAATTTTGCTGCACCACTATCATGTTCATCAGCTTATATATGTTTTACTTGAGAAAGGGCACTAAAAGAGTAATAAATATTTCATTCGTGCACTTTGTCCATAGCATTGCAGAGTTTTTCTTTTTTTTTCTTTCTTTCTTTTTTTTAGACAAATGTTGAAAGTGCTAACAGAACAGAATAATACTCAAGCTAACTTGCAAAAGCATGCGCAAGTTGGCAACAACTGTCACTCCTCTCACATTTCCTCATGATCGCCTGAAGTGTTTTTTGTAACGTCATAGCACCAGCTTCAACGATCGCTCTTCCCGCCTGAACAAAGACTCCCATGCAGCTAAACCATGACGTGTTCTAATTTGTATCACTGTGAAGAGGCTCACCATGAAATCCTTCTTGCCCTCATGGGTCTCCATGTGGCGCTTCAGCTTGTACTCTGTGGCGAAAGCCCAGTCACAGCCGTCTACAGCACACTGCACAAGACCACTCAATTCACTAAAGGTCTGGCCGTGCTCGTCAAGATCAAGTCACACAAAACAGAATCAGTATAGAGACAACATTTCTTATCAGCTCATACACCTTAACTTTATTGTCTTAAAGACCCAACTAAGGGGTATTAAATAAGGTATGGGGTACGACAAATGTCGAACGATGAATACTGTTATAAGGTAGAGTTAGAGGAGATTGCTTCCATGCAGGCAGATGAGCTTGACATAAAGGCGAGATTGCACAAGTTTACGGCAGTTTCTGGCTGTTCGAAGAAAGAAAAGGTGCAAAGGTATACGTATCAGCATGAACTACGTTTAATTATGAAACGTGGCTATGGGATGGAGTATGCCACAGTGGCAAGATACTTGGTGGCAAAACTTTCGAAATGGTAATAAGCTGGCACCTGAACAGGGATGACAAAAGCTTAATATGCCAGATTCTGCTTTTACAACCAATTTAGGCTGATATTACATGAGAAAGCAGAGTGAATGAAACAGATGGCATGATTCTGAAAGGCATCGAAGGTGTTCGTGAGAAAAATTCGGCAATCGTTCTGAATGATTGATGCATATTCTAGTTTGGGTTGTATTGTGTTATCATCTATAAGTCTAGTAGTTTCACATCTTTTAGAATGTTTTTTAGGCGACATCATAAGTAGCCAAGTGATCTGTTATTGATGAAATCATGTTACAGTCGCAGACTGATTTTCCAAACCTGGCGGGGACCACCAAATAGTCCGAAAAATCTAACAGTCTAATAAAATGATGAAAGCATGAAAATGACGTTTATTTGGATTAGAGAAGCCCAAAAAAATCCCTAATAATGCCATGCTTTATGGTGTTCTTGGAAACGTGCAAATTTGGTTATATTTAGGCTACAGTAACATCGTTGGCGAGTGCGTCAGCAAGCACTGCTGCCGACCGTTTCACGCGGCACAATTGGTGGCTCTATGGCACCAAGCAAACAAAACTTTATGCCGGTCCCAAAAAGGTGCATGCAACGTCTAACCTGTCAAGTGGGACTTGAAGGGGCCTTCAAACACTGTCTCAAGTAACCATGGAATGGATTCACTAAAAGAGGTTATTGTCTAACCAATTCAACACCACAAAAATTTTAATAATCCGTCCAGTACAAGCGGAGGTACAAAGATTTGTTGCGCTTTGCAATCGCATTCTCTCTTCTCTCGTCCCGATGAAAATGCTGGAAGCTCAGCAGGGAGCAATGGCAGGGAAAAAGAAAATACAGTCGTAATTCAAACTAGAAAGGACTTCTGCATTTTGTTTGAATTATCAAGAAGTTTGAATTATTAGAATTTCTTGGATATATGGCTATGGGTGATTACATTATGATTACGCATTGACTTTATCGGATTTTAAAATTTTTAAAGCGTTTTTAACCCCTAACTGCACGCAATGAATGGAAAACAGAGGTATAAGGGCAACAAGTTTGTTGGCCATTTACTGCTGATCAGGCCTTTTAAAGAAATCAACTGCCAACTACTTCTTTGCCATATATGCCTTCAACAAAAAGCTCTCTATACCTGCTGAGAAGCATCACGGTTCACTATGCACGTGGTTCGTGTAAAATCTTTGTTTTTTACTAGCAAAGCTTTTTTTTCTTGAAGACCTAAGGTGCTTATTTTTCATTTCTGGGCTAGTAGAATTATATAAGCGCACAACTTTTTAAATAGTGGTGGGAAAGCAGCAGCTATTTTCTGGTACAGAAATGCCAAATGTATGAATTAACTGAATGATAAGGTTTTAATTAGGAGCCTTTTAAATACATTCAAGGAATAGAGGGCCAATAAATAAATTGAATTTTATGAAAATTAACCAAAACTACAAATTATCAAAGTTTGAATTATCAAGAGTCTACTGTATGTCATGTGTGCATCATAACCTTGAGCACCTTTTTCTCCTTTTTTTTCTTCTTCCAATACACAGTTTTTTAAGTGTGATCGCGCACACACGTGGACAAGTCGCCGCCTCTTGTGGCAATCCCTGTAACAACAGAGCCCACCATGTTTAAGTCAGGCCATGGATGATAGAAGGCCTTCTACGAGTGATTTTCGAGCCTCTTCCGTCATTTGTTGAGAGAAGAGAAAGCAATTTCCAGCTGACTTTGATCATTTATTGTGAATTCCAGGCTGCGTGCTGCACTATATTATTTGGCTCGCGTGTCCCCGGGAGCCTCTATAACTGATCGGCAGTTTTTTTCTGGCCATGCTCAAAAAGTGTTGCAAGGCGACACTGTCTGGAGTTCTTTTACCTGCACCGACACTGCACAGTACGCAATTCTCCAGCGTTTCACCATCACAAAATTGCTACCGCCGTGATCAAGCCCGCCTGCTTCAGGTCAGTAACCGAGCACCGTAACCACAGAGTGCTATTATCAAAAGACTATTTGCTACTGAGCAACCGCGAACATCAGAGAACATATGATGCGCAAGACTGCTCACACACACTTGGCACACCACCAACACGATCACGTGTGCAAAGATAGCCAGAAAAACAAAAACACACAGAAAAAAAAACTACCGTCATATAAATCATGATGATAAGGCTGACTGAAAAAGAAAGATTGCGCCCCTAGACAGTTTTGCTAGCCAAGAAAGATGAGACACAGCCCCTGAAACTGGAAGATTGTTCGCACTTTCCAACTTAGAGGCCACAGAACAAGTCACAAGAAGCCAAACTTGACTAAGCAAACAAAAAATCCAACACGACGGCTTCCAAAATTGAGCAAATCGAGCCGAATAGCTAAACACGAGCGATTCAGTTTAGAAAATCAATTTTTAGGACACAAATTCGTCCAAATATTTGGTCGCAAAAATGCATTAGTGCTATGGGAACCTTGATGATGCTTTTGTGAAGTCCGAAATATACAAGTCCGAATTTTCAGAGTGAAAAATCCGCCGGCAACTGTAGTCACACGCACACGCCTTCTAAGACCATATAAGACTGTAAAACGTCAAGTATTCGATTTGCTTTTGAGTAATGTAAAGGGGTTATAACAACAAAAAAAGACATTTCTTATGGAGACACGCGAATCGAAAAACCAGCCTTTTGCAAAATTACACATTTTTCGTTATTTGCTTTCACAAGTTTAGTTTTATACTTTCATGACAAAAAACTGAAGATTGCAATTACACTCAAAGTACGTTAAAATCACTTCTATAGAACACAAGGTGGCTACTAAATAATTTAAAAGTGCTCATTGTCTAGAATCCCCTAAAAATTGTCACCTGGCTGCTTGCCGTTGCATTTCGCATGATGGGTTCACTAAAGCCACATGGTCGAAATAACCATGATTGCCAAGCTTTCATGATGGAAGAAATCTACTTTATATATCTTTTCACATAGATGAGTAAAAGAACTTGTTGTTGGGCTAGTTGGTACAACATTCATAATAATTTGAGCGCGAACACACGACACGATCACTCACACACGCACACACCCAGGCATCAAACACACACAGCGCTGTGTGTGTTTGATGCCTGGGTGTGTGCGTGTGTGACTGATTGTGTCGTGTGTTCGCGCTCCAATTAACTTTGACATAGATGAGCTTTCACTTATGTCTTCAAAATGTGTTTTTCTCAAGATCCCTTTTTGGGCATTTTCTTTAGTTTAGACAAGTTTTTCGTACATCTGATAGCCCAATCGGGATTAAATTTTGTCCACACATTCCTTAACACGTGAAGGGTGCAAGTATTTCCTTTAAAACTTGATTTCTCCTGTACATTTATGATTAACCTAGAGTAAGCAATTAGTATGGGCTCAGTATTCCAAGAATTCTCAAGTTAAAATTTTTCTTGACCACCAAAATGTTTTAAACGCACTTTCTTGACAGTTATTCCCATTTTACGGTTAATGTGAAGCAATAAAGGCCTCTAATCGCTCATCACCATGAAAGTTTAGTGGCATAAAAAGTTGGTGCGAAATTACCTATACATATCGTCATGGCACAAAACGAAGACTGTACAACTTATTATAAAAATAATTACACATTTTGAATCAGCATGAAAACCCCTATATAGAACAAAAATTTCATTGCCCTAAGCTACAGAATAATGTAACATTTTTTTCTAAATTGCATCCCCCCTTAACGTTTCGTAGGGTTAAGGACCATTAACTGATGCTGCCCATTTTGAATGTTTGTCTTTCTAAGAGTGATTTGGCCATAGTTGTTGGTATATTAGAGATAAATGACTCAATCCCCAGCAAACATGCACAGCAGTGTGTTAGTGTACATTAGAAATAGGAGGTAGCCAACCACGGAGCTAGGAGTGATGGATGCCTGAGGTTATGGTAGGGGCTCTGAGGTATTCCCAAAAATGCACATGGCTGCATGAGATCATTACGAAATTATAGATGTTAATCATGAATACTTTTGTTACCACAAAAGTTTTAGAAAGATGGGCTACTTTGTCTATTACTTTTGCAAAGCCCACAAAAGCTTCATTTCATTTCATTCATTACATTTATTGACCCTAAGGGCCCATAAACGGGCATCACATAGGAGGAGAATACAAATACATAATATGACAAATAAAGAAAACCTATTAAAGTTAGAAACAAGCATGCAGAAAATTCAATAACAAGTAAGCATAGAGCAAACACATTGTAAAAAAAAGCAAACACAGTTCAGCATTACAAGGTCGAGTAGAACCTAATAGTAGCCATCAAGGAATATGATAGAGTGCAATCTAGTAAAAAAAAAGAAAAATACATAGAATGAATGAAAACTTGGAATCTGACAATACAGCTAGTATGGCAGGACTGCTCACTAAGGTAAGATAGTCGGGCTGATTGGAAACAAGTTAATTCTTTAATACTTGCGATGGCATGCAGATGGGCATCCTCTCGTTTATAGATAACACCAACGGAGAGTGTTAATTTTTTCAGTGCGAGCAAATAGTAGGTATATCGTGTAATCGTGGTCACATCAGGTTGAAATGTTTATGGCTGGATGAATGAATTCGCGTGAAAAAGGACTGTAGCTAAAGTAGATACTGTAAAAGAAGGATAACCTTGAATATCAAGAATTTTTTATTGATGATACACTGTGAAAACGTGAATAGGAGGAAACAATGAGCCTAGCACCATTACTTTACATTGACTCGAGCATGTCAGAGAGATATGCTTGATGCGGATGCCATACATTGACTCGAGCATGTCAGAGAGATATGCTTGATGCGGATGCCATATGTAAAAAGCATACTTTAGATGGTTCAACGAATTAATTAAGTGCCTGGAGTTTAGTGTCTGAAATTGCCAGACGCAGGTGACATTTTGACATGCCAAGCTAACGAAATGCATGGCTGGTCATTATTTCTACATGATTGTTGCATTTATTATTGTAATACAGGATAACACCTAAATATTTATTGGACAATACTATTTCAACGGGAGAGCTGTTGATGAGGTATACATTCGGCACTAGACTGAATTTAATGACTAATCTTGACTGAATTCAAAGTGCTTGGTCTTTTCAATGTTAATTTTCATTTTTCATTTGCTGCACGATTGTGAAAGTCAGATGGCGCAGTTAGAATGTCGTTCTGGTTGGCTATTTCTTTATATATTATGAAGTCATCTGTGAAAAGTCGTATGGTAGACTGCAGGTTAACTGACATATCACTGATTTGCATTAGAAATAACAGCGAACATAAAACTGACGGTTGTGGAACGCCCTACTTGAAGTGTGGCAGCTTGGGCTAGTTGGTATGGCATGACGATAATTATAGCGCGAGAACAAAACGACGACACAGAGACAAGAAGGACACGAAAGACATGAGCGACACGAAAGACACGAGCACTCGTGTCTTTCGTGTCCTTCTGGTCTCTGTGTCGTCGTTTTGTCTTCGCGCTATAACTATCGTCATGCCCTACTTGACCTGCATATGTTTAGATATGTGAGAGTCAATTTTAACACACTGATATCTGTCAGAAAGCCTTCAACCTACTGAAATGTTTTTTTTTATTTATCTAGCCGGAGACTACGTAGTTCTGATGGAAGAAGTTGATGAGGGACGCAAACTAACGCTTTAGAAAAATCAATAAAATTGCATCGATTAACTATGACCTACAGATAGAGTTGTGTAAATGGGTAACTAGCTCAAAAGCTGACAGTTACAGGATTTATGTTTCCGAAAGCCATGTTGGTTTTCAAAAAGTAGCTTATTAGATTGAAGGCGAGACAATATGCAACTGTATATGTTTTAGCATCTTACAACAAATGGACGTCAGAGAAATGGGACGGTAATCATAGATATAAAGCAAGCAATAACATTCGCAATCTTCCACTCATTAGAAAGGCACCGAAAACTCAGTGACTGCTGAGATATTAGAGACAACAGGTAGGTTGATTCGACTGACGACAGCTTCAAAAGCTTTGCGCTAGTACTATCTGGACCAGGACAAATTTTGTACGATAGTCTCTCTATTAACCCCGAGAACGAGCACTGGTGTCACTATAGTCGTGGCAAAGTGACGTCTCGGCAAGGACTCGCCTATGTCACCGCCGCAAGGTCGCCTTCATCTGGACCCACCATGTAGTAACGGCTTTTTAGCGATACAGTTGTGATACCTCCTTAATTTATTGACTCAAATCTTTCAAGGTGGAGAGTTTCACAACTATACTCTTTCACCACTTTGGTTCAGCACTACTAAAGCTACAGGGTGTACTTACACAGCAAATTGTAGTCCCACATACAAGTGCCTTAAAATTGACAGAGTTGACTAGAATCAGGTTTCTTTGGTGTGTTTTATGCGACATCGATACATGACATGTTTATTTTTCTTTGCATTTATTTCGTACACATTTGATTATTTGTGTCGGTTACCGACGCTAACTGTGTTTTACAAATCAACATGGCAGCACCCATTCAGAAGTGACCACCCGCTACGATCCGGAATTGCTTTTGCTACATGCCCACTGCGCTGGCAGCAGTAAACAAATGGCGAAATCAGCCACCGATTTGTTTAGAAAATCCAAGTTTGAGACTAAAGCATCAAGTACGTTTTGCCAATATTAGCGAGATATCCTGCTCGCTTAGCTGCACCTGCTAAGCCTAACGTGCCGAGGCAGTGTTCAGGCTACATCGTCAGACAAAAAACTCTGTATCTCCAAATATCGGACATCCAACCTCGCACAGCATTCCGTATGCATCAGATCCTCCTTTGGTGAAAGCAAAAAAAGAGAGAAAAGCGTTGCAGCGGGAGACGCGAAGCAATGTGTCGACGGAGAAACATACATACGAGTGGCACAAACAGCATTGGAGAGAAACAGCCACAAAGTGAAGTTATCCGCTGGCCTGAGATCCTAGCAGAGCAACAAAATCACGCTTCTTTAAGTTGCAGGTGTAGTTGCTCGTTTAATACTTTTATTGCATTTTCAAGTTAATAAACTGGTTATAAAAACTACAATTCGGTGAGCAGACGCCGTGAATACGGTCATACGGCCGCTGGATAAAAACGAGACGGTGAGCAGATGACACTTTGCTTTTATCCAGTGGCCGTGACGGTGAGCAGACGACACGGCGCGAATGAATACATGTGCAGGGGCTATGCACCCTTGCTATTGGCTGAGGGGCCTGTAGCCTCCACAGTGCTGAAGGGAACTTCTGAAACAGGATCTAGTGAAAGTTATCCAAGCTGTAGAACGTTTTCTTTATTTAGTTTAGCATAGGCAGACATCCGTTCGAATGGAAGAGTTGCTATGAAAATGGTGATGCAAGACAGCAAGACACTCGTTTTCGTCGCGTACACCAAGGGATGGGTACTAAGGAAATATGCCAAGTGGTGCGAATGTGATTACAACTAGGCATAGAATCCAGGGTTAAAACGTATTTGTGCCAAAGTATCCCAGATGAAATTGGGAAGCTTTCAGTTTAATAAATACATTGCACTTTACCGTGAAAGTTATGCCAGCATCTGGAAATAATATAACTGATTTGATAGGATTGCGCTTTCTACAGCAGGAGACTTTACATGAATGTGTCTGTGATAAGCAGTCACTTAATATACAGTAAAACCTCAATAATTTGAACTCAGTTATTTTGTAATCCCATTTAATTCGAAATATTTTTGGGGTCCCGTGTTTTGCAATGTAGGTCTGAGTGGATAATTTGAAGCGGCGGTCAGCGCCAGTCCAGTGAATTCGAAAACTTTGGGTGTCATGTGCCAATTCCCAACCGCGATTTAAGCACCAATCCACAGAATAGATGGCCTTTAAGAGCCACAAGGCAATGCAATGCAGTCACACTACTGAATAATAGCTGAAGCATCCCAACTTTGTGATTTACAGTGCAAAAAAGCAAAAAAAAATTTGGTCTCCTGGTCAACCAGAACATGCACCTGCGAAGGGCTGGACTTGCTTCACTGCAACACAGTGGTGACGCACAGCCAGCCTATTGCATGTTTCTCATTACGTCAGCACATCATGATTTATCCAGTATTTCTGGGATTGTAAAGAAATTTCATAGTCAACACGGCAAAATCCGCGATTAATGCGAACCTCTGATTGCCCGTGGCTGCAGAAATTTTCACACCAGCACTATTGGCGGAATTCTTGCCTCTACACCTACTTCGAAAACTAAGTTCGAAAGCTTTGATGATCATGTTTTCCAGTGAAAACATATCGTGAATTTTGTCACACTGACCATTATTAAGTTCTTTATTTTACCAGAAAGAATGTGACAATGGTCAGACCATGGCGTGCCGACGCAGTGGGCAGCAAGCAACATGCTGCCCGCCTGGCACTACTGTGTTGCAGTAAGGCACGTCTTGTTTTTAACAGGCGCGTATTTCAGTTGATCACGACAGCATTATATATATATATATATTTTTTTTTTCAGTCGCAGCAGCGAGGCCTACCGTTCGTCCGTGTTTGCGGCAAAATCAAGACCAGCTATTGCAGAAAAACGTAACCCTTGGAGCCATAAACTATCCCACACAACAAACGATAAGTCCTGATTACTTTGAATAATTGCAAGTTCCTTGCCTCCCATTTTTTGTATGTTCTGTTCATTTGAAAACCCGCTTAATTTGAACATTTCTTGTGGCCCTGGTGATTTCAAATTAAAGAGATTTTACTGTATTTGGAAAATAAACATAATAATAATACTGCACAGAGCAGGATTTCGCAAATGTTGAGATATGTCCGTTTACTCAGATCATAGGTACCGATTTCTTTTCAACAGTCGCAGAGATTATGCAGCCGTATACTCCGATTTAAGTGAATAATGATCCGATCTACCACTGCATCACAAACAGTATTGTTTACTTTATGTGGGAGCACTGCTGATAGAAACGATTCCAAAAGAAATGCCAGAAAGTTGTAATTAACTCTTTTGATAGCGCACTCAGCAACATGGCCCAAGTAATAATAAAACATCCTTCACCTCAATGAGGTGATGACTGGTCTCACACATCATGTTTACCTACACATTATAAGCTGCACGAAAATTAATTTACGAGGCAGCTATCTAGACTGATACGTACGAGCGTGTTAGTATCCTTGCTAAGAACGTGCACAAAGATGAAAACTGATAGCAATAATCAACAATTCCCGCACATAACCTCCACGGCACTCAAGTCTCAATTATGTCAGTGAAATGAAGCACCAAAATTATTGCGACAGAAACATGAAACTAAACTAAACAACATGGAGAGTCAGCAAGCACACGAGAACAACACACACAACAGATAAGGTGGTTGTGTAGGGTGATTGCATTTGAGATACCTTGTGAGACAACCCTGCACGCGAGCACAGGGCTTGGCACAACAGTAAAAGTGTTGTCTGTAGATATGTGGATGTGTCCGATACAAACAGCCCTAATGGAGGAGAAACTTCCACATCTCTTAAAGGAATCGCCCATGAAGAACTCAACCTAACAATAAAAATATGGAGTCTTGCGTCTCAAAACCACAACATGATTATGCAGCAGTCGGAATGCAAGCTGCCATGACCAAGAATGGAACTCATGCTTGAGGTAATAGAGTTTCCTAAATCTAACTAGAGAGGACTGTGGCGCTGCGATCGTTCAGCGACCATGTAAATGATTGGCAGTACACACATTTGCCTAGACTTCGTACTTGCAGGCGGCGAATCGTACTTGCGGCTTTGTTTATTGCTGTGTTTCGGTTTTGTTTTGAAAGACAGATTCAACCCTTTTGAACTTCGTGACCCGATTTGCAAAAATAAGTCTAAAAAAAATAAGATGGTGAAGTGCAACCGCTGAACATTTGCTAAGATTTGTTTCGTAAGAAAACAGCTCCAAGCCACACGAACACACATGGAGCCAAAAGCAAGCCAAAAGTACGAAGATTAAACAAATGTGTGTACTACCCATCATTCCCATGCTCGCTGAAACGTTGTGCATTACAGCTCCCATAGACACTAGCGCCAGAGTTCCCTCTAGTGTATATTAGAAAACTCTATGCTTGAGGTTAGCAGAGCGGCATAGACCTTCTCACCCGTTTCGTATTAGGCTATGACCGAGCCCGAGCACCGTTGGCGATTGACAGAGCCAAAAGTAAATGTTTCATTGTTTTTACCAGGAACATTTTTGATTCAGTTTTTGTCGCTTATCTGCAGCTTGCGGCAAGCAAACTAGCAAATGCAAACAGCGGAACCTCACAAGTAGCAAACGCATGTTATATAGCCGTGCCGTGGCAGGCATCAAAGGGTCCGGTGCCACCCCAACTTCTCGGGCTAATGGAGTGTGCTACGCCAGTTTCTGTTATCGTGATTGATTGATACTCGTGTAAAATTGCATCCAGTGGAGGCATCTGTGTATATAGTGACAATTCATAAAAAAACAAAACAAAATGCCGATTGAAAAATTTAAACCAAATTCTTCAACCGACTATAAGGTACCATTTTAAGTTGTACGCTAGAGTGCTTCTCTTCCTGGTTTATAACCCGCCAAAACTTTGCAGGGTCGAGTCCTCATCAAATTGGAGAGTCCTGTTAAAGTATTTGTTTATATCACCATTTATTGTGAACATTAATAACTTTGAGAACTCTTTGTATTCACCCAGCCTAAATCCCTGCTTGACCCCGAAGCTTTTCTAATCATTCATTTCTTTTGTTAACAGCTCTATTCCCGTCACGAATGAACCAGGCGTCGTCTACTTTGGATGGATGGATGGATGAAAAACTTTTATTGGGGTCCTGAAGGATTCCACCCCCGTTTTATAGGGGTAGGATCGCGGGCCGCTCCCACGTTGAGACGGGGAGGCCCAGCCTCACCGCCGCATCGTGGGCCTTCTGGACAGCCTTGAGTTGTTGTATGAGAACCGGACTCGTGAGCATTAAATGAAAGGAGTTCTCAGAAAATTCTTCATTTTTTCTTTGTAAAGAGGGGCACCTCCAGAGCATGTGGTTAAAATCACTGCGCTTCTGGCAGTCTGGACAAAATTCTGAAATATCGGAGTAATGGCTATAGGTTACGAGGCTAGGGTATGTTCTTGTCTGAAGCATGCGAAGAGAGATTGCCTGTGGCCTAGACAACTTTTCGTGTGGCAATGGAAATGACCTACGGCCTAATTGATAATGCTTCGTGATCTCGTTGAATGTAGTCATAATGTCCCTAAAATGAAGGCTGCTGGCTGACTCCTCTGTCTGAGAAGCACAAGTCCCGGCGCGGTAAGTGAAGCCTCGCGCCTTGGAGTGGGCCGAGAGAGTTAATATTGGCATGCAGTATTTTTCCAATCCCTTAAGAAAGTCTTTAAATAAAGACCAGTTGTTAACTGATTGATAGCAAAACCGTGCAGGTAACCAACCACAAATTTCACAAATATGTGTTTTATTTCGGTGATGTCTGCATAAGCATACAGTAGACTCGTGATACTTAAAACTCTGATAATTCATACTTTCGGCTAATTCGAACAAAATTCAATTTTTTGGTTGGCTCTCTATTCTTTCATTGTATTTAAAAGCATCTTAATTCAAACTGCATCATTCAGTTAATTGATATTTTTGTGGTTCCATACCGGATAATATCTGCTGCTTTTCCACTACTACTTAAACATTTAGGTGCTTATATAATCCTAACAGTCTAAAAATAAAAAATAAGCACCTCAGGCTTTCAAGAAAAAAAGCTTTGCTAATAAACAAATGTTTTAAACGAAGCACACGCATGGTAAACCATGATTATTTTCAACTGGCATAGAGAGCTTTGTGCTGAAGGCACATATAACAAAGAAGCAGTTGGCAATTCACAATTTCTTTAAGAGGTCTGATCAGCAGTAAATGGCCAATAAACTTGTGAACCTTATGCTTCTGCTTTCTGTTCATTGTGTGCAGTTCGGGTTTAAAAACGCTTAAAAAATTTTAGATGTGATGAAATCAATGCCTATTCATAATGTGTAGTGTTACCTCGCCCACAGTCATACATGTGAGAATGTCTGATAATTCAAACTTCTTGATAATTCAAACAAAATGCAGAGGCCCCTTCAGGTATGAATTAGCAAGAGTCAACTGTACTTGAGAACCATTTTGGTTTATTTCGTTTTCCTGATGCATGGTACTTTCAGAGAGCAGTGCGTGACCTTGTGGTCACTTATTTCTTCAAAAACAGCACTAACAATTGCGCCAAGTTATGAATGCGCACGATATGGAGAAAGTGAAGCTATTCTTGGCGATTACTGTTACCCAGAACTGATGACACTGGCCAATCAATTAGTGAATAATTGAAATCACTGGCCAAGAGCGATAAGGCATTTGGGAACTTATTTGTGACTTGCTCAAGGGTGTCGTTAAAAATATTCACTAACTCGGGCTTGCTCTAGGGAGGTCGGCAGCATGAACCAATAACGCAGTGCAGGTGGCTGTGACTTGTAACTACCCCAAATCATTTGAACCGGCGAGTCGATTGGAATAAAGAACACTTGCAACTCTTTTTTGACAGCAATGTCTTTGGCAGCGATAGTTCATTATCTGGAACGTTCTCAGTGAGCCACATTTCAGTACTGATAAGGATATCAGCATCACATGTTCGAATCAGTATCCTTATAGCATCAACCTTCTTAAGTAGGCTTCAAAAGTTTGCCAGCAACAATGACACTTTATGCACTGGAGGTCCATAGTTGGCCACTTCAGAGGGTCATTTTTGCGATGATTGGCTTGGCTTTCTTTAGATACGGGGACAGATTCAGATAAATAGCCGTACTAGTACAGTCGACTCTCGTTAATTCAAACTCAAAGGAACCTCTTAATTTTGTTTGAATTATCAAGAAGTTTGAATTATAAGAAGTTCTCAGATAGATGACTATGAGTGAGGAAACACCACACATTATGATTAGGCATTGATTTTGTAGCATTTAAAATTATTTTTAGAATTTTTAAACCCTAACTGCATGCAATAAACAGAAAGCTGAGGTGTAATGCCCAAAAGTTTATTGGTAATTTACTGCTGATCAGACCTTTTAAAGAGGTCATGAATTGCCAACTGCTTCTTTGCTATACGTATGTGACTTGAGCACAAGGCTCTCTCTATACCAGTAGAGAAGCACCACAGTTTACCATGCGTGTGCTTCTTTTCAGGCATTTATTTACTAGGAAATCCTTTTTCCTTGAAGGCCTAAGGTGCCTATTTTTCATTTTTAGACTGTTAAGATTATATAAGCACCCGAATTTTTAAATAGTAGTAGGAAAGCAGCAAATATTTTATAGTATGAACTGCGAAAAGTAAGAATTAACTGAATGATGCAGCTTCAATTAAGAGGCTTTCAAATACATTGAAAAAATGGAGGGCCAACCAAAAAATTGAATTTCGTTTGAATTTACGAAAAGTATAAATTATCAGAATCATCGCGAGTCTACTGTATATGCTATTTCACATGTGCAGTGTGTTAAAACGAAGCGAAAAACGCTTGCTTGTTTTGGAGTTTTACCTGATCAAATCTCGAAGCCTTTTACGTGCTAGCTGTATCTTACGAAAAGTCTTCTTCCAGCCACAGTTCTGGTGATGCTAGGTTCTTTAGTTTGAGCACATTCCGCAGAGCTTCAGCTCTTCTTATTTGTAGTTCAGAAACTTAAATGATAATGGGATGGTTAAAACAGCTGCAGCGTTAACCTATCCTATGGGCGCGTTCAATGTTTCCAGGATCTGGTTAAAATGACCAGAGAAGAATTCCTTCACGATGCTCTCAATCTTTCCATAGCTTTCATTTTTGGATTCGGGAAGGCCCTTAACAAGCAAGTTGTTTCTGCGCATTCTGTTGTTCATTTCTTCCAGAAAATCACTGAGTTCTTCGTTTACTCTGACTATGCTGGACTTGCCTTCTTTTACAGAGTTGATCATTCTTTCCCAGTTGGATTCAATCTGAGCAACACCATCCAATATGCTTGCTCTCAATGACTGTTACCCAAGTTTGAATGCCTGTTACGTCATGTTGGATGTTTTTCAATAGTTCCGTGGTTTTAGTGTGGCATACGTTAACCAAGGAGAGACCATCATCAATCTTGGGACCAAGGTTAGCCTCTACATCTCGGGCTCAAAGCAAGAGCAAAGCAAAAGATATTGACAGTAATAGGCAAGGTCTATGGCATAACTGACTGTAAAGTTACCTTTGTTTGTCTGTCAATGTCACAGTTTGAGTGTAGGTTGGGAAGAAAAATAGCTATTTGTGTTTTGCAGGGTAGTTTCCTGTAGAATCTGTGCCGAGACATATTTTGCATGGAATCCATTTTGCAACAGATTCCTTGTGATGCTGACAAAAGTGCTTGAGTTGAAAATATGCCAATCTGACACAAACTGGAGACGATAAAAAATGAAAGTGCATGTACTAATTATAATTAGCCCTAAATTTTCAAGTTTCAATTTTTCACCACTGTAAATATAGTGCAACAATACTTGCCTCGTATGACGAAAACCCTTGTCAACAGACTGGAAACATTTCACTGGCATGTTAGAAAATATATAACAATCACTCTTTGCTAAACCTCTTTTTTCTCCGACCATTCTAAACCTCAAGCTCATTCATATAACCCCATTCTAAACCTCAAGCTCATTCATATAACCCCTGAAAAAGGCATGGCTTACATGAAACTTCAGGGATCAGTCTTGAAAGTGCTCACCTTAAAGGGCCTGCAGGCAGTATGGCTGAGGAGGTGCACCCGCAGTTGGCGGCCGCGCTCAAATACCCGATCACAGCCCTCCAGGGTGCAAGGGAAGCGCCGGCGAGGGGCACTGGGTGCCGGGTTCGCAACGTGGAGCACCGTTGACACACCTACAGTACAAAAGTACACTCGAAACACTGCCTGCAAGGCGTGGCCCGCAGAGCTTTCCGAAATTGGACACATAATTTGTTCAGTTCCTTTTCCATGCAAAGGCCAGCACATGCTCTGCTATAAACACCCCCTGAAAAAAGATTTATTTCAAAGCAGAGTACAGAGTTAATACATATGAAATC
Source organism: Rhipicephalus microplus (assembly GCF_043290135.1). NCBI lineage: Eukaryota > Metazoa > Arthropoda > Arachnida > Ixodida > Ixodidae > Rhipicephalus > Rhipicephalus microplus. The sequence goes on from NC_134710.1 coordinate 454,736,903, forward strand.
CTTGAAGTGCAGCCAGGTACCAAACCATCTTCTTCTATCAATAGCCACTATCATACAAAGCCACAAGACTGGCCTATCAGCGTGGCACAGAACTGCACATAACACGCATACAGTGAATACACTCAAACCTCATTATAATGAACCCCGATATAATAAAATATCAGTTTTAATGTTAGAATATACCTTTGAAAAAATTTTCGGATATAAAGAACATGTTAGAATAAAACTTTAAAGAAATTTTCGGTTATAAAGAACATATTTTCATGTAAGATACAACTTTGTTATAATGAGGCTTGAGCGGAGACATGTAAATTGCTCGCATTACAAAAAAACTCTTTCTCACTGTATATTACGTCCAGAAAATAAACAACGTTTTTAGCAAAGATAAGCCTTCGTCTCATTTGTACTGTTGGTTCATAATTAAGCACTTTGGGACAAGCACAAGAGCATGATAACCTCTCAGTGAATTCCCAACCTCTTCTGACCCCAAGTACTGATTTCTCATTAGAATAAAATTATTTAAGTAGACATTAATAATGAGAGCAAGGCTGTCGGCACTTAATTTATGAAGTGACCTTTGTGAGCCTTTTAGTTCAAGGCAAACTGCCTTAAATGGACATTCATAAAATGAATTATCATCATCATCAGCCTGTCTATGCCCACTGCCAGGCAAAGGCCTCTCCCATGATCCGCCAATCAACCCGGTCTTCTGCTTTCCATTCCCACGTTATACCAGCAAACTTTTTAATCTCATCAGCCCCTGTTCCCTGACCCACTCTGCTCTCTTCTCGTCTCTTAAATTTATACCTATCATTTTCCTTTCCATCACTCGCTGCGTCGTCCTCAATTTAAGCTGAACCCTATTGTAAGCCTCCAATCGATTGATTGATATGTGGGGTTTAATGTCCCAAAACCACCATATGATTATGAGAGACACTGTAGAGGAGGGCTCCGGAAATTTTGACCACCTGGGGTTCTTTAACATGCACCCAAATCTGAGCACACGGGCCTACAACATTTCCGCCTCCATCGGAAATGCAGCCGCCGCAGCCGGAATTCGAACCCACGACCTGCGGGTCAGCAGCCGAGTACCTTAGCCACTAGACCACCGCTAAGCCTCCAGGTTTCTGCTCCGTAGGCAAGCACTGGCAGCTGTTATATACCTTCCTCTCGATGGTTAGTGGCAGATTGCCATTCATGACTTCAGAATGCTTGCCGAATGTGACGCACCCTATCCTTATTCTTCTAGTTATTTCACTTTCATTGTTTGGCTCCACGGTTACTACTTGTCCAAAGTAGAGATATTCCTTAAATACTTCCAGCGTCTCTCCACCCATGGCAAAGTGTTGTTTTCTGCCTATACATAAAAAGGCACTTCATGCTTAAAAGTGAGCCTTCTCAGGTTTTGCCTCTACCATTGTGAGACTCTAAAACACTCCGACATTTTCTGAAGAGCTTTTTGGAATCGTAAGGGCAAAAAGATATAGAGCTTGGTATAGCAAAGCACAAGGAAAATGGCTTAAGCTTCTTGGTACAGTTTCTTAATGAAAATGGCACAAAAAAAAAATTCATAACCCATGAAATACAAACAGGAACAAGTGCTCACTATCAAGAAAATATTCAGGATTCACAGGAACATTTGAGATTAAAGTTAAATGTTTTTTTTTCTCAAGGACTTTCAGGTGCCTAACAAGGACTTGAAGCAGTACTTGTAGATCACAGACCAAAGCCACACCATCTTATACGGCATGGAAGCACACTGCACACAAAAAGGGTTCCAATGCGGGCTTGTTGGCAAATGTCTTGAACAGCATTTCTTGCAGCACAGAAATACACATGCCCAACATGCGGGCCCTTGGCGATTTGTGCGTTACCAAGCCATCTTTAGCATTGTCACCTAAGGACCGCAGGTTTTCGCAAATGCCCATTTACGCAATTCATCCTTGTTGAGTCGCTTGAGATGAGTGGTTTCTTTCACGCATGCTCTGAGCGATCACACGTGTTCAACAGTCTGCCTGGCAGTGATGGTATATAAGCAGTCTGATTAAGGTGTTGTTACTAGTAAAATTCGTAGCATCTTTTTGTGACTTCTCATGCCTATGTGTATTTCCACACTACAAAAAAAAAAAAAAAAGAAACTGTTCAACCATACGCAACCACATTTTTGCATGCGCAAAATGCAGGTGCTTTTTATACAATCAACGCACAATGAAAGAAGTTTTCACAGTTCATTACTGTGCTAACTTCCTGTTCCCTGCAGGTTTTATTACATGGTATAGTTCACAGCGAATTCCTGCAATTTTCGGCTAGCTAGCTTGAGCCGATTCACTTGATTGACGTATTTCACATGACGTATTTCACAATGAAATATTGACGTATTTCACAGCACGTGCCCCCATGCGCACGGACACACACACACATGCATACACGCGCAAATGGCTTATTTTGATACAGTACATTGAACGACAAATCAACTCTCCCGATTTTTCCTTAAACTTATCATCCATTTCTGCAAGCTCCAGAGTGTTTGCTTTGGCGATTTTCTTAAATTCTTCCACCTGACAATGATGGTAATGTCACTTGTGGCCTGCTCAGCAGAGTAGTTGGCACAACGTTGGTGAATGAGAAATTGTTAATTCCAACCTCATTATCTTTGCTTTGACATGTTTTTCATCGATGCAGCTTTTCATCTCAAGCCACTGATTTTGTGACTTGTTTGTACAACTTTTATTTTAATCCATGTAAGCCATTTGTCTGTGCACAATGAGCATAGTGTCTGTGCGCAATGAGAAAGATTTATGCAGCGTATTTGTCATTCCCAAGTTTGAGACATTATTACCGTGTTTCTCACAGGAATTCGCATTGGTTACGATTCTGCAGTAAGAATCTACTGAATTTTTGCTGCAACAATCACTTGCAGTGGAGGCTCGCTCCACTATGCAATCACGCATAGTTCGGGCTAATTTAGCAGAGGGAGTGCAGGCAACCCCAGCCTCAGAATTTTTAAAACTTATAGAGTATACATATAACCGCTGCTAATATGACACAATGACACACAAAACAAACATAAACATGACAATACACATAAAACAGATTAAGTGCAATAGATGTACGTCTTCTTTCACGTTGTTCTTCCCCAAATTTTGCACAGTTCCGAATCGCTTACTAGGATGCCCTAACTAGTCCTTAAAGGTGTTCAAATTACATTGTGATTTTAGCTGCCATTATGGGACATGATGCCCATGTAAATGGGGGCATCAGAGGTCCTCTCACTGTCTTATATCCTTGTCACACGTGGTAACTCAAGCTCACTTTGAGCAAGTGTATTTATGCTCACAAAGTGTCATTTTGGCGTTTCGCTGCTACACGAGAAAGTGAAGTGTACTTTGAAAATGATGGCAGTGGCAATATGTAGATTTGTAGAGTGACATATATTTGTAATTTTTGTGCCCATGTGTCAACGTCGGACCACGTTGTCTTCGCGAAAGTAGCACCTGTGGCACGCGTCATATTAAATGACCAGACAATGACTCACCTACACATGTGCAAGGAAATAAACAACGCGACAGACGCAGCCATTGCACAGCATGTGCTGTCGCATCCCCCAGGCAGGCGTGGCTGCAAACTGCCCGAGACTAAAGGTAGCACGGTTTCTTGTATTATTATGACTTGTTTTATTACACAGTAGTATTCCTTATAACCAAAACAATGGTTTGAAAATAGTATGAGCGTCGCTTTAGGCAACATCATATTTCCGTGCAAGCCACTGGTATCAAGGCTACACACTTTGTTGCAGTGAAGTGGGGTTGGAAAACACACTTGCCAGCAAGTGTACTTAGCAGCAAGTGACACTAAACTCTCTCATGTGACAGCGCTGAAATGATACTTGCGGTGAAGTGTACTCGCTGAAAGTGCACTTAAAATGCCAAGTGTGACGGGAGTATTACACACGCCTTAAGTAAAAGGCAAAAAAAAAAGGTCACCCATGCAAAATTAATGGGACAGGTGGAATCCTTCAAGGGGCACCAACACCAGTTTTTGAAGGTGAGTTTACTGTGCAACTCTTAGTTCCTTCATACAGAGATAGTTCTGGGCAAGTGGGAAGATCAGTAAACACTGATCACACATTTTATTTGGACACTGAAGCTGATTTTCCAAAGGCACACCTAGTGGCATTGACACTGTAGAGACTGAATTTATAGGCACTAAAAAACTGCTTTTAGGTGCCAAAAATAGACGGGCAAAATACTGTTCTAGGCTTCCGAAATCGCAAACATAGACAAAATAAACTTTGACAAAATTCAAACTTTTGAAGAAATACGTGTGGGATCTGGTCTATGACAGGAAAGCAAACAAAAATGCTTCAGTTTATGATAGTAAAAGCGCAATGATTTAGCAAAGCCATGCATTTCTTCTTAGAGGGTTCACAGAACACAGTTCCCTTGTCTAGTCCAAAATGATGAGCTAAGTGTCCCCCGTCGAATAAACTTGCTTCAGGGTCTCTTTCTTTTTGTTGATGATGATGATGATGATGTGTGGTGTTTTTTGGCGCAAGGGCCATTTGATAGCCAAACAGTGCCAGGTCATAAGACGAGATGTGAACCATGAATGTGTTGGGTGGCTGTATAAGGGCCTAAAAATTCCTCGCGCCAAGGAGGGTAATATATAGAAGTAATAAAATCATGACAGTGAGGTGAAATGTATAGTAAGAATGAACAGCGAAAGCTTCTGATTATAAAGCACAGTGGAGGTATTTGACACTAGCACAAGTGCCTCATCTGTGCCCTTGTGTCCAAAGGATGCGAGGCAGGTGCTTTTTAATGAAGCCATCGCAGCAACAGCCTCTCTTGAGACGTCGCGCTACGCTATGCCTTGGAGATGTCTGCACGTTAAAAGTGTGGACATCTCTTGAAAAAGCCAACCCAGACTTATGAGTGAAAAGTGGTTCCCTACCGACAAACATAGGCGGGTGAAGTGGTATCTGTTATCGATAGGGTAATGAAAAGTGTTGTTTTCTTAGAGTGTAAGTGTTCACACTGGATTAAAATATGAAGCACTGTTAGTGCTTCACCACATCTGTTGGATCCCCACCAGACAAAAGGTATGAGTGTGTTATGTATGTGTACCCTATCTTGAGCTATTGTTAGTGTTACCTCTGTACAACGCGATTTCGATACTGGCTGCCAATTACTAAGGTGTGGCTTAATAACATGTAGTTTGTTTCGTGTGTGCCAATCCCACTTGCTCTGCCAAAAATCCCTGAGCTTTCGTTTGACAGACGGTTTAAGGTCAAGGGCCGAGATTGATATGGGTGTAGTGGCAGTGCTTTCGTAGACGGATGCAGCAAGCTGATCCACCATCACGTTGCCTTGGATCTCATGGTGACCTGGCACCCAGCACACTACATGTTGTTTGAGTGTGTGGAGTGTGCATAAAATAGAGTAAAGTGAGACGATGACACGGTTTTTTCATTTTTTTAAAAATTTGCAGAGCTTTTACCACACTGAGAGAGTCTGTGCGAATAACAGCTTTTTGTAGTTGTAATTGTTTAATGTGTTGAGTGGCCGTAAGTATTGCGTAATCTTCCGCTGTGAATATACTTGTATCTGGATGTACAGGGCCAGCATCTGAAAAAAATGGCCCATATCATGTCAGGCTCATATGAGAGGCTGATTATCCAACGAACCAGATTCTAATTTGGCAGTCGAGGATCGACACGGGGGTATTGCCGTGCGACTTATGAGAAACCGCTTACGTCTCCATTGACCAACATGGTTTTTGCAAGTCCCCAAAACTGGAAATGCTACCCCGGCCAACGTTTCCAGAACCTATCCAGTTTCACAGCTCTCCGAAGTGGACGCGACGGCCAACGCAATAACTAGCAGCACTGCAGTTGGCATCATGCCTCACGTGCAGTCTGCTACAACACCCATGTGCCCTATCGTCGATGCAGCTTTTGACGTCCGAGATTGCGACATTTAAACATTTCAGCAACCTTGACTCTTTCGAAAAGCAATCAATCCCCGACTTTGATAATAATCCTGACTGATAAATATGTATCTTTCTGTTTTGAACCATAAAACAACCTCTCAAGACTGTCTCACATTCCATTTGATTTGTATGCTCTAGTTGAGATTTGCAATATTTTGCTCTCACTTTACTTTATTTATTCGTTATACTGTGTCTACTGCCTTGTGTTTTTTGCTTGAATTTATTCCTATTGAAGCTACATTGTGCATTATTTTTTTATTATGCCCCCTAGCTGCTTGGTCTTTCGACTGCAGTATGATGTAAATAAAATTCAAATAAAATTCACAAGCTAAGCTCCATAACCATCAAAATATAATCAAGCTCGACTTATAGTAATGGTAAAATCACATACGTCTGGCTGTCTTCTCGCACAAGTATTCCATTACCGTCCACCTGCGTGTATTCGCCACAGTGGTTAAAGTGCTCGGCTGCTCACCCAAAGATTTCAGCATCAATCACAACTCTGGCGGTCGCATTTACTAGCTAGGTGAAAATGATACCATACTGGCTCATGTACTTAGATTTGTCATCCTAAACAAGTCGTAAAACAGAGGACCGTTCTCAGACAAACTAATTCTTATTTCTTGAGAAAGGCATACAACCCGAACTACGGTTGATGAAGGTACCTGATCTATATTCCCCAAGCTCGGCTAGGAGACTCGTAGCAAAGTTAGATACCATATTTACAATTCTGTTAGGATAAGCATTCAGAATCTCAAGGTATTCCTTGCAAGTCCCAGCCCTGTTTCGAAGAAATGATAACCAGTGCTCCTTTCATAGCCGCTCGTGCAAAACGCACAAAGATGGTCTTGAGCTTTGTCCCTTTCATGCACTTTAAATCGAGAGAACTACTCCCTAAGCGATCACCATTCGCAAACAATCATGCACAGAGTACGGAGAAGCAAGCCCGAAGAGCCAAGCAGCAACAGGTCTCAAGCGGCTACTTTTTGCGCATCTCGGATCGCTGCAGCAGGTGCGTTGCCTCTGCAATCAACTTCGACAACACACCATTGGAAGCATAGGTGCGCCATCATAGCCACTCCCGTGAATAATGGCAAATGAAGCAAAATGGAACAACGGCGCTGCTAGTTCACGCACAGGCCACGTGTGCCGGCTAGCCAGCAGAGCTGCAAAACTGTACTGGTTCTGAATATGTAAACCTCAGTGGCATCATTTGTATCAGTCAGCACCTGACTGGAAATGGGGGTAATTCCACCCTGGGGAGCAATATGGGAAGTTTCCAAACAAGCCATTCATCAGATTTTAGAGTGCGAGAATGGGGAATAACCCGAAGGACGAAACCAAAAATAGCCAGCTCACCACTGTAGCAAAGCATTAAAAAGGAGAGACATCGACACAAGAAAAATGTTATGTGTATTCCCACAACGTGACAGCACAAGCCAAGTTGGACCAATATTATGATCTGAGTGAACACAAAGCCCGGCCTGACTCGAGACTACCACCTCGAACCGTGGCCTACACTAAGCCCGGAGGTTCAGGCCTGAGCCCGACCCGGGCCGACCGTGAAATCTACTTTACAAAATAAGAGAACTGACAAAAAAAATTGTGTGCTTTTTAGACATACAAGCAATCGCATACATACCCTGAAAAGCTTAATAGAAGACGTCTTGCAGTGCATGAAACTAAGGGGGTCCCTAAGAGATTAGCTTAATGATGGCAAATGTGATGCAAATAGTTTTACAGATAATGTGCACCCTTCTCATCGTTAATATGAAACAATCTGCCACTACAGGATACAACAAAAAGCACACTTTATTAACCTTTTGCTGCCATAAAGAAAAAAATTCTGTGAAATGTACCAAAACATTTTTCCGGTGAATTAGTAGAGATTTTTTTCTTTTTCAATAAAATGGTACCATTCTTTGAATTCAATGGGGCTCCTTTATTTTACAAATTGCTAGCTAGAAGATGGCCCAACCGAATGGAATACAATGAAAGATGGCAATAATATGAAAGGCAAGACACAAATAGCACAACTTGGACAAGGGTGGCCATCTAACGACAATAAAAAAACTGACAAATATAATCACCACTTAGTCCCCGTGGGGCCTACTTTTGCTGATGATGAGTAGTCACCATCGCTCAAAATGGTAAACTATCTCAGGATGAATGTACCTGTAAACTGGAGTAAACCATTAATATTATGATGGGTACACTTGGAACAATCACTAAGCAGTCTGTTGCACAAGTTCAGCTGCTTCAGAGCAGCACCTCACTCTATTTTTTCAATGCCAGCCAGATGCAATTGATCTAGCCATTCACAACTCTCTCCCCTAAACCTTTCCTACTCTCGACCATTGCCTAGCCTTCGCACGTGCTTTGCGTTCATGGAGGAGAGCACCCTTTGGGTGGTGCCTCATCATGCAAATCAAGAAGTAATTCTTGTTCACTTGTGTACCAATTTGTAGGGTGAAAGCTTGCATCCCTCGTGTTCAGTATGTTGCTGGTCACACTGGCTCTGTAAGAGACATGCGGCTTTGATATAGCGAGTCTCCGTTGGTGGCGCTATGCAGACAACCAACGGGGAAGTGTCACTGCAACGCTACTGCGTCCACCGCCTTCAAGAGATGGCCACACAAGTACTACGCTGCAGCGGCTGCATTGCTTCGAGCCACACAGGAGAAGCATGAAAGAACAAATCTGGCAGACGCACGATATCGCATCTCAGTGAAAATACGCTTGGATGCACGTGTGAAGCAAGCAGCCCTGCTCTTTACGTGACAGCACATCAAAACCATTTCCTGAACTAAAGCGGACCGATGGCTCCTATTGAGAACCGCGTTTTTGCACTGGTACTGAAAAAAAAAAGAGAGAACGTGTCCAATGTAAGCAATCATGTACCGTTATAAAGTTTCGAAGATGTCTCGACACTATAACAACCAAATGAGAAATTTCTGCCACCTGGGTGTAAAAAAAAAAAAGAGGACTCGTATAGTTTACATGGGTGGTTCTGCTAGTGCGTAAGGTATGTAGTGAAATCAAACTTTCACATATCTAAAGGGACACTAAAGGGCAAAATGATTTTTAGCATATTAGGAAAGTACAGTTCCACAAACTCTAAAACACTCCTCTTACCGCAACACGATGCTTGCTTGGTAGAAAAAAACTTGGGGAAAGAAAGACGCACTCTGCCAGATTCCCACACCAAACATTGTGACATAGTAAACTTTAAAGGCGTCTACCGGGTCTTACATAGATTCTACTTGATAAAAATGAAATACGTTGCGATCTGTGGCTGCCAAAGACCTAGCATACAAAGTTTCAGCAAATTTCATCGAGCCAATGTCGTGAAAATATGAAAAATACATTTTGAAGTTTGTTACATCCTCCTCAGAGATTTCGGTGCAAAATTTAAAAATGAAACTTCCTCCTTCATTTTCTCCGCTAATAATGAACTCATGACAGTGAAATCTATGGCATTAGAGTTCTCAGAGTGCCGTTCATCGTTCTAAACCAAGTCACTGTTGCTCTTTAGTGTTCCCTTAAGCACTTCATCTATAAGCAGTACCCACTGCCCCCTACCAATATGATCAACATATTTTGAGTGATTGTTTGGCTGGAAACAATGCAGTGACCTTTCTAATCTAATGAACATGAAGTTTTGAATTTACTTCTCATTTCCCTTTTCGTAACTTACAGTCAAGAACAAGGTATTCAGAAGCTATTAACACAACTATTAATACAGACCATTCAATTTCCAGACTGGATAACAATTCAAGTAATTGGTTAGCAGAACAAGGCTTGCACATGAGAAACTACATGAGCCCAGTGATGGGAATGGCCAAAGATGTTTTGTATCAGGTTTTGTAGCAGGAAAAATGATTTGTAGCAGCTGCCCTCAGTTTGTAGCAGGTTGCAAAAACAAAAAAAAAAGCAGGTCAGGTGGCGTTTTAATGCTTTTATTATACAATAAAATGAAGTGTTCAAATTAGTTTAATTTACAGTGTTAAAATACAGAGTTCAAATTAGTTTAATGATGGCACAATTAACGCAACCTTTAAACAAAAGCTAGGATCACAAATATATGAGGACTGATTAGTACAAAGACGCAGGTACACAATACACGAATGTCACTTGCATGAAACACACTAAGCTTTCTTCCCTTTTTTCTCCGCATGCAAGTGTGGCATACACTCGGCCATCTTTTTTCGTGCTTGAGCAAGGACTGCTCAACTCAAACGACAGTGCCACCAGGTACCGACACTACACAGTGACAAGCCCACGCACAACTACAGCCACGTGCGGCTGTCAGGGACACATGGGCACATGGGCTAACAATAACAAACCCTGCCCACCCATTGGATTGAATTGGCTCTGCCTACGTAGGGCACGAGAGACAGCAGCCTATCTGCCACCTGGTGTTACTGAAAAATCCCCTTGACGGTGATCTCCGAGATAAAGTGGTGCATTGTCAGGTAATCTCGGAGGCTATGCTATGGTGGCTAGAAGGAGAGGTGTCAGCATCGTCCCAACCGCGCCTTGAAAGGAGGCGTGCTGGTATTCCATTTCGCAGCGGGGCGCCACGTAAGTCGCCACCGAGATCGGTCGCGAGCTTACGAGCTGCTTAGTCGCTTGCTTGTGAGCTCGCAAGTCGCAACGTCTACGCTGTGCCTACTTGGACTTGTTCAGGATCAATACGTGCCAATGTGACCATGCCACAGTCATGAGTAAACAGCAAAGACACTGCTTTGTATCTGGATGCAATGCGGGATATGTTTCGGCCTGCAAACAAGGAAAGAAAGTGTCTGTCTTCTCTGCTCCTGCCGACGATGAATGGCGCAAAGCCTGGGAGCGTGCGATTCCTCGCACTGACAAACCACTGGAAAAGAACTGCGTTGTGTGCAAAGCTCATTTTGACGAAAGATTCATCATCCGTACCTCCAAGCATGTTATCAACGGGTCCTTAGCAACTTGGGGAGAAAGCTGTACCTAAGGAGGGTGGGTTCCTGAGTGAATCAACTGCCAAAAGACTCCGCCTCACTCTAACCAGCACACTTTCCATCCTGCCTTGTCACGAAAACCTTGAGCTATAAATACTTCATAACGTGTCGCCTCTGCCAAAATGCCCTTAAATCTTTTTTGTATTCTGAAGCAAATGTCTGGCTCGAATGATCACCCTACAGCGACACAGTTTTTGATCTCTGTGAATTGCCTCAGTTTTCACAGTTTGACACAGTCACCCTCCAGTGGAAACATACCTTCTGGAGTTCTGAGCAGCCTTCTATGTCCGGGCACCCACAAAAATTTAATAAAACTGCAGAATGAGCTGGATTAGCTGCTAGTTGTGGGGCGCCTCAATGAGGTTCATAAAATGATTGTTGCTTGTGAAGCCCTCGTTGACCACACTGATCTCATTGGACGCAAAAGTGACTCCCAGATCACTTATTACGTCAGTGGCTATGTGGCCCGAAAGATGGTGAAAAAGATGAAGTGCAACGAATGTAGCAGGCTGCTACTTCACTCAGAATTTCAGCTTGCTTCCAGCAAAATGATGCCCCACATAATATATAGGCAGACGTGGCCTTCTGTACCCGTCCGAGTCCTTAACAGACCTGGTCAAAGCTATGGAAGATGCATTCACCTATTGCTTCAGTTTCAACAAGTTGAAAAGTGACAGCATAACAGACCTTATTTCTTGCCTGTCTGCAAAGACGTTAAACATGGTTGGCTGTGAACGCCACGAACTGGAAGTGACAAATCAAATAATTAGATTCTTTACACTGATCAGAATGCATTTTCTCGTTGCTGAAGAAAATGCGTCCAGTCAAAAAAAAAAAAGAAAGAATGAAGTTCTCGAAGTTGAGACGTATGACTTAACTGTCATATTGTTAGCTCAATGAACAAGGTTTTATTTTATGTTATTGTGCATTAGTCACACTGTGTTGTTTCTTGTGATTTTACTATTGCCTTGTTCACACTGCTGCAAATATCCCATTAACGATTGTGATGTCACCGCCTGGCTGTGTTTCACATATGCAGAAATTAATTTTTTCGTGAACTGCTTTGTGACTGTATCTATGTTTGCCAATAAAATCTCAATGTCATGTGTGTACGTGTGCCCATTGTATCATCGTATATTTACTGTTCTTTTTAGTTGCCTTATTCTCTTGCTTTAGTTGACTTTCCTTTAACTTGCAGTGCTCTCCAACCTTAAAGCATATGTTGCGTTTATTTTTCATACAGTTTTTCGCTTTCGTGAAAATAAATGTCTTGCTTGTAAAATTAGACCTTTATTGCGCAAGTCATAAAAATAACGGTTACCAATACCTTCACCTGCATTGAGCTGTCACGGAGGCCACTGCAGCATCAAAGTGAAAAGTGCATGGACTTTGTTTTGGTGTGAAGCTTACGGAAAGTGATTTGATTCTCCGTCTTCTAAGTTTCGTAGCTGATATACTACGAAGTGAATTGAAAACACTAGTTTTCAGTGCCAATACATGCTTTGCAGCGCACCGCCAGAATCGTGACAGGTAGACTTTGTTATATCCGCAGGGTAACGTGAAATATTTTCAATAAAAAACAACTGATACAAGCTCGCGGGCACGAGGAGGGGCGTTTTGAAAGCGACTGCAGCGCCGTCGCATCCGGATGAATTCTCGCTCGCCCTGCGCCGCGTCGATGCTGACACCTCTCCTTTTAGCCACTATAGTTATGCGTAGCAGCTTTGGAGCAGTTCTGCTCATTTGTAGCATGGATGTAGCAGCTTTCACGAAATGTAGCAGGTTGAAGCAATTGTAACAGCTTTCCTATCATTGTGAGCCGGGCGAATGGCAGCGCCGAAGGGGTTGAGAAGAAAGACGCAGAGGCAATTCCGAACCACTCCTACACTTGCTTTCAGGTTATGTTCAAACCAACAGGCCCAACAACTTCCAATTTCGACCCAGTGGCTGACTTGCTAATGCAGCGACTATGTCAGTGTGCCACAGCCTTTCATGTTGAATGCTCCAAATGCGGAGAAAACAGAGTTTTCATGCTCACTGCTACTACTACTATTACTAGCAGCTCACTGTGTCAATGGATTTATGCTATGAGCAAACAAATGCAGCACTAACAGAGTGATCTACATGTGCAGACACCAGAATCGGACACAACTGTTCACACAGACAACTACCGATGACAACATTAGTTATCCTTACTCTAAAATTAATAATAATGACCCACAAGTATTAGCTGAGATCTGAAGTGGTCGAGCAAATGGATAAAAAGCCTGTAGGCTTAACAACTTTGTGAACATCAGCAACTTCTTTAAGGGGTACTTAAAGCATTCCTATAATTTGTGCCTTAACAAATAAATTCCACAAAATGTCTTGTCAACATGTTTTGCCATCATTTAACATGGCTGAATTGGCACAGGCTCTCATCTCTTCCCATACTGAACAAGCACGCCTGCCACATTCATCCACTTCTTTACGAGTCACCTTCTTGGTGTATGCAAGGCGCACGAAATTTCCAATGCTCGCCAAAAAGCTTTAACGGTCTCCTGACAAATAGGCGAGACATGTATAACACATCGCACCAAAATGAAGCCCATGTCAGTCACATTTTTTGGCGACTAATAAGCAACTCTGAAGAAGTAAATGCAGGGACTTCTTAGGAAGAAACCTATAGATAAATTTGCACCGCAAACTTAATAGTTGAGGTTCGTGTATAAAACAGTCATAGATGATCCAAGTTGTGAGCGGCGAGCCCCATACAGCATTATTCACATGGGAAGCTCACTGCATGCTCGGAGTGGTTCTCCGCGATGTACAGCAAGCTCAAAATTTTCGTGTCCACTGGCTGCTGATTCTTCACTTTAATGAATTTGAAAGGCATGCATGATGCCCCGAGCTACTTTCAGTAGACCTTTGGCTACGGCAGTTGGCATTCAGTAATTCAGTGCAATGGTGAATTGATATCTCACATTGCAAGCTGTGATGTTGGTGCAAGTCGTGTACAGGCTGTTTCACATTTGGGGGTAAACTCTGCATGCACAGCAATGTGCTTCGAGTTTTCCCTGGAGTGTGAAACAGTCAGTATTTTGTGAAAACTTTCAAGGCACAAACGTGGGCCAGCTGTAGATTCGACATAGAAATCCTCGTAATTATTGCGACACTACTTTACATGTGCACATGTGGAGAAGAGCGCAGTTTTTGTGTTACCGCTATCCTGCATGTTGCTATGTATAATCCGGACAGCGATGTATCTTTGACATAAAGGAAGAAATGAAGAGTATGTTGATGCAATCACATCAGACATATGAGCGCATAAAATTGTAAACATAGCAAATGACCAGATTGCACATTGCTATGTTTATGAGAGTCTGTACAAAGCCCGAAATTACCGTTGCCTTGGTAAAACAAGACGTGTGCTTGAGAACACATTTTGACGTGACTTTTTTTTTTTCTCACCTTTGGCCGCTATGTTTCCCTATCTCTCCTGTGCAGGGTACTCAGTGCAGTATTCAGCTCATTTCATGGGAACTGAACTTGGCAGCTAAAAACTTGCTAGCAATTCGTCAGGCTCCCTCAATTAGAAATCAGCGAGCATCAAACGAAACCAGCTGCAGGTAAAATGGGCCACTTTTGAGAATACTGTTCCACTCTTTACTCTGAATTTTTTAAAGGTGCAAGACAAAACGTTATACCGGCTAAGGATGACAAAAAGGACACCACTAACAGCAAAAAAAACAGCTAGAACAGGAGCTGTGAAGGTCACAAAGGCACTATGTGGGCACATCAGATGCAGAGAATGCAATGACCGTTTTGAAACTACTACTTTCATTCCATTCCAGAGGTATAACATTCATCCTCACAAGTTACGACACTGTTTGCACAGTCAACGTATTGTGAACAAAGCCTGAGAAATGCAACGCGACCTGAGGATGGTGCATCCCTTGGAGGGCACTGCTTATTTCCCTGCAAGGTTTGACCAGCCACACTTGTTTTTAAGGCTATAGTTTGAGGCTTACTTAGCCTCTCCTTCGTGCAAGTGCACAGAAACGAATAAGCCTTTTTTTTTCTTACTACATGCTCAACTTCGGGTAATGCCAAGACAGCACGAAATCAACACAAAACAACCATAAACAAGACAGGCATAAACAAGACGCGCTTTCAGCGTCTGCCAATGGAATTTTTGGGACGCGAGGAAAGCACCAGAACACAGAGCCTAGCCAGCAGAAGCAGCAGTATTTTGCCTAGTGTACAGCCACAGCTTTTTCAACTGCGAGAAGGAGCACTTCCCGGATAATTGCACAAAAGTACAAAGGCTGACATACTTTGCAGTTCAATTTTAAAGGAGCACGCACACATGTACAACACCACAGAGGGGATTATGATTGTGTCCCCACTGCCTTCCTTGAAAACGTGCGAGCGTCTCATTTTCTGGCTGTCCCTAGCAGCTGATGCCGGAGATACTGAGGCAGGACGTGAGAGCGCTATCACACTCCCTGGTCCATCAGAAAACATGAAAGTTGTGGGTTGTTTTATACACACACAAATAGTTCTATGTACGCAGTAGCATTCATTAGGGATGCCCTGACGAGTACAACCTGCAACCATCAATGACAACCCGATGTTACTAACATAGTTGTCGGTTTGTGGTTAGAAAGGGTGCAAGCATACTAGACATAAACGAACCCCTGAGCTAACGCGTTCTCCATTTGTGTCTCGTATTATTGCACATTTTCTAACCATAAGCCTGATGTCAAAAGCATGGGCTGCTTCTCGCTTGTCATGTATTACACAGCATTTTAGTGACATTACTTGTATGCTCGGTCTTGGAATTACACCAGAGTACTATATAGAATTCTTTGAGAAGTTTTCTACCATAGCTAAACTGAACATCTTGATATTTCGAATATGCTTAAGTGAATGCATACTCTAAGTTAATTATACAAAAAAAGTGAACAGAAATGAAACAGTCCTTGTCAACACATAAAAATATTTATTGTTCGAAACCATCTAATAATATCTTCAGCTCATATCAGTCTGGAGGAACAGATAAGTGCATGCACAGTTCTGAATGGTCTCAAAAGTCAGATGAGACACCGTTTTCATTTCTTCTAAACAAAGTGCAGTACAGTACTAGTGTACTTTGATTCATTTTGTACATACATGTGGAGACATGCTCTTCTTCCTACTATCGTGTCATTGTGCAGCTGTGTTCAAAGCAGGTGCTTTTAACTTACAAGGTTTTCTGCTAATTATCACCATCAACAAAACACGTATTATAGTAAACTGTAAAACGATGGAGAAGCATCGTTGATTGCCTAGCTATGAGTATCAGAATGGACTAGAAAGAATGTGTGTGTTATAATGCTGTCAAACAGCGTATATGTGCTACCGAGAGTGACAGAGAAGCAGAACAAAAATCAAAAGGTGAAACAGTAAGTGACACCAGCAGCACTTAATCATGCAACTTTCTTTTTCGATTACCGCAACAACGCACGTTCAAGTTTCTTCTTATACATGAATGAAAATGAGACCGTTAACAGCTGAATGTGTCAGCGTCGCTCGTACCCGGCCCGAAATCACACCACACTGCTACCAACTAGCGCACGCTTGTTAGCTTGAAAACACACGCAAATGATTTGCACCTAAGCCAACGTATGGTTCAGCGTCGTACAATGCGAAAATACACTCATGTAAGTATGTACATTTTCAAATCACCGAAATGTGTTGGCTAGTGCGAGATTTACTTTCAGTGATGATGAATACCGATGCGGAAAACAAACAGTGCGGATAAAAACTTCTCCGTAGGCACTACGCGATGTTTCGGGCGTCGTATACAGTGTCTACTTTGCGACAGAAACTACCGTTGATTTTTTTTTTTTTTTTCCCGGCCAATATTCCTCACATGAGCTGGCTCACACGAACTCGACAGTAGAAGCCTATGCTGAATGCAGACGACATCGCTCTGAATTGACTTCGCGGTAGGCGAGGGCTCACGCTCAAAGCTTCAAACCTCCGATGCTTGTTTTCACTGGTTTTTAGCACAGAAAATCACACATCAAAGAGCAGGAAAACTGACATGCTTCAGTAGTCTGTAGACAGTTTCACTTGGCTGACGATCGCACTCAGGACCGGCACAAGCACAGCCGGCCAGCATTCGCTGGATTTGTCGACGTCGCTCAAACTCGGCAAGAAACCGCGTCACGCTGGTAGCGCTCGCCGTCGTTCGTTGTGTCATTTTATATCACGAAGCGGTCATTCAAGAACAATTGGAGTAGTTTCCGTGCTTGTGCCCAGCACTCGGCCGCGCCTTCGAAACGACGGCCATTGGGCACAGCCACGTGGGCACAGCATTCAGAGTTATCGTGGCCTCTGGTTGGTTAGCTCCACCGCACGCATGGTGACCAGGGTTGCCAGGTTGGGCTATAAATAGCCAAATCGGGCTAGCTTTTTCTCGAGTTGGCGGGATTTTTCATCTTAGGCTATTTGGCTATATTTGGGCTATTGCCTGCCTTCGCCTACAACCCTCGTATTGCATTGCCTTTTCTCCCCCTTGGGGGCTTAATCATTGTTTAGCATCAAGATCTTTATGAATGTGCATCAGCAAAAATCTCGTGCCCCTTCATTCTGCCGAAAAAAGCAAAGCGTGCCTTGCTCCTAAACAAATAAAGAAAAAAGCGGAGGTTGCTGGTGTCGTACAGTTGGCACTATGTCGCTCTGCAAGCTGTGCGTGTCCCTCTCAAAAAGGATGAAGGGAAAACGGAATGTGCCGGCTTTTAGCAGTCTAAGCTATGCACACATATTGGAACAATTTTGTAGTGCACAAGCGACGGTTCTTTCTCTAGCGCTTAGAAGTGTTTGAACATGTGTGGCCACCCAGACAGGTAACTTCCTGCCAAAAAGGTATAAAAATCGAAGACCATTGAGATGAACTGCCCAAACCACACGGATTTCCACTGAGACCAAACTCCGATTTCCACCGAGGCCAAGAGCCTTTGTTAAATGCTTGCTTCTGCGGATCACTCTTCTAGACTATGCATCAACCGATGCCAGTGATCCCTCTTCTAGACTATGCATCAACCGATGCCAGTTGGGAAGATCATTTTCTGCACGTTCGGGCAAGTAACTTGAGAACCACTGTTCGTGACTCACTAGAGAAGTCTTCTCTATGCGAGAAGAAGAAAGATGCTCCCCTCGAACGGTGCCGAAGCTTTTTAGTTGCATGCATAATTGAAGCACTTGCCGTCAAATATCCAATTGCTGAGTGACTTGCACCGCTTGCACCACAGCCACTTTAGCAAGTTCCTGTTCACGTTCCTATACGATTCTTTTGAGCATTATATGGTCCTCTGATATAGCTGCAATTGAGTGTGAGTACGCCCTTATTCAGTGCAGGTTGAGTGATCTTCGAGACGAATTTTTGAAAAAAATGTTTCATCATTATCATCATCATCAGCCTGACTACGTCCACTGCAAGACAAAGCCTCTCCCATGTTTTGCCAGTCAACTCGGTCCTGTGCTTGCTACTGCCAATTTATACCCGCAAATTTCTTAATCTCATCTGCCCACTTGACCTTCTGTCTCCCCCTAACCCGCTTGCCTTCTCTAAGAATCCAGTTAGTTACCCTTAATCACAAGCGGTTATCCTGTCTACGCACTACATGCCCGGCCCATGTCCATTTCCTCTTTTTAATTTCAACTATGATATCCTTAACCCCCGTTTGTTTCCTAATCCACTCTGCTCTCTTCTTGTCTTTTAAGGTTACACCTACCATTTTTCTTCCCATTTCTCGCTGCATCGTCCTCAATTTAAGTTGAACCCTCTTTGTAAGTCTAGGTTTCTGCTCTGTAGCTAAGTACCAGCAAGATACAGCTGTTATATACCTTCCTCTTGAGGGATAGCGGCAATCTACCTGTCATAATTTGAGAGTGCTTGCCAAATGTGCTCTACCCCATTCTTATTCTTCTAGTTACTTCAATCTCATGGTTTGGTTCCGCGGTTATTACCTGCCCTAACAAGACAGTCTTTTACAACTTGAAGTGCACCATTACCTATCTCGAAGCGCTGCTCTCTTCCGAGGTTGTTGTACATTGCTTTCGTTTTCTGCAGATTAATTTTAAGACCCACCTTTCTGCTTTCCTTGTCTAACTCCGTAATCATAGGTTGCAATTCGTCCCCCGAGTTATTCAGCAATGCAATGTCATCGGCGAAGCGCAGGTTACTAAGGTACTCTCCATTAACTCTTATACCTAACTGTTTCCATTCTAGGCCTCTTAAAGCCTCCTGTAAGCAAGCGGTATATAGCATTGGGGAGATTGTATCCCACTGCCTTACACCCTTCTTGATTGGTATTCTGTTGCTTTCTTTATAAAGCAATATGGTAGCAGTTGATCCCCTGTATATTTCTTCCAGGGTGTTTATATATACTTCATCGACGCCCTGATTCCACAGTGTCTGCATTACTGCTGATATTTCTACTGAATCAAATGCCTTCTCGTAACTTATGAAGGCTATGTATAGTAGTTGGCTATATTCTGAGCATTTCTCTATTACCTGATTGATAGTGTATATGTGGTCGATTTTTGAGTAGCTTGCTTGTTCCTTTAGTTGATTGAATTCTAATGTTTTCTTAACTCTGTTAACAGTTACCCTGGTAAACAGCTTGTATACTACGGAGAGCAAGCTGATCGGCCTGTGATTCTTCAAGTCCCTGTAATCTCCTTTCTTATGTATTAAGATGATGTTAGCATTCTTCCAAGACTCTGGTACTCTTCCCGTCAGGAGGCACCTCGTAAATAGGGTGGCTAGTTTTTCTAACACAATCTGTCCTTCATCTTTCAGCAGATATGATGTTACCTGGTCCTCACCAGCAGCTTTACCTCTTTGCATGCTCTCCAAGGCTTTTCTGACTTCTATCATTACTGGTGGGATGCCATCTGGGTTACTGCTAGTTCTTATAGTATTATGTCGGGGTTGTCCCGGCTACTTTACAGGTCTCTGTAAAACTCCTCCGCTATTTTAACTATCCTATCCATATTGGTAGTTATTTTGCCTTCTTTGTCCCTTAGTGCACACATCCAATTTCTGCCTATCCCAAGTTTCCTCTTCACTGCTTTGGCGCTTCCCCCGTTTTTAAGAGCGTGTTCGATTCTCTCCACGTTATACCTTCTTACACCGAATACCTTATGCTTGTTAATCAACTTCAAAAGCTCTGCCAGTTCTATTTTGTCTGTAGTACTTGAGACTTTCATGCTTTGACGCGTTTTAATGAGGTTCTCAGTCTCCTGGGACAGCTTGCCCGTGTCCTGTCTAAGTACCGTACCTCCAACTTCCACTGCACACTCCGTAATGATACTCGTCAGATTATCATTCATTGCGTCAATGCTAAGGTTGGTTTCCACGTTAAGAGCCAAGTACCTGTTCTCAAGTGAGACTCTGCATTCCTCTACTTTTTCTCTCAGTGCTAGCTCATTAATCGGTTTCTTGCGTATCAGATTCTGTCGTTCCTTTTTCAAGTTTAGGCAAATTCCAGATCATACCATTCTATGGTCACTGCATCATACCTTGCCAAGCACTTCCACATCCTGCACGATGCCTGGGTGTGCACACATTATAAAGTCTATTTCATTCTTATTTTCGCCATTAGGGCTCCTCCAAGTCCATTTACGGTTTCCTCGCTTTTAGTAGTAGGTATTCAAAATCTGTAAATCATTGCATTCTGCGAATTCTACTAGTAGCTCTCCTCTGGCATTTCTAGTACCGATGCCATAATCTCCCATCGCCTGGTCTCCAGCCTGCTTCTTCCCTACCTTCGCATTAAAATCTGCCATCAGTATAGTGTACTGTGTTTTTACCTTACTCATTGCCGATTCTACCTCTTCATAGAAACTTTCAATTGAAGCGTCATCATGGCTGGATGTAGGTGCGTAAGGCTATACCACCTTCATATTGTATCTTCTATTGAGCTCAACTACGATACCACCACCCTTTCATTAATGCTATAGTATTCCTCTATGTTGCCAGCTATGTTTGTGTGATTAAGGAACCCCACTCCCAGTTCTCTTCTGGCAGCCAAGCCCCGACAGCAAAGGATGTGCCCATTCTGTAGCACCGTATAGGCCTAATTTGTCCTCTTAACCTCACAGAGCCCTATTATATCTCATTTAACACCCTCTGGCTCCTCGAATAGTACAGCTAGACTTGCCTCACTAAATAAGGTTCTAGCGTTAAACGTTGCCAAGTTCAGGTTCCAAAGGTGGCCTGTCCGGATCCAGAGATTCTTGGCACCCTCAGCTGCGTTGCAGATCTGACCGCCACCGTAGTCAGTTGCTTCGCAGCTGCTGGGAACTGAGGGCCGTCAGTTAATTAACGTATGCTTGTGGGAGGTAGTGGCCAGATACTGCACTAGGGTGGCCAATCCTCCTCTGGTGAGGGAGTGCGTTACTGGTGGTGGTCACCGGTGAGGCCGCACCCCAGGCCTCTTAATGCACTTCCATCGCCAGGCGTTTTTTTTTTTTTTTTATCCGGTTGGGAACTGCGCAAGACCGAGATTCGAACCACGGACCTCTTGCATGCGAGGCGGATGCTCTAACCACTACACCATCGCCAGGATCGCTAGGAGCGGCGATGGCTTAGTGGAAAAAAATGTTTACCTAGTAACAAACATTGCTGGTGCTCCTATGCTTCCTTTACTCTCCAAACTAGCCATGTCTTTTCTCACGTTGCCTTTGTCGAATGCCTCTGTTGAGCCACACAAAAACGGATCTCACAAAAACGGATCTCTGAAACTAGATGAATTTGTGAACACTTGAAAATATCTTGTTTCTAAAATTTAGTCTGTGGGGCGAGACACAATGCTGTAAAGATTTTGTGCCATCGGACGCATTTTTGGAATGTTTCCATAACGCCGTGATACAACCAAGCTACGCCACTGGTTCGGACACCTAGCGATCTTGTAAGATCATTCAAATGTCATGTCGATAACTGCTTGGTGGAGATAGTGCTTAGAAGAGGAAAAAGAAGGAAAAAGAAGATGCTCATTACTGGTGCCCTTGAGGGAGCACGGCGCAGTGTTTTGGTGAAATAGGAGTAAAGAAAGATAAGGGTAGATGGCCGATTCTCTCTCTAGTCTCCTAGCAAACGCGGCAATAATTCCACAATCTAACGATAGGTGACCCTAGCTGTCAGTAGTTTTTTTTTTTTTTTCTCGTGTGACAATTTTTTACATGATGTTTTCTAAGTTGTTTATATTGCTTGTGCTTCTTTTGTTTTTGTTTGATTTATTTGTAAAAACTATTTCGTGTTCATTAACTGAATTTTTGATACTTCACAAGTTAGCATGTGTAACCATATTTTTGAGATATTGCCTGTATCTTGAATTTGTTTATTCTCATTAGGTTTATTTTGTTGCGAGTATGTATTACCCATGTATAAGCTCCTTCACACAAGTTTTTTATCAACCACATTTTTTTTCTTGTACTTGTTTAAAGTGCTTAATCTGTCTGTTCATACATTGAATATTTATTTTCTTCGTGTATGAGCTCGCTGTGTGTCAGTTCATAAAAAATAAAAACGTATTATCTGTATATATTGTCTTTGGCTATTTTTATGACTTATGTTTGGCTATTTTTAAGCTACTAATGGGCCTGAACATGGCGGGTTGCTCCCCAAGTACCGGGAAACACTGGTGGTGACGTAAACGAAATGTCAAGCCTCATTCGCGCACCTCATCGCGTATCTACAGTGTACTAAAAGAGGGCAGAGGGCTTACTCCTCGGCAGAGGGCATGCGGTGGGGTGGCTACACGAACGTCGCCTGTGTGTGTTTCTCTATTCGCCAAGGCGGCGGCGCTGGCATCGCCATCAATGGAACTTTGGGTGAGCGTGGCGGCTGAAAGTGCTGGCCAGCTCTTACGCAGCAGCAGTTGCCGAGCGACGTGCTATTGCTGTGGCCATTGTAGCGCCGAGTTTTTGCCATCAGCTGTGAGCCGTACGCACCAGTCAAGAAATCGGTATAAGCTTTAGTGCCTAAGCGATGCCGCGATATTGGCAAAACCACTGCTACGCGCCTGGGTGCCAAACAGGCTATGTGTTCGTGAAGGGTGGGCCGAAGCTGTCATAGTTTGGCGTCCCAAAGGATGAGAACAGGCGTAAACAATGGGAAAAGAACATGCGCAGATCAGACAAGCCCCTGAAAGACACCAGTGCAGTGTGCGAGCTTTACTTCGAGCTGCGTTATGTGCTCAGAGACTATGTGCATATTATTGAGGGAAAAGAAGTGCCGGTACCTCGCGGGAGACCCAGTCTCCGCGCTTGTTTATTCAGACATATATACGCAATTCACTCGTTTATTTCAGACATAAATACACAATGTGAATTATGTCCTCCAGCTTAGGCAAAAGATGACCCATATGTCTCCTGACGAGGCCTTCACCCCAGACAACACCATGCCCCAGATTAACCAATCTCCCTGCCAGCCAGCTTATAGAATACCTTTAGTAAACATTCCTTAAAGTGAAAATGATGGAGTTTGCAGTTTTTTGCCCGACGGCTTGACGGTGGCTGTAATCCGAGAGGTCATGTCAACAAGAATTCAAGCAATATTGTTTTATTCTGTTTTTTTTTTCAACAAGATGAGCCAGTTTATACATCACAGTATGCTGCTGAAGCTCTCCGGCCAAGCTCTTTGAAAGAAGAAACCCTGAAGGACTTTCTGTCGTACCTTGATCAGTGGAAAAGGCATGCCAAGAGAACTGGTTGATTTTTAAGTGACTCCACAGCAGCCGGCTTGCGTGTCACCATTTCAAGCACTTTCGAGTTGCTTGCCTACTTGACATCCAAGGTTGAATACAAGTACCTAATGACATCCCAGCCAGGACCCACTCGGGAATTTTTTTTTTTATAACTGTAAGACAAGTTTCTGGCAATAATGATCACCCAACTCCAACACAGTTCCTAATCACTGTGAACTGCCTCTCATTTTATGGTCTGGTTAGGTCTGTTAGCAATGGAAACTACGAGGAGGGTACCCTGGCCTCCTTAATGGAAGTTGACTCGCTCGAATCATCAACTGATACAGAGGAGTGCAGTCAAACTGCTGCTACCCCGGCAGATGAAGAGAAAACAAAAAAAAATCATGGTACACCAGCATAATGCTGGCCCACAGGCTTCAGATGACCACAACAAGCACGTGGTCAGAAGCGACTCCAGGCTCATTCACCGTATTTCGGGCTATCTTGCACGAAAATGCGTTGTCAATGCTAGAACAAAATGCCAAGATTGCGTCAAGCTGCTCACCGTGACCTCACCTGGTGAAAGTTTTCAGCTTGCTCGGCTAACAAACTATAGTGACCAAGGAGGCCTCCTCCATCCCTCTAGTCAGCTGTACGGCTTTGTGAAAAAGCACGAAGATATATTCACAGATTGTTTCTGTGAGAGCGAGCTGCACTCTGACAACATTATGGACATGCTGGCAGTTGTCAGCACAGAATTTACATCGAAATTGGTTGCAGTGTACATGCAGCTACTCTCAAAGTGAAAGTAATTAGTTTTTACGTTGTCAACCGTCTTTATTTTTATGTGAAAGGACTGAACAGTGACAAAGGAGGAAAGCGGCAGAGGACCAAGCAGCTGAAGCTGAGCCGTTGCACATGATGAAGTGAATAAAGTGTGTGTAAATCAGTTGTTTAATATTGTGCTTCAGTTTTGAAAATAAGAGCTTCATATCAGGAACGGAAGCTTGTACATAGGCCTAACAGATGTGTAACTGCATAATTAGATTTATTGAAAACCCCGAGAAAACTACTGAGCTATGTGCAACAACCGAATTAGAACAAAAGATCTTTCAGCTACAATTTAATTTCATCATAGCAAAGGCACAAACTCAGCCAGCATGCCTGCATGTTAAAGCTCGGCTAGGAAGCGAGCGTGCACTGTTTTCTAATTATCTGGTGGAAGGCAGGGCACAATCTTGCAACAAAATAATTTTAGGTTAGGTCTACGCAGCATGTAACCATGTATCTGGTCACTGTAATAATATTAATATTTAGGGTTTAACGTCCCAAAACCATTACATGATTGTGAGAGACGCCGTAGTGGAGGGCTCTGGAAATTTCGACCATCTGGGGTTCTTTAACGCGCACTTAGATCAAAGTACATGGCTGGTCACTGTATGAAACCGTATATTTTGACGGGTACACCGTCCTTTAGGGCTCGGCGAGGTGTTATATTGGGGGCAATACGATGCGGCCTGAACAAATGTAGTGCTTGTCAAAATGTGCAAAAAACTCAAGCTTCCCCGACCCCAAGAAAAAAAAAATCATTAACTGCATCGCACTAGAAAGGAGCAAGCATATCTGCATAAGCTGCCATCATACTGACTTTCGGCAAATCTATCGCCAAAAAAAAAGGAAATAATACTGAACCGAGAGCAACATACGTTCTCAGTACAGTCAAAGGGAAGTCAATGCAAGCAAGTTTATTATAAATATCAAAGAAACGCGCGTCGCAACTTGTACGAGCGGCCAGCGGCGAGCAGCTTCTGCAGGCAAAGCTTCTATCTAAGATGCCTGTGGCGCCACCTCTCCTATGCGACACCAACTGCGTCAGAGGAGCGGCGGAGTAAGCCCACTGCTCTCTTCTAGTACACTGTAGCGTATCCCCCCTCCGACGCCGAGAGGGGCATTCGATACTTTTGACGCGTAGGCGTGATCACCGCGTGCCAGTGGTTGGCACTTAACGGTCTCCTCGTTCGACCACGAAGTGCGCGTACACTGCGACGTAGTCCAAGGGCTCAATTTGCTTCGAGGTGCTACGACTGTGCGAGCGTTGAACTTGTTTGTTTCTCCCGTAACTGCATGCGGTCAATACGAATCTTAAAATATGGAATACTGATAGTTTTCTCATTGAAACAGTTGAAATTTTTTCTTTATAAGTAACTATCTAGCTTCTTAAATTTTTTTAAAGAACTATGCTTTATTTTCTTGTTTCGTTTGCTTTCAACAAGCTCGGCCAGGGGGTGCAGACGACACGAAATCACTCTCAGCCAGATCACGAGTCTTATCCCGATCGGGCCTGATCGCGAATAAGAGTGACCGTGTAGCAGCACCCAATCCGTATCATGGTTAACCCAGATCGGCGCTGATTACGATAAAAAATGTCCGTGTGACACCGGTATTGATCCTGATCGTGCTAAATCGCGATGAGTGCACCGCGTGACACCAGCATAAGAGTACTAAACACCGCGTGCATGAGCTGATGCTATGTGGGCTGAAACCTGTATACCTGGCAGCTTCTGTATACGACGCAAAGGCTACCAGGTAAATGCAGCATCAAGCCCACTTCACAGATAAGAGACCGAGTAGTGTACCAGAGCTTGACCTTGAGCACAATACCTGAAAAGAGGGTGCCGGCCTGCGGCTCTTCGGAAGCGGGCTCCTCGGTGTTCTTTGTGGTGGTGTCGTCCTTGGTGGCATCTTCTTTCTCGAAGAGATCGCGGGCACAGAGCAGACGCTCTGCTCCCCCGAACAAGTCGTCATCGCCCGCCCGTAGCTCGAACACAAGGTTCGCAAGCGCGTCGCCGCGCGCCCATTCGTCAGGCTTTTTGGAGAGCAGAAACTCGCCGTTGCGGCCGTACACGGCGTCGTCTTCGCCATCTTGGAATGGATCACCGCTAGACGCACGCAGGAAGTCTACGGCCGCCTTAGAGCAGAGTTCCTCCTCGTCGCACACGTCGCCGCACAGGACTCCGTGGCCATCACGATCGCCTTGCCGTGTTCGGGGCGACCCCGTCGCTATTGACGAGGAGGGGTCCTCCATATTACAAACACGCTCTGCACACACCGACTAAGAAATGCTTAGACAAGGTACGAGGTACAGTAGGCTCAGTTGGCTCCCTTCTCTCACACTTGTTTCACGCAAAAGATGGCGCTGATGAATATGATGATGATGATGCCTCTATTGTGGTTCTTGCCCACTTTGGGCATGGCTATGGTCCCTAGAATACTACCATGGAGCAAGGTTCCATGTCTATGGTCCTTAGAATACTAACATGGAGGAAGGTTCCATGTAAGCACCATAGCACGGCCGGGCTAGACTGCACCCTACGTCACTAGATCCTTCTTCAGTTTGCAAATTCTGCTGGGACGAGGCATGACGATAGTTATAGCACGAGAACAAAACGACGACACCACGGTGTGACGACACAGGACACGAGCGCCACGTTTCTATGGGACGAGGCGGCGAAACGCGGGCCCTTTCGTTTCCCGCTCCCTAGGTGGCGCTTCCAATCCCGTTTGACTTATTGGTGGCTAAAGTCAAGGCATGAGTAAAAATTAAACCCTTCAGTGCAAAGTACGAATCCTCAACTTCATTATTTAAAGGGAAAAAATAAATCTTGTTTTTAATTCATTAAGTATTATGGCTTAGTGGCACTAGTCACCGCCCGATATAAAGGGTACAGCCATATCCATCCATCTACCGGTCGCCGCGACGTAATGGATCCTACGCACAGCGAGTTGTTGCGGTTAATTTGGCGTTGCGGGAGTTATTTTCCGTGATAGTGCGCTAAGGTTATTAAGAGTGGGCAATTAAAGCACCAGTTGTGCGGCTAATGCGGTGCCACATGGCGGAGATGCGAGTGCGATGCCTGAATCTTGCGGGCATTGTGTTAATTTAGCCGTATTGCGTTCTTGTTCTTTGAACTTCAACCGTATATATTAAAAAAACCGTTGCAGTGGTCTTAAGGGTAAATACTGGAGGACTATT
The DNA here is from genome assembly GCF_043290135.1 of Rhipicephalus microplus. Classification (NCBI taxonomy): domain Eukaryota; kingdom Metazoa; phylum Arthropoda; class Arachnida; order Ixodida; family Ixodidae; genus Rhipicephalus; species Rhipicephalus microplus. The sequence continues at coordinate 454,764,649 of NC_134710.1, forward strand.
CACTTGAATTCAGGTGCATGTTAGAGAAACCACAGGTGGCCAAATTTTTCAAAGCTCTTTAACATAACGTGCCTCGAAATCGTATAACCTTAGTTATTGTTATACAATGAGGCACACACCAGATTCATCTGATGCCGCCGGAGATATTGGAAGTGTAAAGCCTAGAACAATTTGTACGTTCCTGATAACTCGAATTTACGATCAGAACGATTTCTTTTTTTTTTTTTTTTCAAGGAAAGATAGCCCATGAATTCAATAAATGCATTACCCTTATAAGGCTATAAAATGCAAAATACGATGTGTTCAGCAAAGCCTTACTGAATGAACACAATTTATTGAACGCTACCACAAACAAACTGGAAGTCACTTTTGTTCACGCGGTATCAAAACTACTTCACTGTGAACATCGTGCGCGTAGTCAAGAAGATATCGTCCTCCTGGAAGTGGAGGTCGCACACAGCGCAAGATCTTAATGGTTCCTTATCCAATCTCGGCATTGCTTGTTGCCACTGTTGAAGACCCACCTCATCAACGCGTGGCTTGAAAAAGTGCCTTTTTTCGGTCGCAGATTACGTTGAGTCGAAGCCGCTTTGACAGCCAGTGACAAAGCAGCGAGGCATGTTTTATAACATCAAAAAAAATGGCAGTGGCTTAGCTCAGCTATGCCAGAATATACGTAGCGTTAGCAAAGGTTCAGCTGATTATTCTTAGCTTTCCAGAGTGTATAGGATTAGCTTGATTATCATGCTTACTGCTGCTGCAATGACACACGTATATTTATTTTGCCGGACAACTACTTCGGGATACGATGAGTAAAGCTTCTCCGCTCTACTGCACCGTTGAGCAGCATTCGCACTCTCCTTCTCCATGGCTATACCACAGTGGCAAACGCCAGTCAGAGGCGCTATCAAGCGGCTCCAGCGCAGTGTCAGATGGCGACTGCACAGGGAAGGCGCACGCGTCGGCGTCCACATCATGACCTACTACACTCCTGACCTGTTCAGATAGCGGGGTTCCTATGGGAGCGCGTGTCCCCGCTCTCGTTCAATCGCTCGCCGTAGGTGGCGCTACCTATAACCTGTTCGTCTGCTACTGTGCGGCCGGCAGGAGGGCGACGGACTGATACCATGCGTCTGCTTCTGTGACAAACTGCCTATACGTGTGATTGTTTTTTGCTGAAAAGGCTAACGTGTGCTATGTGTTACATTTTAGTAGTTAGGCTATACTGGTTGATTGACTTCTAAAGCTGTATATTTGCGTAGAAATGTCTTGCTGCATGGTTGTTTTTGCCATTCCAGCCTAAAAAAACTTCAATTTAGTATTCATAAAGCTTTTGACTAATAATGTACTCATTGGTAATAGAATATCAAACTGATTTTAGGTTGTTTAGGACGCGTCAGGTGAAACGCAGTGCCCCTGTTGAGCACTTACCTTGGACACTCGCCCTGGACAGGTGTTACACTTGTAGTCAATTGATAGAAGAGAATAATGCACATACGCCCACGGACGCATATCAAGGAGAGACACAGGAATTGAAGCTTTAACTCTTACTGTGACCTACACAACAAAAATTGTGCGTCAAATTTCGCTACGGGAGTTTGTCTGCTGGAACGGGGAGCGCTGGCCGATGCGCGTTTCTATGATTTTATATGTCCGTGCGATGAGACGATATGGTAAAGGCAGTGATGTGCCTATCGAGGGCAACACATTGCGACCCCAATAAAGTTTTTATCGTCATCATTATCATCATCTTGTCGAGCATAGTTAATAATAATAATAATAATAATAATAATAATAATAATAATAATAATAATAATAATAATAATAATAATAATAATAATAATAATAATAATAATGTTTTATTTTTCATCAATAGTTTGATGAAGGACAGCGGCAGGTAAAAGCTGCTCTTCGAAAGAGGCAGCTTGACATAGGCCCACAGACGCCTTTAGCACGACAGCACTGGCAAACAGTTAGCAATGTTATCTAAGCAACAATTACAAAAATATCAAGTTCAAATTCTAAAAATAAAAATAGCAACCATGATAACAATGTAGCAACTGCAAAGAAATCTTGAAAACTATACATGTGTATATCGTGCAATTGAGTTCGGGTACAGAGTAAGAAATCTATGCCAGCTTTCACATATTTATCAATTAACGTAGAAACTGTGTAGAACAACCTATCTGTGGAGTAGTTTGTTCTCGAAGTTTTTATTTTCCATGTTTCTTTATGTCATGTTTCGAACAAATTATTTGGCTGCAGTTTCGAGAGGTCGTACAAATAATGTCGACTTTCTTGAAATTGACGCCTGACCACCAATGCTAACTTAAAATCGTAGAGACGATGTAGGGGTGGTATTCCAGCCTGTTGAAACAATTCACTTCTGCGAGCATCATACGACCAGTAAAAAATTATTCTAATATACGTCTTTTGCATCAGGTACAGTTTTTGTAAGCGCGTGTTAGTCGTAGTCCTTCATACCAAGAAACAATAAGCAAGATGCCAACAGAACAGTCATTTATAAAGTAAGAATTTTACCTTGTATAGTAGAACAGTTTTGCCACTGTACACCGTGCCCTCTACGCGAGATAACTGACCCAGCACACTGTAAATGCGATCGTTTCAAAGCATATTGCTCGAAAATGTAACTCCAAGAATTTTTATACAATTTACTAACTCAATAATAGTATCGCCATACTTGAAATGTATGTTTTCATTAACAGACTTATTTTTAGGGCGGAATAGTACCGCCTTTGTTGTACTAGTGGTTATGTTTGATTGATAGCGCCCAAGGGCGACACCCGCAGTTGGGGCGCGTACACATGCTGAAAATGTGCCATTATACTCGTTTGTCAATGAAAAGCAGATCCCTCAAAGTGATATCAAGGTTTCTGCTAAAAGAATTTGGCGAGTGTATGCGTGTGATTCGAGCAATGTTACAGCACTTCAAAATGAAACAAAACACATTTGTCGCTTTACTTATGCGTGCCACAATATGCCAGTTAAAGCTGATGTTTCAAACAAAGTTTCTGCACTTTCGAAGAATATCCTACTTGCTGGCACACAGTGACGGCTTGTGTCTGCAATAAAGAAAAACATATGTACGCGTACAGAGCTGCGTGCATTTGGGTCATAGTTCAATAAAATGTGCTAGCAAGGTTCTGGGCGCGTACATGATACAATGGAGGCATGCAACTAAACTTTTAAAATCTTGCGAGATTTTGGCTTTTCGGCTATTCTCTTTCTCTTTCCTTCTTTGGCTGTTTTGTCCCGCACGTAGTTTGAGAAGAAAGGACGGCTAAATTTTTGCAACACTAGCCGCGCCATGGCTTCTCGGTGCTCGCTAGTAGCGCCTTTATGGCTGAAAAGAGGGTTCAAGGCCACTGCAGGTAGCACAGTTTGCACAAAAAGTGCCATCGGCCTCTTTTTGGAAATGGCCAATGGCGCAAATGCTTCCGCGGCCCTTTCTAGAGTGCTCACAAAGGAAAGAAATGAGATCGTTGGGTATGAAAGCCCTCCCCTGTCTAAATTAAATATCACAGCAGTAGCTGGTCCAGATGAGCTGGGAGCCTTGATTTTGCCGATGCAGTCGTCGCAAGTAATGCAATCCTCAGCTGCTTTCACCAGGAAGCCCGCTATAAGGCCAAGCGTGCTGGCCCTTATGCCTGGCTGTGGGGCACCTGTGGGAAGGTAGAAATGAAAAGTGTGCAAGAATTTTATCAGTATATAGATAAGCATGCATGATTAAACCGACACGTGTCCGTATACAAAATATGAGAAATATATATATATATATATATATATATATATATATATATATATATATATATATATATATATATATATATATATATATATATATATATATATATATATATATATATATATATATATATATATATATATGGATGTTAATGCGCTTTCAGATAACAACTGTTGCCCCACCGCGGTGGTCTAGTGGCTAAGGTACTCGGCTGCTGACCCGCAGGTCGCGGGACCGAATCCCGGCTTCGGCGGCTGCACTTTCGATGGAGGTGAAAATGCCGTAGGCCCGCGTTCTCAGATTTGGGCGCACGTTAAAGAACCCCAGGTGGTCGAAATTTCTGGAGCCCTTCACTACGGTGTCTCTCATAATAATATGGTGGTTTTGGAACGTTAAACCCCACATATCATCAAGATAACTGTTCATTCAGCCGACGTTTGCGTCGGGAGAGCCCCGTCTTTTTCAAGGTATAATAATATTTACACATTTTCCGCGTCGATTTATAGCTTGTCACGACAGGAGGGAAGAAGTCCGGAGAATAGTATAAACAACAACATAAAAAAAACTGAGGGAGAAACGTTTAAAAATAAAAAAAAATCTAGGAGAAGAAGCAAGAGAAAGACGACGGGATTAGGAAGGGACAGCATCTCAAGAGAGTAAGGCGAACGCAAACGAGCCATGCCATCATCTGTGTGCCAGTTATGACAGCGATTCAAAACCGCCGAAAATTTCTTCCCCGATTGCGGGAAAGGGACGTCGGTTAGTCGAGTTGTGTGGGCGCCTGGTGAAAGCATGTTATATTTTTAAATGTAAGCCATAGTACCTGCTTGTACCATGGACTTATCGTTACATACATACACAGTATAACTGATTGAGAAGCATGTTTTCATCTACATCGTGCACTGACGCAAACGCTGCCTCACGCGGCTTGCATGTAACACAGTAAGCAGCGCAGAGTTTATAATATATGCATAATATCGTATAGTGGGGAATTGTTGGACGGTGTGTAATAATTTTTAAATAATGTAAATCATTCCATTACACGGAATCAACGAGATATGAAAAGCGCACCACGGCAAGTCTGCAGGGCTTCTAGATGTGGCCGCATCGTCTGGGTTATAGTAGCAGATGTCGATGCCGCGCACTCGCCTGACGACCCTTGATTCTGGTTTACTAGCGAGTGCATTTCCAGAGGTTGTCCGGCTTGCTTTACTGCTGTGGAGCACGACGCCTGCCTTGCACTGGGCGATCCAAGAGGAGACGTTGTTTGCTCTGTACTGCCGCTTGGTGATGAGTGCATCATTCCCATCACGAGGACTTTCTGCAGTGATGAAAGCGCAGCACGGGCGTCTGTCTGATCGTTGCTTCCTTGAAGCTGTCTGATGGTGGAAAAAAGTGCTTCGACAGGGTCACTGGAGAATTTGGCAGTCAACACGTATAGGAAACCTGAACGGATGAGAAATTGTGTGCACTGTACTGTGGACATTGTGGTCAGTTGGAGAGCTTCGTATGTTTCAAGAGATATGAATGCCCTCTTATGTGGTGCCGCGGCTTTCCATGCTGCGAAAAAGGGCAGAAATTCCTGCTCCAGCCATATCAACCTGAAAATAAAGCAGTTTATTGTAGAAAATATGAAACCTAGCGGGATAAATGGAATGTACCTGTCATCATCTGGGGAACTGAACGGCATCCTGTTTTGGTCCCGGCTTACTACGTGGAAGGTTGTATTTCTTATGTTGTGTATGGTGAACCATTTAAATATCATTTCCATCAGCTCGATGGTTGGCAGGCAGTCTTCAAACCCGAAAATGCCAAATCTGCGGCCGTATTGTAAGAGGTATCGTAAGGCCGATGTCACCTAGAAACCAAGGAGACGCGACATATTAAAAATGATCGGAATTATTTAGAGAGAGGTTTCTAAGCTTGGACGTTCGTATACAGCAAGTGAGACGAGTTACAAGTGGCACTGCAGTCATCAATAACGTGCACTTTTAAGTGAGTTTGTGTTAGTGAACATATATTTATAGAAGCTCTAATGATACGTAATTATTGTGTGGTAAGCAATACGCGCAGGTACATTCGTTAAGAAAGGGAAATTGTATGTTCAGATAACCATGCGCTGTTAGCAGCAGCAGTAGCAGCAGCTCATGTGCATGTTTTTATGTGACCATACTGATAAATATGTTAGCAGTTATATACGTATTGAATTACATTTTCACCATTTGCTTCCGTTTGGGTTCTACAAACAAATAAACCAGAAACTAACATGAATATTCACGTATCGTTTGCGGTGAATTACTATTAAAAGGCAGTTTTTGTACTGCTTCATTTGAACGAAAAGCTGCAAAATTTTTTCTGCTTCTGCATGAACATTCACTTGACGTAATATGATGTAAAATGAGTTGTGGCGTAATATTAGCGCATAAAAGTTTGCCCGAGCGCGCCAAAGAATTTGAGAAGTATAAACGTCACTACTGATAGAAAACTGCGAGCATGATTCTAGCTCAATTAGATGTATTTTTTTGTGTAATACAGGTTGCAGGAAGCATACATAATTTACAGCTAACGAAAAGGCATTTCCTGCATGACCTGTGTGCGTCACGCATTGTGATGTCTACAAGGAATACAGAGAATCTGGGAGTGTGTGACACTAACGCTAAATGGGTTTACACCTTTTCTTATACATGCCTGTGGAGAGAACACTTCAACGGCCCTCTTCACGCTTAATTTCTCGAAGTTCGTCGGGTAAACGTGCTTCTGCGTAAGGTTCCGAACAAGCTTGAACGACGACTGTTTTTCTGTTATGTCCAGCAACTTTCTCAAATACGTGGGGCTGTAGTAATGCCCATTGTTGAACAGAACGCGTTTGGTGGACAACATCTGGTTGCGGAGATTTTTCAGGATGTGGCAGTGGTCAAAAGAAAGGAAGAGCCTCCGATTCATATCCATTGGATGTCTGCAACAACAACAAAAAAAAATGAATAAATAAATTGGAGAAAGGCGGCGTTTGCGGTGTGAATAATTAGTTGCATATACGGTTTTCTGTTTTTTACCAAAGTAATGTAAATGTTAGCCATTCGAAGGACGTGTGCGTTGTTAATTATTACCTTATTATAAAATTTCTCCACTCATGCCATGATCCTGCAGGTCTGTGTGTGTGTTTTATTGAGATTACCTACACCTTAAATCTTCCGAAACTTTAAGTATACTCACCCATTCATACAGTCGCATGCAGGTGCGCATACATTACGCAAACGCGTAACGTCAATTGATTTGTAAAGACGGGCTATTTACAGCGATTGTACTGTTGATAGCAATCTTGTTATGGACACGGCTTTCTTATATGGCAGCGCTGATTAAAAAAAAAGAAGGGGGGGGGGGGGCTCTGATGCTGATACAGGCTTTTTTTTTTGTGCGACCAAGTCTTTTGTTTTTTTTTTCACTCAAACACGGCATGCATGCGCGTGCATACATTGATTGATAGATATGTGGGGTTTAACGTCCCAAAACCACCATATGATTTTGAGAGACGCCGTAGTGGAGGGCTCCGGAAATTTCGACCACCTGGGGTTCTTTAACGTGCACCCAAATCTGAGAACGCGGGCCTACAACATTTCCGCCTCCATCGGAAAAGCAGCAGCCGCAGCTGGGATTCGATCCATGCATACATTGAGGGCACACTGCGAATACATATAAAAAAATATTTACACTAGGCATTGCGCACAGCTTAATGCGAGCTGAGAGCAAAAATATATACTTAGCAACTTACGGCACAACTGGCATCATACGACCATTCCCTAACATGGTGAACATCTTTTTGTTCGAAGCGTGGTTGTCAGCTACAAGTCGGACCACTTGGAATCCTGCTTCTTCGATGGACTTAATTACTTCAAGTGTTAGTTGATGCAGGTGGTCTCCTTTTACTGACTGCGTGAAATAATATCCCACGGGTAGCCTGAAAAAGATAAAAATTAGCAGTATTCTGTAGCGTCGGTGTCAGCTGGGCTTAAAATCTCACTCCGTTGGAGAGAGGAGGAGAGCCAATTGCTCATCTCGAGTGCTTGTCAAATAAGTGCACAATGCTAAAGTTGACTTGCCGGGGGAAAGGGGGGGGGGAGCCCTCCTTAAAAAATAGAAGACGACTCCCCCTGCCCCTCCCCAGACTTTCAGCCCTGGTCGCGGAATAGCACATCATTGGTTAATTAAAGACAACGTTTTCTTTTTATATCTATAGGTGGGGTTAGTCTTTCAGTCACAGCGAAACGTATAGTGATAGACAAAGTGATGATTCACTTACGTGTAGTGCGTTGATAAGCCTACAAATACAAAGGCGAGAAGGTGTGTGGCCAGCTCGTTCTGAATGCCCACTTCTTTTTCTAGGCCTCCCATTTCGACTAGGCCATGGACTTTGTCTCCTTTTTTTTCGTACGTCAGTGCTTGCTTTAAAGACATTTCATCCACAATCAAAGAGCCCATTTTTTCCTAACAAAAAAAATGGGGGGGGGGGGGAATTCACTGTTAACAGACATGCGTTATATATCGGCGGAGACAGTTAATTATATAAATAACCTTCTTTGTTGTTCCGTACATGACCCATAATTTAACAGAAATGATTAGGGTTTAGAGCAAACATAGCGCACTGCCGTATACTCTTAAACAATACATCTTACGTTCGAGTAATCCTTGCCACAGGTCTGGTCCCTGTTTATTCACTTTAAATCACTTTTCATTCGGCTATACTAGCATGTATTTTGATCAGTCAAACACTGCCGCGTGCGCTGCTTCCTTCGTTATTCGCGTGCATATTGTAAATAATTCTGATCGAAGTAACGTACCCGTTCGGACAAGTGTGTGCTTTCCGTGTGCAGCCTTTGCTTCATTAGCGACGAAACAACTGCTCCAGTACAGTAGCCAATGTAACGCTTCAGTGTCATGCGACTTGGAAGGGTGAGGCACCCAGACCTCCGCAACATTTCGTACCCGCAGGGTGATTTAGCTTGCCACATTATGGCCTGCCTGATGGTCACCTCTTTCCAACGGTGATTTTTCTCACGCAGGCATTGCAATTGCTCCTTCAAAATTCAGCCTTCTTGTCGTTCTCGTCCAGCATTTCCTGATGATGAAAGGGCAGTTGAAATGCGTAAATCACGCGCAAGATAACATACTGGAAGAAAGCGGAAGTGCAGGGGAGAATGGAAGCTTGACCCGCTGAAACATCGTAGAGCAGGGAATGCCGGCGCATCCAACAATTCGACATTTACGTACTGGACTTGCCCTTGTCAAGACAAGTTTAGATGTTGTGGGAGAGTGAGCAAACGTTCACACACACGCTACTAAAGGAGGCTGTTGCTGTCCTGACAAAGAATAGTGCACCTGATTGTCGAAACCTTGCATTTGGCATCATTCCTTATTCAACAATTCATAATCGCGAGAAAAGATATGCGTTTACTCTTAAGACAATAATAGATGTTTCATGTCACCACGTGGACATTCAATTGCAGCTATGCTACATTAATGAATTGCGCAACTTCAGACTTGCGTCATGTTCAGTAACCGGCCACCGACTCACACATACGGACTAGCGGAAACTGTTCACTTACACTTTCCAAACCATTCCTTCCTTTTTGAATGCAATGCTGCTCGCTCAAGTTTATAAGGCAGACATCACATGTGCGTCAAGCGTGGCTTCCTGTACGAGCATAAACCGATCGGCCCATAGCACCAACACAACACAGCTTGCAAATTACTGTCTTTCCAGTTGTCAGTCCAATGTCCCTAATTGTTTGCGACGACAGAAATTTGAACTCGTTGTTCGCAGGATAAAGGAATAAACTCGGGGTGCGCCAATCACGCAAGGGGGTACACACCGACCTTCGTATCTTAAACACTTGCTCATGTGCGCGCTTACCCACCAACCTTCTTTTATTCCGTGTCCTTATGTCAGGCCTACACCTTCGTATGACCAGAAAGATTGCCAGCATCGGCGTACACTAAAATGTCACGTAAATTTATATGAAGAAGAAAATCTATAAACAGAGTTTCTCTCGAGCAGACATCATGACAGCGGACTTGTCATCCTTAAGGCTATAATTGTATTTCAGTCTTTCAGAAAACAAGCCTGCTTGTCGAAACGCCGCCTCGAAACAACTTTGCTAAAACTACTGATTAAGCGAGTTGGTTCATGATTATTTTCAGTGTTTGTGTGTGTGTAAACAGCGATTAAAGAATGGGAACAACCCCTGTTCACAGGTTTTTTACTGCAAGCTTCCATCCTCCCCTTTCTGACGTTTCTTACAAAAAAGTATAGGGACACTAAGTTAATAGACTGATAAATGAGTACCTGATAATTCTCTATCGTTCCTGTTCCGATCATACGACTATTAGAACAGAAAAAATTAAGACTAGGTTTAATGTTCTGAGTTTGGCGAACAATCTTCGACACGTGCACGTCGCTTTATGTTGCGTCGCTCCTTGTGTACTTGGCCGCATTGGCTGAGAACATTTCTTTGAAACTTGCTACTTCAGACCTTGCATCTACTAACACAGCAGTCTTAGACATTACCTGAGGCCGTCAAAGTATGACGTCACTGCTAGCCGATGCGCGAGAACTTAAGGGTAGCATCGCCACCTTTACAATCTCTTATAGTTTCGAGAATTCCTTCGCTCACCGGACGTCCTCTCGTAGTACGGGTGATGTTGATAGAATTGACTTACTCCTAAATTGTTATTATGTTCAGAGTCATTTAAAATTAAGTGCGAATATAAAAGGATTAATATAACATTCGTCCACTGACGTAACTGCGTACCTGCAGCGTTAGAGCGCCATTCGCCTCGGCGAGGGCTTTCATCTCGAAAAAATCTTTCTTTAGCTTCTCTAGCTGTGAATGCAAATTACTGTTCATTTCTTTCAGCCTGCTGCACTTCCGCCGCAACGTCTTAGTTGCCGCGACCAGGGAGCGCATCTTCTTCAAACCGATCGACGTTTGCGACGTCATGGAGCGCCGCACTGGCCTCTTCTGGTGTTCCCCTTGTATAACTGAACTACAGTCCTCCATGTTGTCCTGACTTGATGGAAAATGCAACCACTCGGCCTCTTGTGCAGTTTCAATTGGGTTTTCAGAACTATATACTTCCCCAGGCTCCGCTGATGCTCGCTCTTCTTGAGAAGAATCTGCGTTGGACGTTCCCCTGTTAAGCCGAAAAAATAGCGAAGCATGACAGATATATTGTCCCGCTAAACGCATAAGGGAATACTGCTAACATTATTCTTATCCGTTGTTGTGTTAGACTTCAAGTTTTACTTACAGTATTTTTACTTGTATGGGTGCCAGCGTTGTTTCCCCCTGCGTTCGTTTTAGCCGCTTTTTCCGCGGCATTGGATCTTGCCCACGTGGATCAGGAGAAGCGGGAAATAAGGAAGGCACGGCTGTGGGCTTCAACATCTTCCTTTTCGTCACTGTTCTGTAATCTTCAGCGGTAAAATGCAGGCTGCATACCTTCGACCGGTCGCTGGGCTCCCAGCGATGCTTTCCTGAACCTTCATCAAAGGTAAAGGCGTATACGCATGGCTAGCAAGATTGCAAAATAACAGTCCATAACACCTTTTTTGTAATTAATTTTTCCAAAATGTAACAAGCCAAATGGGGAGGTTAAGAAAAAGCATAGCCACGATTTTATTCTGGGGAAGTACCTGTATACCCATTTAGTGCATTTTCATATTTTCTCGCAGCCTTTGTAAATGTCTTTTTAGATGACTACATTCGTCGATTGATGTTTAGTGATGGTACGTGGTCGAGTCCAGTGGCATACTTGAAGCCCTTTATTCGAAGAGCTCATTGGCTATACAAGGTTTCATAACAAAGCTGAATTTCCTAATGGCTGCTCAGTAACGAAGCGCGACCCAATACGACAGAGCCGAAACCGAGGCGCACTTGAGCGCCTTGGTCTTGGTTTAGAGCGCAAACCTCTAACCTGTACAATGACTCCGCCGTTGACGACGATGACTTCAGTGGTTTTTGTTCTTTTGCATTCTCCAAAACGAATCTTTGTCATGCATGATGTAATCTCAGATGCAGCACGCACATAAATAGAGTATCTGTCGCTGATTATTCCAGGTTCCTCATTTCGGTTTCACCGGCTGGGTCTCTTAACCCTCACAGAGCCGATGGGCTCATTGCACGAAGGACTTCAATTATGTCATTATACCCGACCGCCTGCCAGCCCTATATAGAGTGAACAGTTAATCGCCACATTTCGTTACCGGCGTAACGTTTCTAATTACCTTAAGTAAGCTTATACAGAAACGAACAAAGCTGTATGGGAAGATAGAGGTTTGAGATGAGAAATACATTTGACCAAATTCGGTCGCTAACTTCAGTGACACCCAGTGTTCAAGAGTTGTCCATCGCTAAACACACACACACACACACACACACACACACACACACACACACACACACACACACACACACACACACACACACACACACAGAGACAAACTGTGGAGGCAGCACGTAAATATTTCATATCATTAATTTTTTTATGGATTTCGGCGGCATTTGTTGAGGCAGCCTTCGGGAAGGGTGCTCGAACCCCTCGCAACCCACCGCTACGCATTTTTACATAATTTACAGATTTCGTATATTTACTTTTTTCTTGTGTGCTATATTTAAATTTCTTGGCACTATTTGTGGAGCCTGCCATATTAGCCGCGGTACTTTAAAAAAGCTTTCATGTTTTTTAGCTCAGTGAATTAGCATAACACACGGAAATAAAGTTTACTAAAGCACCCTGGTGCTTCTTGCTAGCTTGCAACTCGTTCTGAATTGAAACGACTCTCAAAAACACAAGACTCACCTTTTCTTCCAATTGCCTCGATCCATTCTTCCCGTATGTCTGTGGCAGGAAACTCGTGAAAACTTACTTTACTTTGTTTGCCTTGTTCCGATTTGCAATATGGCACGCAGCAATACACCATACTTACATTTGAGGTGTCAGCTCATCTAAAAAAAAAAAACTGCACGCGGCCACTATTAGAGCTGACTACTGCAGCTATCTGCCGTCTGCAAGTTTCTGCACACGACCTACTGTGTTTCTGCGTATCTTCTGCAATTTGTGTATGCGTATCGTCTGGAACCATCGTGATTCAGTGTGAACAATATGCCTAACAATAGTTTTTTTATCTCGTTGGACTACGTTTTCATTCAAGAAATATTTTCATAATAAATTTTCCTTCATTTGTAGAAAAGTTCCCGTCTGCTTGCCACTGTGACCCTTTGTGTGCTTTTTTTACGGTTCTATTTCTGCTTCAAACGTCCACACGAATGCAGCCAACTCTGACGAGGAATCATATCGCTTTATTTGCCATATTTTACACATTCATACACAATTCATGCACAATAAGAACGATTTGCACTGCCACAGCGATGGCTGAAGCAGACGACAGCGAACAGGTGCTGCCTAGCGCCACGCCGCTCGTAGGTGACGGCCCTAGCGGCAGAAGGTATGAACTAGAACGTGGGCGCTGGAAGAGGTGCTCTCTGGGCAGGTCAGGAGTGTAGTAGGTCATGGTCGGGGGCACGAGCTTGACTCACGCCCTGAACACGCAGCGTCGTCTGCTCCAAGCTTGGGAGGAGGAAGGGGCGCACGCCATGCTGCACCTCCCTTTGAGCAAGTGCAGGCGGGCCAGCACAGAACTCGTGCACTGCGCCGCACTCCCCACCGGGCAGCAGAAATTAGGTGCCTTTCTCCTCTTCTAACCACTACCACCACCACTACACGAACGAGGAAGCCAGTGCAGAGCCCGCGCGCGGCACCATTAAATCGAGAAAAAAGGTGCATAGAGTTAATATACAGACTCAGTTAATATACAGTTAATATTTAACTCTATGAAAAGGTGCTGCACTCGTTGAATTGGTGCTGCCGGTAGACATCGGTGCAGCTGCAGGCCGCAAACTGATCCAAGACAAATCCATGACAAATCTATCCGAAGCATAGAGCATGCTACAGTGGCTAGAACATGGCGGACATGGCGGTTGATGTGAGGCTCTTTTCTGCCGGAAAGCGACATCACGGCGAAAACACCCGACCAAAGGGACTTGTTGCTCCTGGAGATGTTATTACAACAGATGCGGGATTTATGAGGTAAGTGAAGCTTGCCTTACATATGTCGATATTTGACTCCTGCAGCACGCAACACCGGTCGCGGGAAGTCGCAGTAGTGTTGCATGCATGATTTCTTGTAAAATCAAGTGAAATATTTGTTTGCATGTTGTTTAAATGATTGTAACTGACAGTGTTGGAGGCCGGGGTGGGGCGAAAACAAACGAACGAAAAAAAAACGCAGTGACGTAGCTACAGATGGACGGACGACCGTCCGGACGCACGGATGGACGAACCACGCATGGGCCCATGAAAGCTGCAATGTGGGCTTGGTGATGCGTTTATGTTGCGCGAGGCGAAATGCGGAAACAAGAAGGAATAGACTGAGAGGACGGAGCGCTACTTCCAACACACTTTAGCAATTGTGGATAGGGGAGGGAATAGTAAAGGTCAGTCACATCAATTGAGAAAGCTTTTAGCCCTTCATCTTCATGAGCTTTCATGACGTTTAAAATTCTATCAGAGCTCTAAAACTAAAAACGGGCCTCGGACTTTAAGAAGACTAAGTTTGTCTAACAAAAAGCAGCGAGTTCCTTATGCCAGGTACCTATTTCCGAGATTGACTCGGGAAGGAGTGTTAACTTGGTGAGTTTTTGCATTAAAGAATACGTCCAGGCTATTCTTCTCATTCTTTTAAATACTTTTAAGAGTTCTAACAACGTTCATGTTTTTTTCAAAACTGCATAGCGTTTGCTTTTACAAAGGGAACTTGCTGCTTTTTTGTTAGACTAACTTAGCCTTATCGAAGTCCGAGACTAGTTTTCAGTTGAAAGCTCCTATAGTATTTTAGGCTTGATGGAAGCTCATGATAATGAAAACATTAACCGTTTCCTCCCCCATCCACAATTCCTAAGCTCTGTTAAAAGTAGCGCTCTGTCCTCTGTCTATCTCCTTATGTCTCCGTATTTCGCCTCGCGCTGCAAAAGTTCTATCAGTTACACGCAGGGGCTGCACTAGGACTTTTTTTTACAGGGGGAGGGGGGGGGGGACTTCTTCGGATAAGTGGTTTTTTTCAGGGGAGCAGGGAGGCTGGGAACCAGGGTTACCCGGCAGTGCAAATCTCAGCCAAATTGGACCTCGCAGTAGCCCAAACGTAGTCAAATGAACAATTTTGAAGGAGCCCAAAAATAGCCAAATCAGTTGTTTCTGTGGGAATTTTTTTTTTCACTTATAGGATTACTTTTTCATAAAAATTTCTGCCCATCAATTTGTTAACAAGCAAAGTATTGTGCATAGTAACTGGTGGCCTACAAGGTGCTTTTTTTTTTTGCTGCTGTATGAGTGAAATAGTTGTATCATGTAATATATATATATATTTCCTTTTTGGCATTCACAATAGGGGTTCGCTTATGTGCAATATGGAAAAGGTTT